>NC_136500.1:122851877-122964377 GCF_053919585.1 Euprymna scolopes | reverse complement strand
TTATAGATGTTTCAGTCAACCGAAACCCAGCCAATTGAGAAACTGCCATGAAGCTAATCAAAAATAACCAAATAAAGCATTCATCAATGGATTGGATGGTTACAGGAAATTGGTCTTGTACCTGATTTTTGTGGAGCAAGTTCTTTTCTGATCTCTTGCAGTTTCATTCACGAATGTTAAAATCTTAAAACTTAATTCTTATAACTAGTTTTGAAATGATCAAACTGCAATTTCATATCCAACAAAATGGGAAATTATTTGAATTCAAACGACTGTTCACATCTTGCGAGAATGGTAGTCTGAATTCTACTTCAAAATTTACATCTGAAAATTTTGAAACATAAGAACGAACCATCCTTTATAATGTAAATATTCAAACTTATATAAGACATTTTAGAAATAACTAAGTTTCATTTTGCTATTAAATCTTACATTCTGCCCGATCAAAAAATACTCTTAAATGATATTTTATGCAGATTTTGTAGTATAAAGCCAATTCTCTATTTATATATATATATATATATATATATATATATATATATATATATATATATATATAATACTCGATATATAGTAACTGCTACTCAGTGATGTCAGGTTGGAAGTTTGACTGTCTCATCAATCTGATGCTGAATGAGTGCCTCTCATCATACCATAACTGCTCAAGTTTTTGTCTAGGATTATCTCTGAACTCATAGCACTCGTGCCTCCCTTAACATACATACCAGACTAAGCAGCAAAATTCCACTCCTTCATTGAGGTAGTGAATACCGGAAAAACTAAGTTGTCTTTTGAACTAGACTGGGGAATTCTTTCCTAGTTCTGACTATACTGACATGCAGACATTTAAATGTAATGTGAACAAACATCTCTCTACTCAACTCCTCACAATCTGTTAGACATGATGCCAAATAGTCCCTTGCATCAAAGTGGCAATATACCTTTAGGTAAAAAGGAGGAAATCTATAAAAACTAAAGATCAAATTTTAATGGTCGATGTTTATAAATGTAATGGATAATTGCAGCTGATCCCATTGAAATTCCTCCTTTACTAATTGTAGCGGGTGCAAAACTTTGCGCATATTTTGTCTCTCAACAAAGGAGGGTTTGGATGTAGTAATTTACTCCATTCGTTTGTTCATACTTTTCTCGATGATCCTGCGTTGGATTTTAAATTTTGCACAAATATTAGTCATAGTGAAAGTAACTTTTTGCTAGAACAAATTTTCTGGGATGACTTTGGTTAACCCACCTCGGGTGCATTATAGGGGTACAATTTCCCTAAAATCATTTCTTCAGTTTTTTCTTCTATTTGAATTTTTTTTTATATATGTTACACCAACATTAGCCATGGTTAAAGTAAATTTAGCACTAATGGAGGGCGACCCTGGATGCTTTTTATTTAAAAAAAAAAAAAAAAAAATTTTTTACCTGGCTTAAAATACTGAGCAGCAATGGATATACAAGACTTTTCTTTTTTTTTTTTTTTTTTTTTTTTTTTTTTTTTTTTCTTTTCTTTTCTTTTCTTTTCTTTTCTTTTCTTTCTTTTTCTTTTTCTTTTTCTTTTCTTTTCTTTTCTTTTTCTTTTCTTTTCTTTTCTTTTTCTTTTCTTTTCTTTTCTTTTCTTTTTCTTTTCTTCTCTTTTCTTTTTCTTTTCTTCTCTTTTCTTTTTCTTTTTCTTTTCTTTTTCTTTTTTTTTTCTCTCTTGATATTCTGTTTTCTAGATGTTTTCTAAACTTTGCCCACATGAGACTTTGTTTAAAATTACATAGTTGAATATTAATCTGATATTCTGTGACTTATGTTGACCTGCAATTCTAGGTCGTACACTATTTGACCAGATTTTCATGCTAATCTGTTAATTTAATATTTACGTTTTATCAAGTGGCAAATTTTAATGATTCTTTTGAAGCCGTTTCCTTTCCTCTCTATTCAAGGTAATTGTAACAATGGCGCATTTCGCCTAATTGATAGTCATCTTCAAGAGCTTGAAACTGCCATGGCAAAAAGTGATGTCGTAAGGTTCCGATTTTATGAGGTAAGAACTGTTTTTACCTTTTACATGATAATTAAATTCGAATTGAAACCTAAATATCCATCTCAAACTTTGGTTCAACTGTACTATAGTTATCCTTGGAATATCTTGCTTCTTGTGGTTTTTAACTTATTTTTGCATAAATTGATCTTAAATTTGTATTATGAAAATATTTTAAATTTAAACTTCTATCTCCTTTTGGTCCCCCTCCTCCCCAACAAAAGGAGGGTGGACCTGTAAATTTACCCTCGTCTGTCCATCCATTCGTTCATCTGTCCTAACTTTTCTCAATAACTATACCTTGGAATTTTTTTAACTTTGCACACTCATCAAACATGAGTAAAAAAAGTAACAGAATGGATTTTCCTGGAAATCCCCCCCCCCCCCCGTGTCAATTTTAACCAGAAAGCACCACTATGGGGCGCATCGGGGTGCTTTCTGGTTAAAATGGCTAAAATTGACACTTGTGCTTATTAAAAAATGCCTTCGATTTTGATAAAACTTTCTGAAAAGTTGTAACTGTTTTCTATATAATTTTATTTGTCTATACTTCACGATAACTCTTGGGTGTACCCCAGGGCTTTTTTAGGGCTAATAAGAACACTCCCTTTTTGGGGCTATTTTACCATGTGTCAAATTTTCTGTGTATGCCTATTTAGCAGTTTTGCATGGTGTTGAACTCAAATTTAAATGTTAAGATGGACTTTTGGGGCTAAATGGGGGGGGGCGGATGCAAATGGACTTTGTCACTTTTTTTACATGGCTCAGAACTGAAATTATGTTAAGGCCTAAACTGCACCATTCATTCATTTTCACAAGGATTTGATGTTGCCTGGGGACTTTTGGGGTTAAATGGGGGTAGCAAATGCTGAACTTAGTCTTTTTTTTAATTTTTTTTATTCGGTCACTGTACTCATGGGACTATGCATGCTTCACTTGTTTTTTAAATTAGTGTCTTTTCTTTTTGAAGTTATTAGAAACTAATGCATATAAGTGTAAACTTTTAATTTAACTTTGAAACTTAATAAACTTGTATAAAAGACAGTTGATTGTATGACAATAGTTGATCTTGATTTGATTAGTGATATGAAAATTTATAACATGAAAAACTTCCATCTTAATGTTTTAAGGGTAATAACTAATCCTTGCGTTGGTTTTTATTTATTCACTTCAGAAAAAAATGGAGTGGGATGCTATTGCGGTGGGTAATTTTAGTAAAATTATAAAAATCAAAAATGTGTAAAACAATGAGTGATAAAAATTAAACTTAAGATCAGCAACTGCTTTTCTTCAAAAGTTGAGCATGACAATAGAAAACATTGGCTTAAATTAAAATTCAGTCGTGCCAATAATTTATCTGAAATATAAATTTTTATACAAATTAAAACTTCAATATAACATGAAATGTTTAACCCTTTTTGGATTGTATATTATATAATACAACCTAACTTAACTTTTCATGTTGAGTTTAAAAAAGACTAACTGCTTACTGGCAGTAAAATATATTTGACATAATTGGTCAAATAAAAATTTAAAATTTCAACTCAATTTTTTCATTGCTATATTAATACAATAGTGTTATTTTGTGTCACACTTACATCTGAGTGACTGTCATTTAATTATGAACTTCCATTTCTTGTAATAAATTTTACCAAGAATTTCTAAGTTTTGGTTTCGATTAGAGCTGACACACCCAAGTAATATGGATATAGTTTTATATTTTTCAAATCTCAATCGATAGAAAATTGACTATAATAGTTAATACAAAATCTGCATCAATTAAAATCGGGTTTAAGCGTATATTACAACCAGAGTATATCTGGCATCTCTACTAACTTGTATAACTAGTTTCAACAAGAGCTACAATATCAGGGTGTTTCTATTTATGCTGAACATCCACAAAATGCCAACATCAATATATTACATAGGAAAGTCTGGAATTTCCACAGGTCCCATGAGTTACTCGCAAAAAAGTTAAAAATCAATGCAAGAGTTTGATGTATTTTTTCACGTTAAAACAATTTTTCCGGTTGCGTTGTGCAAGAGGGAAATTTTATCCATTGATTCCAGTCAATCTGCTTTTCAATCATTGTTTCTTAAATGGTATTTAAAACTCTAAATATGATTTTTTTCCATACAATCTTTGTATTCTCAACAAAACTGCTATTTCAAACGAATGACAAATCAACCATGTCTTGTAAACGCTAAAAAAAATGTTAATCGTATTCATTTATATTTGTTCTGAATCCAAGCCATTCCTTTACAGATGATAATGAATGTTGCAGCAGCAGACCCTGGAAATCTCCCAGTGATTGGGGGTTCTGGTTTAATGCGCAAACTTGTAGACGAACTCTTTGAAGATGACACGCCTGATATTCTGGCTCAAACGAATTGCCTAGAAATTCTGACGACCCTTACACAGACAGATTTTGGTTTCCGGTGGTGTTCGGATGCAGGAATCCTGGCAAAGATAGAAAACCTTTTTACCATTATTGATGCTGACTCAATTCTTGCAACTCTTCTTCCTAGTATGTAAAATTTTGCTTTATTGTATCCTTCATAAATTTTTACTTTTAGAAATATATAACATGTTGGGTTGATGTGCTGTCAAATTTGAGGGCGCAAGGTTATGAACACAGCCTCATGTGTTTATGGCCTCTTCCATGATCACCTCATTTGTGCCAATCTAAAGTTCGATCTAGTCAGCCTTATAATAATAATGAATCTTCTGACCACTTGATTGTTTCAATTAAGATAAAAACAAAATGTAACAAGTCCTCAGACGTCTTTCTCCATCATACAGTATATTAGTACTCTATGGCTGATTGACATAGCTTCCATACATTTATATCAGATCTACCACTGTAAAAGAGGAATAAAGAACACTAGTTGTATGCTCAGTCTGTTAAGTCCAAAGGAGTTGAGATGCGGCTTGGTTCCCACCAATTTTTGCAAATAACTAGCAGGATCCTGATCAGAAGCATGGGTTCCAGCCCAATCATCATCAATAGACTTGAGGTAATTTCATTAGCATCAGATAAAGATAAAACTCTTTGCCAAGAACTTTGTAGCAAATTCTATGCTATGCGATCAAGCCCCCCCCCCTTGTATTTCCTCCTGTATCAGAAAACACTTGATTCCAGTAAAGCAATTAGCCCTGATGGCATTTCAATTAGTGCTGAAAAAGATTCAAAAAGACCTAGCCCTCATACTTACAAAGCTGATTAAGCGTTATCTTAAGAATTGCTTCTCAACACCCTGGAAAACCTTGTCAGTATGTCCCGTATTTAAAAATCCATGTGATCGGTCATCTCCCTCTCAGAGACCAATAAGTCTCCTGTGCATCATGAGTAAGTTGCTGACTTCTGTTAAATAGTAGTCAACCACTTCACCAAAAATAAAGGTCTTAGTGACATGCAATCTGGTTTCTGTTCTACAGCAGATGTGCTTATAGTTCTCATAGGATTAGTGAATCTCGGTGAAGGCTTCCTTTCTAGGGTGATTGCTCTTGACATATCAAAGGCCTTTGATAGGGTATGGCATAAAGGTCTACTTCATAAGAACTTCAGCTATGGTATAGCTGGAAATGTTTTAATTATTAAATCCTATCTCTCTGATGGGTTCATAAGAGTAATTGATGCACAGAAATCAGCTCACAGTATTAATGTCTGAGCCTCTCGGGATCCATCATGGGGCCAACCCTCTTCCTGATCTACATGGGTGGTCTTGCATATCACATTCTAAAATCAGTCGTAAACATTTATGTTGACGACCCTACCATCTATGGCAACACTTCAAAGGCTGTAAATGACCAAGTTCTCTCTGATTCTCTCTTCTGGTCGTGAGAACATGGTACAATGGGGAAAAGTGGCTGGTTACTTTTAATGCATCTAAAATCCAAGTTTACATCATCAATGCTCTGATCCTCATCTGACATGAATTGAAATGAATGGCTCTCGTCTTGGAGGCTCCATGTTTTGACAAGCTTCTGAGCTTGATCTTTACTCCTGATCTGAAATGGAACATGTACATCAAATCCATTGCCAAAGTCACTGGAAAAATGGTGAGATCCTTCTATCATTCCAGTAGATATCTCACTGCTAATGCAATTCTCTACCTATATCATAAGAGCCAGGTATTTAATACCGTTTTCCAAGTCTAATGCTTAATATTAGGCTGTAAAAAAAAAAAGTTCAACTTCAAAAGATCATAACTCCTTTCATAAAAAACTTTATTCATCGAAATAAGAACCATTAGAATCGACACATTTTTGCCAACGAGAAACAAGTTTATTCATCCCATTAGCATAGAAATCCAGAATTCTGGAAGTGATGAAACATTGAAGGCTGATTTGGTATCCTCTCGGGTTTTGAAGCATTTTTTTGTGCAGAAAGTTATCGAGATACTTGGAAGTCCTAATCAGTGGGCAACAGGTCCAGCGAATATTACTAACGAGACAGCCTCACAGCCCAATTCCTTCAGCTACTGCAGTGTCAGTTGAGCAACATGCAAACGAGCATTGTCATGGAGAATTTTTCCCTTCATCTCGGGCACATATATTGGAGCTTCTGGTGCATCATTTCATCAATTTGTCAGCAGTAGATCTCTGCTGTAATTATTTTGCCTGGATTCAAGCTGTGATGGATGAGACTGGCTGCAGAGCACCAGTCACCACAACTTTGTGTAATTTCTGCGTTGGGAAGTGTTGTGAAGCTTTTCCATCTAACCACTGTGCTGAACATTGCCAGTTATTGTAGAGGATCCACTTAACACGCATCACAATCCATTCAAGAAATGTCTTTGTTAAACAGAAGGAGCCTAGAAGATGCCTCAAAACAATTTTTTTTGATTATCATTCCGCACCCGTTTATCCAATTTATCTTCTATTTGCTTTAAATAGCTAATGACGGAGTGGTTGACCTAGAGTTCAATAGGAACTTTTGTGAGGATTGGCTTCAATTAAGGCTTTTAAGTGTTTATCAACTGCAGTTGGCTGGCTGTGTTCATTTTCGAGGCTCTCATCACCATTGAGAAATTTCTTGAACCACCGTTGTGCCACATGTTTGTTTGTGGTTTCTGGACCAAATGCATCATTGATGTTACAAGCTGCCTTGAGGATTTGAATTGTCGATGCTATCAAATCTTACAAAAAAAATTAAGGGATTAAAAATGGTAATAACATGATTTGATAGGGCAAAAAACGTGCTTAAAAATGATTTATAACATGGCTATATATATATATATATATATATATATATCAATTTATTCAGAAATCGTATATAAACGTAACATGTGAGAAAACGATAATCTTTTGCACAAACCTAATACGTCCAAGGATGAAGTACTGTTGCCACATCTTGGCAGAAGCTGCTAGAAAGACCTTATCCTACCTTAAGAGTTCAGAATAAACTTTGTAGCCTTTTCTCTTCCCTGCAACCTTTTCCCCACAGACGAAGAGTTGTAAGGCTGTCTCTACTTTATCTTTATCTTCCATGGCCAGTGCTCATCTGAGCTCCCATCTATGATCCTCTCACCAAACTTTCACAAACACTCGTCTGGTTGAAACCACTATCAATACTTTCTCCCACTCTTTATCTGTGCCTAAAGCTAAACGTAGATTCCATGAACAAAGCTTCTTATTCACAAACTGCATGCCTGTGAAACGCTTCTGTTTGCCTGCTTTGCAGCTGATTACAATCTGGTCATCTTCAAGTCCAACATAAACAAATATTTGAGCCATCCTCTTAACTAATCCAATTTACCAAATTTCCTCTAACGATTACTAAGATACTGTTGCATTGACTCCTGTACACTCATTAACCATTATCTTCGAGTGGCCTCCTGATGACTCGTGTGTAAAAATAAATTTCCAAACCAAACTAAAAGCTGTGCTTATAAACAAATGTATAAAAAAAATTATACCTTTGTGGTATTTATCTTCCCAATGTTGAGTGAGAATTGCCTAACCAAGCTGAAATACGAGTCCTCTGTCCTTTAATTGGGCTTCAAAGGACCCAGCCTACCTGCCTGGAGAAGCAATCCAGCTGAACTGACCCGCAAATCTCTGGAAAATCAACTGGTAATCTGGAGCGTCCAACTCTCCTTCTTCAGGAAGAATAGCTGTGACTGTCCTCCCCCCCCTTCCCAATTTCTTCATTCTTTTCAACCCTGAATGATTATGGTCTTTGCTATGATCTGTATTTCAACCATACACATGTTGACTGGAAGATAACATCCAGGTTTATGAGGATCTATCCAGAGACCAACTAGGAAATTACTTTTTCCACAAAGGCCAATTCCAGTCAAGTTTTTTTTTCAATTTACTGATTTTTAGGAAATTTTCACTTGGATGGTCTGAGTCTGACCAGGGATGCTTTTGGGTCTGTCTACCCCGTTATGTACCAGCAGAATGTTGCGCAAGGTCATTCGATTTGAATAATGTTCTGTTTCTCGTATTTCAGGTCTGATTACGTTCTTTGGTTGTTTGGCCAAATTAAAACCGAATATCATTTGTATGCAATACAAAGTGTTTATGTCAAGTCTCTTCTCAGCTATAGAAAGTAAAGATATGACGCTGAAAGGAATCGCCATAGAAACTGTTGCTCAAATTGGAGCCACTGCTGATGGGAAAAGGGTTCTACAAACATATGGTAAGTATTTGGATGCAGTACAAATTTCAATATGCTAAGGCATGCACTGTTTTAATTTCACAAATTAAAAATATCAGCAAAGCTGTTCAATCTACTGTTGCTAAGGTAGAGATTTCCAATCTTATTTTAAAATGAATGGTTCCAAAAAGCAGTAAATTATAAATTTTCAAGTGAAATTCTTTTCATTTGAGGAATATTAAGCTAACAATGGTGTTCTAAAATTTCTTATTTTAATTAACCATTATAATTTTAAAAAAATTTATAAAGAAAATTACATTTAAAAAAAAAAAAAAAATCGGTTCTACATTTTTGGCATAAAAAGGGGAAATGCACTTTTTTTATTTCATGCAGTCATAATTGAATGTTTGAAAATCTGTTAAACCAAAACACTTTAGTTTTGACACCATGCCACAATAAATGAAAAGTATCTCTGAAGGTGTTATATCACTCAAAAATTGAGTACAAATGTATTTCAAAATTGTTGGCTTTCTAAAGTTGACTTTCAAATCGGCACTCTTACATAGTAAGTGGAAAAAATTAACTTAAAATATTTAAATGTTAGGGGCACAAGTGATTTCCCTTGGACTAGTTATCGCCCTTGATTAGAGCAATTCACCAGTAGTTTTGGGTAAACAAAATGGCTTGCATCACACTTTAAATTCTATATCTAATTTGCCCATAATTTTTCTATGCTTATTAAATCTATAACATGTATCAGATGTACAATATTTTTAGCAATTAAATTGCTACATTTTTCTATAGATATTAGTTCAATTCAAAGAATACTTAGTACCAATACTATAAATGTTCAGCTGTCATAGCAGCCAGTCAAAGATACTGGTCATCTAACCTAAAATGCACCTGACATGTCTTTAACTCTTCAGAACAATGTTTTGCAAAGTAAAACGATTTCCTTATGTAAAAAAACAAAAATCTTTATATTTGAAAGATAAAGAATTTAAAGAACCTTTCAACATAAAAAATGGGTTAAGTTGTAAAAAAAAAAAAAAAAAAAAAAAAAAAATTGTTTTTTTACTAGCTAGGAGCACCCGGCTTTGCCCTGCTATAAGATATGCTAAAATATATTTTAATTTGTCCCGAGTTTGTACATATTGTGAATTCTAAAGTAAAACGTATTTGGGTGAATCGGCTAGAATCGAAAGCAAAACAATTTGAAGGTGAGCAAATGTGACACGCGTATGAACCGATTAAAAATTAAGATGAATGCACAAAATGTATAACAATATTTTTTTTTCAATTTCGACCCCTTAAAAACTATTTAAACTCGCTAAAGACCCATGAAAGAACAGTTCATAAATCCGATCATTTGAGACTCATAGGGCTGCTCTGCAACTTTTAGTTTCAGAATAGTTTGAAAATATGGCGACACAAACATGTTGTTTTATGAATTTGATTTCAAAATAGGCAGTACAACCTCTGAAAAATGTGTTGGTGGTTGATTTTACTGAATAGATTTCGTCATAAAACTTAATTATTAAACTGGTGTTCATAACTTAAAGCAAAAAATGATTAAAGGATTTGCATAACCTTTAACATTAATTAGCAGATTAAATTGTAGTGTACAAGCCAACCTATGCATCCAGTTAAATCAATTAAAATCTTAAATGTGGCATGTTTTATCTCTAAACATGGCCAACTGCTTTACTCCAAAGACACTCTCCCGTCCCTCTGTGTAAGCTCTGTATTCATTGTTGGCCGAGTCTAACACTTAAATTCCTATATAAATTTGTTCTGAATCATTTTAGCATTGGAACTATTCTTCATATTTACTAGTTAGTGATATTAGACTTGTGATTCGAATCCTATTTTTTTAAAAATACATCTCTGCCTGTATGATACTATGACGAGACTACACCAGGTGTTTACTGCTAGTATGTAATAATTTAGATTTACTGTAATTGTCTGGAAATGGTGTTCGTAAATATTTCTTTTGCTTTCACTTATATATTAATTGCTGATGACTTGGATGAATGACAACCTAGGGAATAAAGGGTGATTTTGTGACCGTTTGCATTTCTTGACCAGTAATTTCCTATAATTGCATAAGCATGACACATAGGTCTGTAGGGATAAAAAATTTCATAAGTTTAAAACGAATTTTGAACAGTTTTTTTTTGTATTCAAAACTAAAGATGTCTATTATCAAGAACAGCTTATTTGATCTTACAATTCCAAAGATGAACATTTGAAACGTCAGTCTATTCTAAGGTCTGTATAATTTGTAATCTGAAACCATTCAAAAGATGAACATTGAAATATCTATTGTAAAATCTATATAATTTGTAGTCTGAAACTACATGATGCGAACACAAAGCTGACAGATAATCCACTTTATAAGTTATGTTTCCTGTTCACCCTGCAACTGTATTTTTATATTTTATAAAGCTGTGACTTGAAACTAGCGTTTTTTTTTTTTTTTTTTTTTACTTGATCAGATGATAAACTGGATCAGTTTATCATAACCATCGGCAAAGCACTTGAGAAATCTTCGGACATGAGGACCAGAGGTTTGACTGCTATTCATTATCTCATTATGTTAAAGGTAAGACATTTTAACCATTTTTTTATTTTTAATCTGAAAATTGATAGCATTAATAAAATATAGAAAAGTCATTTCATGTTCGTACGTATATTCTTTTGCACATTTAAAAAAAAAAAAAAAACCTGAGTTTGGCATATCTTAAGATTTCTACTTCATGGTTTTGGCTTTCAACATAGGTGTTCCTTATTGTTCCTTATTGTGGGTACATTGTTGTACCAGTTTAGACGTCAACCCGACTCCATTTCTCATGGGATTCCTTACCGGGTGGAATGATAAAGTTGTCACCCTAAAGAAAACACTGCAGCTTTATTTCCAAACTTTTATTGAAAAAAAAATCTATTTAGAGCTGACATCTTCATCCTCCATCAGCACCTTGATAATCCTCGGATCATGCCTCTTCCACAACTGTTGGCGGAAGCTCAATTATCAGGCCAGATTTGGTGTTGTGGGTTAGGGTCAGGGTTGATGTTCTTGATGTATGACCAAATGAAATAGTCCAGCGGGTTCGGGTCGGAACGAGAAGGGTGCAGTGAGGAGGGTACAAAGTCATAGCCCTTTTTCTGAAGCCAAGTCTGCCACGCCCCGGCCTGTTGACTTGCAACACGTCACTTTTGAACAGCTAAACTTGAGATCAATCGGTTGATCAATGCCTTGGTATCTATGAAGTTAAATCTGATTCTAGAAATTGAAACCTTTTTATTTTTCTCACAAATACTAAAGGCTAAAAGTCAATCATGCTGCTAACAAAGATAACAACTGAAGGTTTTAATTAAATTATCACGCCTCTAGGATTTCCATTGCTGAATTTTCTTCAGCATTAAATAACTTGTAGATAGAAACGTTTGTCACTTACAACAACTGTCTTTGTCAAATATTATGTATAGTGATATTCATTACTTCGTGTCATTAGAACACTCTTTAACTGCTTTTCTCTTATGCCCATATTTGCCATTTATAGGTGTTTAATTTCCTTTAATGTTGGCCCAGAAGTAACGTCTTAGCCAATAGTGTTGTTTACTAATTGCCAATTGAAAGGTTTGAACTATCAATTCCTGATTGCCAGGTTGTTTGTGGATGTGTGTGATTTGTTAACTGAAAAAATAGACCCCTACCCTCCCTCATTAACACTAAGATTTTAAACAATTGAGAGGTAGATGACTTCTGCTTAATCAAAGAATGACTTATGTCTCCTTCCTAACTGTAGACTCTGTCTTAATTTTTCTATCCTCCCCCCCCCTCTCTGGTGTAGGATCATGCTGCAACATCTGAGACACTGCCAAGAACACTTTGTTGCTTAGACGGTTCCAAAATCATTTTCATTCTCAGAAATGACTTTTGTTCTTTGCAGCCCTTTTCTCGGATGTTACTTGTCTGTCATCGTTATTTCTATGAAAGGTGTTCGACTGAGCTCCAATTCCTGGTTTTAAAAACTTGGAAACTTAAAGTGAAACTATTCCGTAATTGCAATTATTCCTGGACTTTTGACTGAAGTGATGTTACATTTCAGGCTAATGATTATCAAATACCTGATGTTTGAAGAGTCCAAGAGAAATAATTCTGAAAAATTTTAAATGAATAACAGTCTGTAATTAAAATTTAATCCAACTAAATTTCGGTTTAATTTCCTTTTCAAAATGCATCAAATTTGTCTCTAACATGCACTCTATTATAAAAAAAATAACATTTTGTTTAAAGTTAACTGGCTTTGTAAACTCCAAATCTAACCAAAGCTCAACAGCCACATTTTTCGAATCTTGATAAAACACTGGATCATCCAAGCATCCTTGTTTAAATCTTGTCTCTGTATGTGCATATCTGAGGTTGGATGTCTGTCGGCAGGTGGAGATAAGGCTGGAGAATTTTGGTTTCGATTCTTACCTGATGACGTCGAAGTCTCATCTTAATTATAAAACTGAACCGTCCAGGTGCGTTTGCTTGAATCTTATGATTTTTTTTTTTTTTTTTATAAGAATCATAAGTTTTCGTTTTGGCATTTATTCTAGCTGATGATACTAGTCATATTTTTTACTATTGAAATCACTATATTGGGTAAAATAATAGAATAGCTATGTGAAAATTTCCAGGATAACGCTGGTTGTCTTTCCCACCCATCTCCAGGGCCATTATAGGGGTGAAATTGCCCCTAAATAATTTGTTTGCATTATTCTCAATAAGCATGGCTTTGAAATTTCTAAAATTTTGCACAAACATTAGTTACGATGAAAGTAAATTTTCCACTTGTGGAGAGGGACCTTGCATTTTTTTTTTTTTTTTTTTTTTTCTGATGTCAAAGACTATTCCTTTAATTATTAAAACATTTCCATTGTTTGCACTATTTACTTCAAACTGCTAGTAAAACTAATAGATCACCCAGGTGTTTTTTATTTTTATTTTTTAAGCTTAAATAAAGTGGCTACATGCCTTGCCTGGAGCGATTTCCATTACAAGTAATTATCTTGTCAATAGTTGTCTTATATTTTCCCCACAGTAAAATGGCTTTTGCCCTAATATGAATTTTGTGTTATTTCAGCCCACACACCATTCCCCAGAACTTCTAACTCTGACCAAACGCTGGTTTCAGCTTCTTGGCCAGGATGTTTTCAAATCCATCTTCGAATTCTGCCAACAGCCATTTGAAAACGTCCGTCTTGCCGCTCAGACTGTCCTGCTGTCGCTTGCCTTTCAACCATGGGGGCAACAATTGATGTGCAACTATCCCACATTCAAGGAATATCTGATCGACTGGACAATGGAATCAAAACAAGAATGGAAATATGGAAAGTTTAAAATCATTGAAGCTTTGCTCGAGTGTAATTTTACTAAGGAATATTTTGGTGCTGAATTTTATCAGAAACTGGTTACATATCGTGATCTTGGACGAAGTTATATGGAAAGTGGGAGTTCAGTTGACCCAGAGCCTCTTGAGGAAAAAAATATTTAACTTTTTTTTTTTCTTTTTGTAATTCGACTGCTCTCCAATAGTCTCTGAAAATGTGTGGAAGGAAGGGATAATTTTTTCTTAATGCTTAAAATTGGACTAATAAAGTTATATTTAACAAAGAAATGGTTTGTTTTCCTCCTTGTACGAGGGGCGTGCAATAAGTAATGCCCCTGACCCACTTCCCATAGCAGTAGAGCAACGAAACTTGGCACAGTTATTAGTCTTTCTCTATATAGGAACCACCCAGAGTTATGCATTTCTCCCATCATTTGATGCCGCTCTGGAGACCGTTTTTGTAGAACACCCCAGGTTGGTCCTCCAACCACGACGTGACTTCAGAAATCAAGGCTGCATCATTTGGGAAACGCTTTTTCAAAAACAACTTCATGGCTGGGAAGAGGTGAAAGTCAGAGGGTGCAAGGTCAGGAGAGTAGGGAGGATGGGGAGGATTCCATAACCACACGCCCGTGCTTCTGATCTGGTGACATGCGAGTTGTGGACCGGAGGGTTCTCCTGCAGGAGGAGGGTACCGTTGTTGATCTTGCCCCGCCTCTTGATTTTGATAGCTTCCCTTAATTTCCTCGGAAGTGACGCATAATAGTCTCCTGTAATTGTGGTACCCTTTGCCAGGAAATCTGTCATCACTACTCCGTCCTGGTCCCAGAAGCCTGAGCATGACCTGGCTAGCAGAGGGCTGCACTCTTGCCTTATTTGGAGGTGGTGAGTCTAAGTGCTTCCACTGCATTGACTGGGCTTTGGTCTCTGGATCATAGTGATTGACCCAGATTTCATCCTGTGTAATCAGTCTTTTGAAAAACTTTGATTCATCTTCTTGGCACATCTCCAAATTTATCTTCGAGCACTCTATTTGTTCTCACTTCTGGAATGGTGTGAGCAACCTGGGAATCCATCTGGCAGACACCTTATGCATATACAAATGGTCATGAATGATAGTTTCCATAGACCCTGTACTAATCTTGACATCTTGGGCTATTTGGCGAATAGTAATGCGCCAATCTTCCAAAATGGCAGCCTCAACTTGACGGACAGATGCCTGATCAATGGCAGAAGCGGGGAGGGCGACCAGGTCTGGGAGCTGTTTCCACAGACTTCCGGCCATGTTTGAATTCATGATGCTAGCATTTTACAAAGTCATATGATGGGATATTATCACCATAAGTTTCGTTCATTTCATCAAGTCTCTTGTGGTGTGCGTCCTTTCAAATACAAAAACCGGATCACTGGTTGACATTCAACAGGCTCCATTTAACACCTGATTCAGTTCAAACATCTGTAAAACAGAAACCACAATTAGTTCAGAGCTGTAATGTGCCACATAACCCGTAGAGATATAAATCATTGCACATGCAAAATTTCAGCTAGATCAGACAACTGTAAGTGGGTCAGGGACATTACTTATTACACGCCCCTTGTAACATTATTGACCTGATGCAAAGTAATAAAAATATATTGGCAAGTTGAAAAGAGCATTTCTGCATTTCATACTTTCTGATATTTAGGAACCTCAACAGTGAAGGGGTGTGATTTTGATGCTAAGCCGGTTTATCAGGGATGTACCTTGAGGGGGGCACAAGTGCAGTGGGTTCATCAGAATGCATGCCATATATATATACATGTAAAACAGGCACAGGGATGCAACATTGCGGAGGTGGGACAGTTGTAGACTAGTCGGTAAAGTGGAATCTATTAGATTTCAGACCCCCCCCCTTTTTCTTTTTTGACCTATCCAAGAGGGAGCGACTAGTGCTAGTGAAGTTTCCGCAGTTCACTTCTCATTACTGATATTTTTACTTATATTTGAGGACTTCAATTTAAAAATTCTAGTAACTGTTTTTAACTAGCTAGTTTCCTTCATTTAATCCTGTGTTTTCTACGAGGCGTACTAATCTCTGCATATAGTGCTATATTCCTTCTCTACCCTACCTTAGGTTTGCTATCTCGGTCATATGCTTATTTGGGTTTACAAAAATAATACTTTTTACAACTCTTCAAGTTTTGGTTTGTTTTCATTGACATTCAACTGACAACCAATATATCAGAACATTGACACTGATTGGCTTTTAAAACAAAATCTCTGAAAATAATGGGGGGGGGGGTACTTTTTATTAATACGTTTAAAATTGGACTAAAGTTATATTTAACAAATGATTTGTTTCTTGTGACATTATGCAAAGTAATAAAAAATATATCAACAAGTTGAAAGTTAACATTTTTGCATTTCAACTTTCTGGTATTACTGTACGTATTTATCCATCAAAAATACTTGACTCATAGATAATCCATGTTGTATGATTTCCTGTTAATTTCAGTGTCATGTGATCAGTAGTTTGATTATCAGTTAAATATTTAGACTTGGAGGTTGGAGACCTGATCGCATAGTGTTGAGCTTGCACAGTTCTTGACAAAGAGTTTGGTTTTGTCAGATGCTGCCAAAATCACCTCTGGCCTGTTGATGGCTAGGATGGCGAACACGCATCTATTAGGACTTTGTTTGTTTGCTAAAACTCATAGAACATTTGTTCTACTTTGGATTTGAAGATCTGAACAATAATCCTTCTAGATAGAGGCACTTGTTTTTGTTCCTATCCTTTTTAAAACTTTTTCTTGCACATTAAAAATTGACCTTGTGCCTGACTCTGCCCTTGTGGGGGGAGGGGGAGAGCAAGTAATTAGAATCCTTAAACTAATGCACAATTGAGATGAACAAAGTTTAACGTGGCTATAGCTATCTGGTCAACAAATCTGACATTGCATGCATATGTGGCACCTGTTAAGCAATTAGTGGCCAGAATAATGAATGAACTTTCCATGCTTATCTATTGAGTGGCTCCAAATATAACGTTGACATTTCAAAGAAAAGAATAGGAGTAAAATTGGGGGTCAACATTTTTGTCTTTGTTTTTATTACTTTTGGCAATACTTAGTTTTTCACTACCACATGTCCATTATAGCCTGGAGGGTTTCTCCTTCCTCTGACCCATTCGCATACTCACTATTTACACCTCCATTTAATTCAACGTTGACTTTTTCTGCCGCGAGCACGTGCTGCATTTTTCTCCTTTTCCTACTTGCATACGCTCTCTAATTTGTATATGCGCACTTTTTTTTTTTTTTTTTTCTGCTGATAATCTTCCCACAAGCCATCCTTTCCACGCCTTCATATGTACTGTTCCACAAACAATCTATTCTCACTTGAAGCAGCAGGTGTGAGGGGATATATTGTATGTACCAAACAATTAAATTTTCGGTCGATTTGAAACTTGATATATTGGTTATTTAGACCTTGATGTATCTATGATTTGAACCTGTAGAACAAATTTTTTTTTTTTTTTTTTTTTTTTTTTTTTTTTTTTTTTTTTTTTTTTTTTAAGGGGGGGGGGGTAAAATTGGAACTTAACAGGTGTAAATTACCTTCTATGCGTGTGAAAATATACGTTTTGGCGGTGTTTAATTTTAAAGTTCAGCTATGCATATGAACTTAGCTTGTCTGGTAACTAATAACGCTTGAATGCTGTTTTTTCGTTTAAATTCTATTCTAGCTGATAGCAACTAATCCAACGTTTGAAATCCTTACTGTATATTAGGTACATTATAATAAAGAATTGCCTAAATGTATGTTATGACTGGGCAAGGCCGAGCAGACTTTGAATCTTTTAGGAAAAAAAAAAAAACATTAACATGGGGAGAAACAACCGGAAGTGAAGTTGAAATGGTGATCGTAAAGATAACAAATATTTAATAGATTACGAAGTTTGAAAGTCTGAGATGAAACTGACCATAACATCAACAACCAAGACGAGAACAGAATTTTTTTTTTTTTTATCAAATTTTTTTTACTCTATTTACATGTGGTTCATTTCAAAAATTAATGTTCACCATTTATTTGTGGTGGACACAGCCTGTGTGGATATAGCATAATCTAAAAGGTCTAATTTTCACAACTCTACACATTAAATTAGGTATTATTTCAGTAATAACGCATCAAATAGTCTTCCAACTGGTCTATTGTAGCTGGTTTATCAGCATAGAAACAGGATTTTTCATATGCCAAAGAAAATAACCTAATGGGGTTTAAATCTCAGGGTCAATGTGGCCAGCTGATGGATTCATTTAGTGAAATGATTTATCAAATATTTCAAATTAATTTTCTGAATATGCACAATTTGCAAATGCTGCTCTCGTCTAATTCTTTGATATATATATTAGCTTGCGTGCCCGGCATTTCCTGGGTGTTTGGAAGTGTGTTGAGCAAAAAAAGTGGTATTAGGCAGGCAGCTTGAACCTCTACCACAGAGGAAAAGAATGTGAAAAAACATGACTTCTTTGCCATTGTCTCTTGCCAAACCAAAAGTGTCAAAGGTTAAAATTAAAGCTAGTCAATCGAAAAAGGGGATGACTTTCGAAAATATCGGTAAAAAAAAAAAAAAAGCAACCCCTCCTTGTAGAAAAGTGTCCAGTTCAGGGTGAAGGAATTAATGTTTCTAGCAAATTCTTCCAAGGGTTGAGCTTTAAAATGATACCGATCTCATGAAAATCCGTCGCCTGTCGAAAGTTTCGGGCAAACATACATACATTTAAACAGACGTGAGATTTCTATTATAAAAGATTGCCAAACCAAGTTGAACTCGCTGCTGTTCAGGAGTCACAATATGCAACAATATTTTATAGTGCGGTAGTATATTCATCTATTATTTAATAGCATAGTGTCTCCCTTGTTGTGGCTATGAAATTTGTATTGAATTTTACTAGCCATGCTTCTGTTGCATCCGTATCAATAACCAATCTGGTGAAACAGCATCATTTAGATTTGTTAGAAAGTGATACAAGTTTTTTTTTTTTTTTTTTTTTTTTTTTCAGAAGATTCATAACTATTCTACGGAATTATCAGCATCGATCCAACTCTTACATTCCAGACGTTATTCTTGGCTATGGCAGATCAGTTTTGCTTTCATAACTTTATAGTTATATAAGACTCACTTAAACTCTCAATTATTTTTGCTAATCAATCCAAACCAGGATTCTATGCTACTTTCTTTAACAAGATCATTACTGATGGTAAATCAGAAATCAATTGTTACAACAATTAATTCTGCATTCTGTTCTTTTTGCTACACTACAGATTACAATACTTTAGATGTTGTATGAAACCAGTTGCATGAAGAGCTTGGATGTTGCAGAGAATTTGTCTGTATTTGTTAGGGATTAGTCTCTCCTTGTTATTGGGATGAGCGTTGTGATGGCTTTTATGATCCTTGTGTAGCCTGCTTACCAATCGAAAAATTGGTAAACAAAAACAAACTGCACAATGATGCTAGCTATTTTTCCAGAAACATGGTAGGTATTTAAGGAAGCAATTCTTTTTTTTTTTTTTTTTTTTCAACATTTGATATTTATGCATCGATTTACTCATACTGTAAATCGATCCAATGATATCAACATTTGGTATTTTATGGATGGATTTGTTTTCATACTGTATATCAGTCCAACGATATCAACCTTCTGTTATTTTATGAAGGTATTGTTTCGTACTAATCCAATATCAAAAACATTTGGTATTTTATCCAGGTATTTTTTATGTTGTAAATCAATCCAACGATATCAAAAATGTGTTATTCCTGATGCTGTCATTTAGTTTTTTGAGATATATTTAATATCTACTTAATCTCTTGGTTAGTTTCTTATTTTCTAATCATCAAATGGTTCTAAGGATAGACGTTGTTCCCTTTATGAATGCCAGCAGTATTTCATTACAGCTTGGTCTTCCAGATTTTTTTCCAAGTATTTCTTTAGATTTTTATATTAGTATAGGTGCTCTTAGCAAAACCGTGATAATCTTTGTTTCAGAAACCATGTTTAAAAGTTGTTTTATATTCCAATGTTTATTTTTCCCCGTACACTTCTATAAAGGTCATTATATGCCTGTATGCCTTTGTAATTGTTACATTTTCATTTGATGGTATCGGTTTGTCTTTGTAATATAACATTGTCACATTATTTGTATCCCCTTAGGCATATACACATAGTATGTATATGTGTGTGTGTATATATATATATATCTATATATATCTCTCTCTATATATATATATATATATATATATATATATATATATATAGTTATTCTAATATAACATTGTTATATTTTTATTTGATGCTGTCGGTTGTATGCCTTTGTAATATAACAACTCCCGTAGCTAAGCACCGTTTCAAAAACACTTCTGCAAACAAAATTCTCAACCTCTTTTTTTTTTTTTTTTTTTTTTTTTTTTTTTTTTTGTATTTAGAATATATTTTTAATTTGTATTTTTCCTTTTTAGTTGACCTTTTTAATTCGGTTTCATAAAACAATGAACAATTTTTTTACAACACAAACAATATCTCCATATTTTATATGGAATTTAACAATAGCGAAATTCTAACATTCCAACTTCTAAATCTGTTCTAAACTTTGCTGTCAAGGTTCGAGTCTCAACTTATCCTAATCTCATTTCCCACTCATCTAACGTTCTTATTTACAGGAAAACGGGACAGCCCTTTTTTTCCTGTAACATTTATGAGAATATTTCTCAGTTCGTTCTTTTAATGAGTATTTCCAAATATTTTTTAATTAGACAAATTTTTTCACGACAGTCTTTTATTTATTTTTTTAACTAAAACAATCGAATTTAAATTACGCCCGGTGCTAAAATATTCTCTTTGAAATATATTTAAAACTTAATAGTTTTTTTTTTTTAATTTTTAAAGAGGTTATCTGTATATAATTTACATGACTAAAATGAAATAGGAAATTCTCTCTCGAGATATACGAACACAAATTCGTCTTAAACATCCATTAATTAGTCTTAGTTAGTTTGGATATGAACTAAAAAAAAAATTAAAAAAAAAAAGTACATTAAATTTTGATTCTCTTGTGTTTATCTTCTAAATAAATATTTAGTATTTGTGCTGTGTACATACCGTGCTAAAATCTTATTTAGAAAGCTGTTCTTAACGTGGGGGGGGCTTTCTAACTATTCTGTACTTTCACCTAACAATTTAATGCAAAAAGATACCATAAAATTTAACTTAAAAATCCTATCTAAAATATAGCATGGTGAGTACACTGCACAAGCACCATTATTATTATAACCACAATAAAAAAGGTACTTCACGAGGAACCTGGACCCTGCATAAACAGGTTTTAATTTAATGGTTACTTCCTAAAGCTTCCTAAAAAGCGCAAACGAAAAAGCTTTTCATTGGTTTATTAAATTACGAAAACATTTTTGAAGGTACCATTTGAGGCAAAAAAGGTCAAAGACATTTGACTATATAGGATAAAATAATGTAACAAAATAAATATTAGTGTGGAAAATATTATTCGAGCACTAAAAGCATGAATCAAATGAAAAAATTCAAAAATAAAATACACAATTACAAAAAAGTGAGATACATATAAAGAAAATGAAAAAAAAAAACCTGAGCAGCCATTAAATTAAAACCCGTTTATGCAGGGTTCACATTCCCTACGAAGGGCCAAAAGAAACTATAGATGACATCCACTGGTGCCGCACTAACTAGGTGTGAAGCATCAGGGAAGATTGAAAGTGGCAGAGTACTAACGAGATCTCCACTGGAAGTGTGCAGATCAAATCTACTACCTTGGAGGCATTTTATCACCAGGAAACACCAATGGCCGATCCCAACGAGAAATCAATGGCAAACGGCTGTTGCAATAATCTGCACGAGTGGTCAAGAGGTGGAGATCATTGGAAATCTGAGGTGACTTGTCATTCGGTTGCCAGCGAGCGATCAATGATGACGGCCTGTGAGACAACTCCTAGTGAGTGAAATAATAATGCCCCCTTCCAATTTCACCACCACCCTGATTTAATGTTGTAGATGTTTACTATATTTTCTTAGTTTTTAACTAATGTTCACCTTTATAGTATGATTGTCTTTTAGTAGTTATATGAACTTCATTTCATATCCATGTATACTGCACTGATATGAAAACTATAGCAGTTTAAATTCCTAACAATGTAACTAATGAAAATACACAATTTTATGAAAAACATGGGAAAAAAAAAATGAACATAGAGCAGAAAACCAAAACTTTACTTTTAATTTCTGTATTAAAATAAGATATTTCAACATAATCTTGTGTGTGTGGGGGAGGGGGAGATCCAGCTCCCAATAAGGTGCACTCTGGATAGGAACAAAAAAATGTCTCGGTCAGGAAGGATTTGTACTCACCGATTGAACAGAAAAGGTATATTTTATCAGAACAGATACTACTACACTTTGATCTTGTCCTGAATGCCAAGAATTGTTTGTTTTGTTTCTTTAATTGTTCCCTAAATTCATAATTCAGTTTTATCAGTATTAGATTGTATATTGCTTTAAAATTACGTAATTGTACAGATAATATTTATATTTTATATTGAATAAAGTTCAATTTCATTAGTAATCGAATTGGGTTCCTTTCTTTTCTTTAACATGTTTTACTGCTTTTTTTTTTTTTTTTTTTTTTAATGCCATCATATAGTATCGACAGTAACAGTTCAACAAATCTTGCCTGCAGACATTTTTCAGTTAGCAGGCCTTCTACATCTTGGTGGCCCTGACTAAACACGCTTATTCGGACTACAACTGCTGAAAGAAAAACAAACACCCAAGAATAACATAAAAAAGATAACAACGGCTGTAGTAAAGATAACCTCCCTAGATATTGGCAGCAAAATAGCTGCCTTGACTCCTCGATTACTCGACAGGTCATGGACAAAAAATATGGACAACTGACCTACCGCTATTATGGTAAAAATAGAAAAAAAATGAATCACTATGCGAGAGTATGCAATGCCAAGACGGTAACAAAAATTCATTTCCCAATCCTCCTGCATCCCGTTCTACATAAACTGATGAATCTGGACTGTCAACATCACTTAAACCCACCCAAAGTTAGTGTCCTTTTGAATAACTGCCCAGTAATTTTCGTTTTAAACATTTGTGCTGGACGTGGATAATTTAAAACCCAAACCACCTATACACAACAGGTAAGCTCGGATATTCGCATACAGTTCTAAACAAGCAATACTTGTGCAGATTTATTAATGTGACTAGATTTTGTGGCACGTCTTGCAGAGGCAAAAATATTCATTAGTTGACTGAAAGTCCGTTGTCTGGACTGCAGAATTTACTTAATGCCAACTTTGTAAGAACACTAGGTATAACTTTCAACTTTTTATTCCATGTTACCTCCCATTTACTGAGGAGTTACTTACTATTTGACAGAAAAATCAGAATATTTTCTAGACATACCATGAATACAACATCGACTTCGACACCATAGAATACCAGTCCAGAAGACGTCTTTAAAAATGGACCTGATTGAAGATATCATTGTACCTACTCCCGTGGTAAGCCCTATTATAGTAGTCCCCATGGAAACAATGATGTACGTATTTGCATCGACATGCAAACAGATAGTCACCCAAAGGATAAAACACATAATGCTGACTGTGGGTGATTTAAATGCAAACTGGATAGGCTCTTGAGTGTTAAATCTCTTGAATGCTTATCACCAAGTAGAACTTAGAGAATCAAGAAGATACTTCACAACATTCGCGACAAAATAATTCAGCTACAAGCAATTGTTTTTGAAACAATTTCAAAAACAATTGCTGACCTCCTCCGAGAAATGTAAATCCAGCAATGACGTAGTGAAGTTTTATCATTTTAAATGTGTTAGTGAGGTTCGATCACTCTTAAACATGACCCAGTATGTGGCAATATTCATCCCACACTATTATGCTACTATTAGTGAACCGCTTTGACAACATATGAAAAGGATACAGAATAGAGATGTTCAGAAACAAAAGAATTGGCATTGATCAATCTGAAGTGAGCTGAACTCATTTTGACTCAACAATCCTTGTAGATGCAAACCCAGTTGGATTAAGAGCAGTTGTTACACAGAATTAGAAAGTACTATGAAATGCCAATCATACCATTATGGATGTAGAACAGAGTGAAAAATAGATGTTAGCTGTTGTGTATGCAGCCGAACATTTCCATCTCTATTTATATGGAGTAAAGTTCACAATCACCACTGAAAGCAGGCTTCATCAAAGATCGTGAAGAGCCTCAAACCATGCAGGAAAAGGAGTGGCCGCTTGCGTTTGCGTCTCATGTCTTATAAATACAGTTTGGTGTACTAGCCTGGGAAAGACGATCTGCACATGCAGACTATTGTAGTCACAACCCACTCTACGGACAATCAAAAGACAAAGTAGCAGAGGCTTACATAAGTTAATTGGTTCAAAAGACTATATTCAAATCCATCATCCCTGAAGAAGTTAAGCAAGCTAGAGAAATATCCCTATTACAGAATGTAATGGCTAAAGTTATAAATGGACAGTGGAATGGCACTCAGCTGTCTAGATTTTCTCCATTCAAGAGTCTTGTAATTCTTTTGAAATCAAGCAAAATGACTATTGACAAGACAAAATAGTAAACGACTAATGACATAGCTCATGTATTGTCAAGACAAAACAATAAGTGATAGAAGTTTGATTTCCAAGAATAAACAAATCAGTGTAAGAAATAGTACATAGTTACATCACCTTCAAAGCCTCGAACCTGAGGGACACAAGGAACCGATACTCTGTTGTTATCGCTTGTAATTACGGTTGACATTGTAGGTCCTTTTTCATCTGGAAAATATCTGCTAGTATAAGTCAATGACTGTTGCCGATTCACTGAAGTCGAAATACTCGCCTCACCATCTGCAATTTCAGTTATCCCTCGACCGAACATGATTTTCGTCAGAGAAGGGCATCGAGCTGTTTACAATCCGATAATGCCCCCATTTAAAGAACATATTAGATACATCAAAATCACACTGTCATGCTGTGTTGTGCATGGATATGTAAGAATAAGATTGGAACACGTGTGTTTGGTTGGTAAGAATGGCACTGAATAATGGCACCATGCTTTATTGATTAATTGCTATGCGCATGCGTGAGTGCATACAAAAGTTAGATCATGAAACCGGAACGAAAGAGTCTATATAAAAGTCACCGAAACGAAAGAGCATCGATATCATTACATCTCCGTTTCTCTGAAAACAAAGATGACTTAGGTATGTAAAACAAAACAAAGAAAATGGAAAAGCTGCTTCAGGGTAGACTGCCTGAACAGCTGCAGCGAAGCAGGGGATTATTCTGCCCCATGAGATGCTTGCTGGGAGGTTATGAGTGTTTGCTCATCATAAATTCATTTTTGATGGTGGTCGTACCACCCTACCACTACGCGTACGTTTTTGAGTGTCATTTGGTATGTTTGGGGATGCACACACAAGTGGATCCACAAACGTCGCACATTTTTGTAGAGCTGTGTTGGGGAGGTCTTACGACATTTGTGGGGTAGGCGTCACTGGAATATTTCTTATGTGTTGTCGGTTTCTTCGCAGCACATGCCCATTGACATTCTCCAGGAGATAGGAGCGGTGACCATCTACCTGGGATACTACAGTCGCTGGGTCCCAGCTTCCAGACACAGGATTCTGTACCCTTACCTGTTGACCATAGTATAGGGGTGGTAGATCTTCCTTAAGTGCAGGTCAGTCAAAATACCTCTTTTGGTTCTGCTGGCATTGTTGGAATGCGCTGTATATCTGATCCTGATCATGGTTGTCGTTTCTGATTTTGGTGATCAGTGGAGATTAGATTTGTCTACCCATGTGCAGGGCTTGGTATGACACTTGAAATTGGGGTGCAGCGCCAGTGCAGCAGTGCGATCTCAGGAGTTGTTCCTGACTGTTTGGTTTTCTTGAGAATATTCTTGATAGTCCTTATTTGACATTCTATGAAGCCATTACCTTGTGGTCTCCGAGGTGATGTGGTCTCATGATGGAAGCCCCATTCTTTGGCGAATTCACAGTAGAGATGACTTGAAAAGTGTGGTCTGTTATCGCTGACTATCTTGGATGGTATGCCAAACTCTGAGAAGATTTGGCGTGTGATGTTCACTATGACACTGCTTGGTGAATGATCAGGTGGGCGTTTGACTATAGAATACTTTGAGCAATAGTCAGCTATGATCAACCATTGACTTCCGTGGAGATCAAACAGGTCTGTGCCAACTACATCGCATGGCTTTGTTGGGATGTCATGTTGCATTAGCGGCTCTTGCATTTGGGAGGGCTGATGCTGTTGACATATACTGCATGATTTTGTGAACTGTTCAATGTCTTTGTTTATGTTTACCCAATGAACAGTGTCTTTGGCAAGGAGTTTTGTTTTCTCTTGTCCTAAATGAGCAGCATGTAGTTGTTCTAATATGTCTTTTTGAAGTGTCTGGGGGATGACGATTTGTTGTTCTTTGATGATAAGACCATCATCAATTGAGAGCTGATCTCTTAGGCCCCAGAACACTCTAATGTCAGTGGGCAGCTGCTTGATTGTCTCTGGTCATCCCGTGATGATGGTCTCTCAGCTGGTTAAGCAGAGGATCTGCTGTTGTACACATTTTTAGCTGTTTGATGTAATTAGTGGAAAAACGAACTGTATCAACCCGGACATCAAGTTCGATAGGGTCCGCATTACAAGGTGGTGGTAGGCGCGATAACCAATCAGCCAAGATGTTGTCAGATCCCTTGTTATATGTGAGCCTGAAGTATCCTTGGAGCTTTATTAGCATTCTTTGCAGATGTGCCGGGGCTGAGGTGAGCGGTTTTTCGATGATCATAGTGAGCAGTTTGTGGTCAGTGACGACTTGGAAATGGTGGCCATAAGGGTATGTGTGGAACCTCTGTGCACCAAATACAATGGCCAGTAGCTCACGTTCGATACATGCGTATCTCTGTTCTGTCTGTGTTGTGACAGGCGATAGATTGCCCTCCTCATCTGGTTGTAGCAGAGCTGCACCGATTCAGGCATTTTCTGTAGGTCACGTACCTTCGCTAGGTCTGGTTTTAGTCCGGTGTGTGTGTACAGGTTTCCAAAAAAGGATATTTCACGGCATTTGATCTTGCACTTCTCCAAGTTCAAGGTAAGGCCTTCTTCGGTAGCAACCTCCATGAAACGTCTTAGGTTTTCGTCAGGTTCCTGCTCTGTCGACCCATATATGGTGATATCGTCAGCTATACCACAAGCACCAGTGCATTTAACGAGTATTCTGTCCATCTCGAGTTGGTATATGTCCTGACTGACACACAAACCGAATGGCAGTCGTTCAAAACAATACCTTCCAAATGGTGTTTGGAAAGTTGTTAGTGGCTGACTTTCAGCGAGCTTTATAGACCAGTACCCAGACTTAGCGTCCAACTTTAAGAAGAATTTTGCTCCTGCAAATCGTTGGTTGAGCTCCTCGACAGTTGGAATTTGGTGGTATGGCCGTATGAGAGCTTTGCTTAGCGCTCGTGGGTCTAAGCAAACCCTAATTGTGTTGTCACGTTTGGTGACATAAGTGAGAGAGCTTACCCAGTTTGTGGGTTCGTTGATGCAGTGAATGACTCCTTGCGATTCCATCTTGTTGAATTCCGATTTGATTTTTCTGCGCAAGGCTGTAGGTGTCCTACTTGGTGGGTTTATGTGGCATGGTACATTTGGATTGACAACAAGCTTGTGAGTGTTCCGAAATTCACCAATACGGTCAAATCTCTCGGGGTATAGATGCATTAGGTCAGCTACACTATTGATGGGTTGGTGCTGGGCTAGGATGGCACAGTTCATTGTCACTACCCTAAGAGCCACTGATGTTGGCATACACAATATGGCTGCTCCTGGTACATCAACCACATAGAATTGGGTATCCAGCCATAGGGAGTTTTTATACTTGCACCTAATAGTTGTGGTGCCATAACAGTTTATCCTAGTATTTTTGTAGGCTGTTAACAGACATTGTGTTGAGGTGAGTGATCCGGGCATTGGGTTTCCAGCTTCGTCTATACTGCTAGGGTACATGTTGCGGAATATGCGGATAGGCAATGTATTTGCTTGTGCCCCTGTATCTACTTTCAGGTTGAAGGTATGAGTGCCTGGGTGGTCCTTTATCTTGATGCTTAGATCAACAAATGCCTCATTTCGAGGATCTTTCATGTTTGCTGACTTTCCGCTGTTAGTTGTGATGAAGCTAAAGGTGAGGTTCTCCATTGCCGTGCCTATGTCAGTCATGGCTTGGTCATCGTGTTTGGTGATGCTGTTTATTTTCTTGCCAAACTCCCGTTGTTGGTTATGACTGTTAAGTATCTAATTTTAAAAAAATATTTTTTTGCACATAGTGAAATGTATATGCATCCGAAGACATTAAAGAAAAATGTCAAATTATACGTAGTTATAATAACCATTAGAAGAACAAACCTTACAAGGCGTGACATACGATGTGACGTATATAATTGTAATGAATACACTTAAGACACGAGGTTACGAGTAACTGCTTTATTCGGCCATCTTGGAGGAACTACTACTGCCTCTACAACTGAATACAAGGGAGGTAACTCTTATAATTTACAGAGTTCTCCTACTGTTACATCCTCTTCGTTGAGAAAAGGTGCTTATTATCACACACACACACATATATATATATATATATATATCATTCATTGTCTATTTGAATAGTATAAAGTCCTTGTATTTCGGGGGGTGGGCTCGCTGTGTTCTTTTGGCCCAGCCCTGGGTTGTTATTTCTGGCTGTTGGTTCGATTCAATTGGTTGACGGGTTGTCTGATGGGATGTATCCATCGTTGATGTTAGATGGAGCTCTGGCATCCAATGGGTCAGTGTGCTGTTCGGACGGTGATGTTATATTATCCCAACTGTTCTGTTGCATGGGTGTGTTACACATGGTTTATCTCCGGGAATTATGTAGCTCTTGTAGGTGTCGTCTGTTGCGTCTCAGCTGTAACGTAATCCCCCATTGAGGAGCGTTAGAACTATGCTGAGGTAGCTTTGTATTCCCGGGTGACACCAGAGAACCCAAGGATTTAAGATAGAGAAGATAAATATACATATTTTATTTCATGTCAAAATAGATATTGTTTGAAAATCAGAGAAATGTATTTTTACGGCTAAAAGTTGACGACAGGAAATTTCACTTAGAACCTTGTCTGGCCTTAGATGAACCCCAGGGTCGGAGGTCAGAATTGACATCTGTCCTTGAAAATCATACTTAGATTCAGTGTGGGAATTGTACCCACGCAAAACCCTGGGGCTTAGGATTTCGTGGAGATTTTGTGGCGAAATCTTATTGGCTGGGGAGAAGTACTACCCCATCCACTTACCTTACTATAAATACGACTGTCGTGCGAAAATTACTCAGAAGAGTTCCAGAGTTGAGTCGAACAGAGTTCAGATCAGAATAGAGAAAAGACGTGACCCCTCCCCACCTCATCCATCCGTCGGTCGCTGTCTGTGAAGAGAGTTGAGACTTTGAAAAGAACTTATAAACTCTGAATGAGAATTGTAAGAACATTTTTACATAATTTTATGAGAATTAAGCTTTTGTAGATAGACTACAATCGTCATCTTTCTTCCTGCCTGCTGCTGCGATATTCGCTTTCAGCATACCAGATTATGTAACAACCTCCGAGGAGTCTAGATGACCACATGCCAAGAATCTAGAGTCCTAGCCACCTCCTCTCGAACGAGGCGTTAACATTTGGAGCTGTTTGACAAGGATTTGACCTTGGGTTGCCACGGAAAAAGGAAAAAAAACGGTGTTGGGATTGCGTTATAATCCTACATTATCGGTGGCAGAAGAAAAGATGTACTAAGAAAGAGACAGACTGACAGACAAGACGGGGACCTTTGAAAACAGACAGAAAAGAAAACCGGTAAAGAGACGCCCGAAGAAGAAGAAATAAAAAAAGAACAGCGTTAAGGTTGGTAGCCAGTTACAGAGTGGAGTCAGAATATTAGCTAATTGATGATGGCAAGAGACAGATTCATGCTGTTGAATCAGCAAGAGGCAGGGATATGCCGAAATAATGGTCTTGGAATTTGCCGGATTACAGAGTCTGTTGTATGTCACGGGAGATCATAAGTTGTGTGTGTTGGGATCATTTCAGGGGAATGAGAGAGTGATAAATAGCGTCTGCAAGGTTGACGTGACAAGTGAAGGTCTTCAATGACTATACAAGTAGCTGAAGGCACCTGGTTGGTATCCACGCAACAGAAGATGGAATTGTCTAAGGTATGCGGTAACGCGGCTGCTGGGATAATCAAGGTCGGACCACCTTTAACTATGGTAGAACTGGACAGGGGTTGTGAAGCCCGGGGAAAGGGCATAGGATTACCTGCATATTATCAGGTTGGGGAATGGTATCTGTTAAAAGCACCTGAGGTAGAGTGGGCGAATGACCAATTGATTGACCTCACTGACCTCTGGGATCCCCTGATTCATCGTTCACCGCCACATACTCGACTTAGGCTACCAAAAGCTATGGAAGGAGTAAGACGAATAGATTTGAGTTAATTACAGGCCCGATTAAATGGTCTGGAGATTACAGAAGCTAGGGATAGGCTTCATAAGGTAATGGTTACAGGAGCAAGAGTGAGCATGCTAGCAACGATAATTGTGCTGTTGTTGGTGGTTGTATGGTGCGTGAAGAGAGCAAATATGGGAAGAGAGCAAGGTGATGAGCATCTCGAAGCTGATTGCATAGATTGGCGGGAGAGACCCAGGTTTGAAACCGCCTGTTATTCTGGAAAATGTGGCTGCTGGTGCTGACGAAAACGAAGTGCAGCTCAGAGACTACCCTGATGCTGAAATCCAAAGGAACTGAAGATGACTTGAAGATCTTTTCTTTCTTTTCTTTTCTCTCTGCTTTATCTAAGATTCTTGCAGGGCGCTTAGCTGAGAACCGTCGAAAGGAAGTCCCAACGATACCTTGAATGACCGACTATTGCGGTGAGAAGAAGTCCTCGGTGAAAGAAAATATTACAAGATGCTTATGAAAGAAGACTTGAACTGTGAAATAAAAGGTGAAAGTTCAACTATAACTGCTTAAGGTGAGAAAATTCCCCTAGATCAATAAAAAGCGGGTCCTTTGAGAACCCTGATTAGGGCTGCAACCCTGTGTTATACAAGACTGTGCTGTTGATAGCAGTGAAGTGAAAAAAAAAACTCTTGAAAATTGTGACTGTGACTCTGTGAAAAAAAATTGAACTATGATAAAATTGATGAAAAGAAAGTGGAAAAAGGGAATAACTCTTATAAAGACTTGGAAAAAAATCGAGCAATGTTATTGAAAAAAAAAAGGGGGACAAAACTTTTAAACAAGGGAAATAACTCTTTGAGATACTTGATGAACTAAGTGCATTTTATTGAGTAACAATTTTTAATGATCATCTTATCTTTGAATTATTAATGTGAATTGAAAAAAAAGAATATATAACCAAAGAAAAAAAATTTGCTTGTGAAAAAAAAGGGGATTATATTAGCCCTGACAACTTTGAACTTTTTACATTTTTGATGATTTTACGAACTTTTCTTGAATTAACTTTCTTACGAACTTTGCATGAAAAAGGGGGAGAACCCTGCATAAAAAGGGTGGATATGGGATTGTGTGTATGTTGTCTTGTTGACGGATAATTTGAGGATGAAAAGAGGGGTATGTGAAAAAAAATCTGATGATGTACTGAAAAAGGGATGGAGTGGTGTGTTAAGGAATTAGACTCCATTGGTTCTACGAAGCAATAAAGTCTAATGGGGCGAACGTAATGTAATCCTCCATTGAGGAGCGTTAGAACTATGCTGAGGTAGCTTTGTATTCCCGGGTGACGCCAGATAACCCAAGGATTTAAGATAGAGAAGATAAATATACATATTTTATTTCATGTCAAAATAGATATTGTTTGAAAATCAGAGAAATGAATTTTTACGGCTAAAAGTTGACGACAGGAATTTTCACTTAGAACCTTATGTGGCCTTAGATGAACCCCAGGGTCGGAGGTCAGAATTGACATCTGTCCTTGAAAATCATACTTAGATTCAGTGTGGGAATTGTACCCATGCAAAACCCTGAGGCTTAGGATTTCGTGGAGATTTCGTGGCGAAATCTTATTGGCTGGGGAGAAGTACTACCCCATCCACTTACCTTACTATAAATACGACTGTCGTGCGAAAATTAATCAGGAGAGTTCCAGAGTTGAGTCGAACAGAGTTCAGATCAGAATAGAGAAAAGACGTGACCCCTCGCCACCTCATCCATCCATCGGTCGCTGTCTGTGAAGAGAGTTGAGACTTTGAAAAGAACTTATAAAATCTGAATGAGAATTGTAAAAACATTTTTACATAATTTTATGAGAATTAAGCTTTTGTAGATAGACTACAATCGTCATCTTTCTTCCTGCCTGCTGCTTCGATATTCGCTTTCAGCATACCAGATTATGTAACAACCTCCGAGGAGTCTAGATGACCACATGCCAAGAATCTAGAGTCCTAGCCACCTCCTCTCGAACGAGGCGTTAACATTTGGAGCCGTTTGACAAGGATTTGACCTTGGGTTGCCACGGAAAAAGGAAAAAAAACGGTGTTGGGATTGCGTTATAATCCTACATTACCGGTGGCAGAAGAAAAGATGTACTAAGAAAGAGACAGACTGACAGACAGACGGGGACCTCTGAAAACAAAGGAAGGAGAGACAGAAAAGAAAACCGGTAAAGAGACGCCCGAAGAAGAAGAAATAAAAAAAGAACAGCGTTAAGGTTGGTAGCCAGTTACAGAGTGGAGTCAGAATATGAGCTAATTGATGATGGCAAGAGACAGATTCATGCTGTTGAATCAGCAAGAGGCAGGGATATGCCGAAATAATGGTCTTGGAATTTGCCGGATTACAGAGTCTGTTGTATGTCACGGGAGATCATGAGTTGTGTGTGCTGGGATTATTTCAGGGGGATGAGAGAGTGATAAATAGCATCTGCAAGGTTGAAGTGGCAAGTGAAGGTCTTCAATGGCTATACGAGTAGCTGAAGGCACCTGGTTGGTATCCACGCAACAGAAGATGGAATTGTCTAAGGTATGCGGTAACATGGCTGCTGGGATAATCAAGGTCGGACCACCTTTAACTATGGTAGAACTGGACAGGGGTTGTGAAGCCCGGGGAAAGGGCATAAGATTACCTGCATATCATCAGGTTGGGGAATGGTATCTGTTAAAAGCACCTGAGGTAGAGTGGGTGAATGACCAATTGACTAACCTCACTGACCTCTGGGATCCCCTGATTCATCGTTCACCGCCACATACTCGACTTAGGCTACCAAAAGCTATGGAAGGAGTAAGACGAATAGATTTGAATGAATTACAGGCCCGATTAAATAGTCTGGAGATTACAGAAGCTAGGGATAGGCTTCATAAGGTAGTGGTTACAGGAGCAGGAGTGCGCATGCTAGTAACGATAATTGTGCTGTTGTTGGTGGTTGTATGGTGCATGAAGAGAGCGAAGATGAGAGGAAGGCAAGGTGATGAGCATCTCGAAGCCAATTGCATAGGTGGCAGGAGAGGGAGAGATCCTGGTTCAAGACCGCCTGTGGTTCTGGAAGATGCAGCTGCTGGTGCTGACGAAAATGAGATGCAACCTGAAGACCTCCCCGATGCTGAAATCCAGAGGAACTGAAGACGATTTGAAGATTTTCTTTTCTTTTCTTTTCTCTCTGTTTTATTTAAGATTCTTGCAGGGCGCTGAGCTGAGAACCATCGAAAGGAAGTCCCAACGATACCTTGAATGACCGACTATTGCGGTGAGAAGAAGTCCTCGGTGAAAGAAAATATTACAAGATGCTTATGAAAGAAGACTTGAACTGTGAAATAAAAGGTGAAAGTTCAACTATAACTGCTTAAGGTGAGAAAATTCCCCTAGATCAATAAAAAGCGGGTCCTTTGAGAACCCTGATTAGGGCTGCAACCCTGTGTTATACAAGACTGTGCTGTTGATAGCAGTGAAGTGAAAAAAAAAACTCTTGAAAATTGTGACTGTGACTCTGTGAAAAAAAATTGAACTATGATAAAATTGATGAAAAGAAATTGGAAAAAGGGAATAAAAAAAGAGGGGACAAAACTTTTAAACAAGGGAAATAACTCTTTGAGATACTTGATGAACTAAGTGCATTTTATTGAGTAACAATTTTTTTTTTTTTTTTTTTACACAGTGATCACCACTTATCAAGGCCCGGAAGCCACTCAGGGATAAGGGTTATTGTAAGTACATCACGTTAGTGAGGAGATTTTATGAAGTGTTTAATTAGGGGGGCGGTTCATTAGGAATTTGTTAACATTAGACTTGAAGACATCAAAGTTGTAGTCCGGAGGGAAGCAGGCAGACGGAACAGAGTTCCACAGGCGTGCAGTTCTAAGAAAGAAGATGATCATCTTATCTTTGAATTATTAATGTGAATTGAAAAAAAAGAATATATAACCAAAGAAAAAAAATTTGCTTGTGAAAAAAAAGGGGATTATATTAGCCCTGACAACTTTGAACTTTTTACATTTTTGATGATTTTACGAAATTTTCTTGAATTAACTTTCTTACAAACTTTGCATGAAAAAGGGGGAGAACCCTGCATAAAAAGGGTGGATATGGGATTGTGTGTATGTTGTCTTGTTGACGGATAATTTGAGGATGGAAAGAGGGGTATGTGAAAAAAAATCTGATGATGTACTAAAAAAGGGATGGAGTGGTGTGTTAAGGAATTAGACTCCATTGGTTCTACGAAGCAATAAAGTCTAATGGGGCGAACGTAATGTAATCCTCCATTGAGGAGCGTTAGAACTATGCTGAGGTAGCTTTGTATTCCCGGGTGACGACAGATAACCCAAGGATTTAAGATAGAGAAGATAAATATACATATTTTATTTCATGTCAAAATAGATATTGTTTGAAAATCAGAGAAATGAATTTTTACGGCTAAAAGTTGACGACAGGAATTTTCACTTAGAACCTTATCTGGCCTTAGATGAACCCCAGGGTCGGAGGTCAGAATTGACATCTGTCCTTGAAAATCATACTTAGATTCAGTGTGGGAATTGTACCCATGCAAAACCCTGGGGCTTAGGATTTCGTGGAGATTCGTGGCGAAATCTTATTGGCTAGGGAGAAGTACTACCCATCCACTTACCTTACTATAAATACGTCTGTCGTGCGAAAATTAATCAGAAGAGTTCCAGAGTTGAGTCGAACAGAGTTCAGATCAGAATAGAGAAAAGACGTGACCCCTCCCCACCTCATCCATCCGTCGGTCACTGTCTGTGAAGAGAGTTGAGACTTTGAAAAGAACTTACAAAATCTGAATGAGAATTGTAAAAACATTTTTACATAATTTTATGAGAATTAAGCTTTTGTAGATAGATTACAATCGTCATCTTTCTTCCTGCCTGCTGCTGCGATATTCGCTTTCAGCATACCAGATTATGTAACAACCTCCGAGGAGTCTAGATGACCATGTGCTTAGAATCTAGAGTCCTAGCCACCTCCTCTCAAACGAGGCATTACACAGCAATCTTCCGTCATTGTGCATTTTGACATGGTTCGGTGCATTTCTCGACCACTGTCACCGGTCGCCAGGTGTCGTTTTCCTGTATGACAGACACTTTACTACCAACAATTAATTCCGGGAAGTCTTTTGCACTCTTGTTGTAGTGTCGTTGTTGTTTTTTGCTTTTGGCTCACAATCGTTCCCTGATCTCATGATCTCATTATCTTTTGGAGTACCCCTGTTTAATAGGATTGGGAGTATTGATCTTACTTTCCTATTGTATAGGATTTCTGCCGCGGACGGCAGATGGCTGTCAAGTGGGGTTGTTCTGGGGCATAGAAGTGCCATTTGACAATGCAATTTTGATTGTTTGGCTTTCGTAAATGTTCTCTTTACGGTTTGGACCATGCGTTCTATAAATCCATTTGATTGGGGCTTGATGTGGTGTGAGTGAATTCCCCTTCTGTGGCAAAGTTATGGAATTTGTTGGATACAAAGTACCTGGCATTATCCGTGTATAGCTTTTCAGGTATGCCATGGACGGCAAAGATTGCTTTGAAGTATTCGATACAACTGGTGCTAGTTATGCTTGTTAGTGTTTTAACAAATGGCATTTTGCTATATTGATCGGCAATCAGTAGGAACTGTTGACCATTAAATTAAAAAATGTCAGCTGCAACGATCTGAAACGGTCGCGTTGCGTGTTGTTTGATGATCATTGTTTCCTCAGAGTTTTTTTCTCTGATGCTCTCTGCAGATCTCACACGTCCTCACTAGTGTTTCTATATCCTTGTGCATTCCTCTCCAGAATACACTGTTTTTTTGCCCTCAGTTGACATTTCTCGATGCCTTGGTGTGCATCGTGAATTCTCTGTAGTATTGTATGTTGCATACTTTTCGTGACCATTCCATCCTGTACCGATAAGCAATCTTTTAGTGACCAGTAGTTTCTAATTTTTGGTGTATTCTTTATGTCATCTGGCCATCCACTCAATATCACCTGTTTGAGGAGTTTTAGTTCTTCATCTTCGTCGGTTGTATTTTGCAATTCTATTTGTTTCTGAGCTGTCGTGTTTATGGTGTGTATTGTTAGGTCCAGCTCGATTTCCTTGCCTGAAGTATGTTGGGTTCTTGATAAGTAATCTGGTATGCACATTTCCTTTCCAGGCTTGTCTTTGATTTGCACGTCGTATGGTTGCAACTTTAGTAGCATACTTTGTAGTCGGGGGGGGGGGGTGCTTGTGGAATGTTCTTGTTTTGAATATTTTCTAAGGGTTTATGATCGGATTCAACCTGTATTTTTTTTTCCATATATATAGGTGTGGAATCTTTCACATCCAACCACTACTGCTAACAACTCTCTTTCTATGTTGACATAGTGTGATTCAGTCTCTGTTAATCTTTTGCTAGCAAAGGCAGTGACTTTGTTGTTGTTTATGAGTGCTTGAATCGACTTGGATGACTGTTTCTGCAAAATAAGCTAAGCAAAGTTTTTCGTGGATTTGATTTTTTAGCATTTGGAAGGTTTTACTGCGTTTCATTCCACTGAAATTCCACGTCTTTTTTTTAGTAGCATTCTCAGCAGTGCTGTTTTAGAGCTGAGTTCCGGTATGAACGGACTTAGGTATTGTATCATACCTAGAAATTGTTGTAGGTCTTCGCGATTTGAGGGTGTAGGCTTTGCCTTAATTTTGCCGCATTTTTCTTGGTCTGGATGTGAGCCGTTTTCGTCCCAACTGAGGCCATAGAATTTTATTTGTTTTTGGCCTATTTTGCATTTTTCTTTGAAGATGAGGCCGTACCTTCAGGCTGTATCCATTGTCTTCCTGAGTCTTCTATCGTACTCTTCCGCTGTTTTCTCATATATGCATACGTCGTCCGATATTCTGATGGCTCCGTCGCAGTTTTTTAGTATCTGGTCTATTTTTTGCTGAAATATGTCCTGAGATATCTTGAGACCAAACGGACATCTCAAGTATTTATATCTGCCAAATGGAGTGTTGAAACAGGTGAGCAGACTCGATTCTTCATCTAGGTGCATAGACCAGTATCCATGTTTTAGCATCTAGTTTTGCAAAATGCTTTGCATCGGCTAGTTTGTGGGAGATTTCTTCCAGGGTTGGGGTTTTGTGGTGCGTTCTTTTGATGTATTTGTTTAGTGGTTTTGAGTCTAGGCATATACGTAGGGCACCATTTTTTTTCTCGGCTGCATGCAATTGCATTCACCCGGTTCCTTTACTTTTTCAATTACCCCCAAGTCTTCCATTTTTTCTAGTTCTTGTTTAAGTTCTTCCCTGAGGTGAACTGGGAATTTTCTGGGTGGTTGGACCACTGGCATTGCATCTTCATCAAGATATATCTTTTGAACGCCTGGGAATTTCCCTATCCCTTGAAATGTATCCGGGTATTCTTTTGCTAGGTCTTTGATGTTCTGCATTTGTTTAAGAGTGTGCACTTTAGTAATGCAGCAGTTGACAGTTACTAGGCCAAGTCGTATGCATGGTCTTAGACTCAGTATTGTGATGTCACTGTCACATATAAAAAATTTAGCTTTGATGGTTGCTGAATCCTTGTGTCTTATTTTTAGTATTATAGAACCATAATGGGTTATTTTTGTCCCATTAGTGGCCCACAGGGTAGTTAACTCTTGTTTTGGGTAGGTAGGGTTATCTCCCTTAGTCCATTTTTTATTTTGTCCGGTTTCCGGTAGCCATTTTGTGGGTATATTTTATTATATATTCTTACAGGTAGGATATTTCCGTTTGCCCCTGTTGACTTTCATTCGTATTTTATGTCTTTTATTTTCTGCGTCTTCGCAGTCTATATTGGTGAAAATTTCTTCGCGTTTGTCATTGTCTGCATTTACTGTGTATAAGTATATGTCATCGTTGTCTTGGTCAGATTCGTCGCCTTCTTTGGTTGCTAAGTTTATTTTTTTCTTTCTGTATCTTTGTTGCTTGTTAAATCCATTTGGGTGAGTTTGTTTCCTGGCTCTGTCTTGATTTGGGAGTATTTTTTTTTGTTCTTCCGACCTTGTAGGTTCGTTAAACAGTACTGTTCAAAGTGGTGTAACCCGTTACATCTTCTGCATGTTTTGTTGAAGGCATAACATTCTTCTTTCTTTTTTTTGTGAATCTTTCCACATCTCGTGCAGCTGGGTTTGTTTTTTAGAGATACCTCGTGGTATTCTTCATGTTTCCCTTCGTTGGCATCTTTGTACCGCGAATTGTCTTTCATGGTGGCTGCGTACGCCCTGATGCTTTCTATTGCTGATTTGAGAGTCAATTCTGGTTTCTTTTTTCGTCAGCACTCCTAAGTCCTTTTATTATTTGTTCCAGAATGCGCTTGTCTTTGTTGTTACCGAAGTCGCATCTGTCAGCTTTAGTTTTCAGTCTGACTAGGTAGTCGTGCACCGTGTCTTCGTTCTGACGCATTGACAAAAATTCCAAGCGCTTGACCCATTTGTTTGGCTTTTGAATCATATGGGTTTCAAACACCATGAATATATTTTTGGATATTTCTTTTTGCTCGCTTGTGAGTTGGGCATTTTTTAATAGTTCACGACCCTTTGGTCCAGTGCTCAGCAGAATGCAATTTTATTTCAATTTTTCATCAACTTTGTTGATAATGAAGCATGAGGACATAAAGTCGACCCATCCGTTATATGCCTCGTGTTTATTTTTGTTCGTCGAGTCCAGGACGGGCAGTGTAATGTTGGAAGACGCCATGTTGAATGTTCCTTTTTTTTTTTTTGAGGGAAAAGTTCGTTTTTTTTTCTTGTAGAAAATAATGTACTCACTTTTTGTGATAGGCCTTTTTTTCTTCTTCTTTTGGACGTCGTTGTTTTTTTTTTGGGGGGGGGGAGGTAACCGCTGCCACCATGAAATATGACGTGATGTATATATTTGTAATGAATACACTTAAGAACCTTGGCTAAATGGACAGTGAGGTTTGCCTGTCTGATTCTATCAAATACGGTTCTCAAGGCTGTTTTATGTTTAAGCCAGCTATCATTAGATAAAACTATATTATAGGTCTTGATGCTGGAAATGTCTCACACATATGAATTCATCATTATCTGGAAGGTTGTGAATTCCTCATCCAAAAGGCTGAACTCGGAACTGGATATCCGATAACAATAATAATCATTTCCTGAATGTAGTGAAGCGATCCACTTGTAAGCAAGTCTAAAGAGCCGTCGCTATCTATATAGTCTTTTGTGAATTCATTCAGATAATACTTCAAACGCTGTTACTTATCCCAATCCTTGAGTTTTTTTTTTTCATAATGGACATTCATGCTATATGTTTTACAACAATTTTGATTATTTTTGTTGCATACGTATTTGCTGATTGATTTGTAAGACAATCGTATCCAAAATGTCTGGTCAGTTTCGCCCACAGTGTGTCACTAAATCTGATTTTTTTTTCAGAACAACAAGAGCAAAACACTTAAAAAGACCATAGACTTTTGCTAGTGTGAGTTATAACATGTATAACTTTGAATTGTGAAAAAAAAAATTTACATTCTTTTGTTTTATTATTTTATTTATTTAATTATTTTATTTATTTTATTTTTTTAATTATTTTATTTCTTGAATTATTTTATTTCTTTTAATTATTTTATTTCTTTAATTATTTTATTTCTTTTATTCTTTCATTTCTTTTAATTATTTTATTTCTTTTAATTATCTAATCTCTTTAATTATTTTATTTCTTTAATTATTTTATTTCTTTAAATTATTCTATTTCTTTAATTATTTTATTTCTTTAATTACTTCATTTCTTTTAATTATTTTATTTCTTTAATTATTTTATTTCTTTTATTATTTTATTTCTTTAATTATTTTATTTCTTTAATTATTTTATTTCTTTAATAATTTTATTTCTTAATTATTTTAATTATTTTATTTCTTTTAATTATTTTATTTCTTTTAATTATTTTATTTCTTTTAATTATTTTTATTTCTTTTAATTATTTTATTTCTTTAATTATTTTATTTCTTTTAATAATTTTATTTCTTTAATTATTTTATTTCTTTTATTTTATTTCTTTAATTATTTTATTTCTTTTAATAATTTTATTTCTTAAATAATTTTATTTCTTTTAATTATTTTATTTATTTAATTATTTTATTTCTTTAATTATTTAATTTCTTTTAATTATTTTATTTGTTTTAATTATTTTATTTCTTTAATTATTTTATTTCTTTAATTATTTTATTTCTTTAATTATTTTATTTCTTTTAATTATTTTATTTCTTTTAATTATTTCATTTCTTTTAATTATTTTATTTCTTTTAATTATTTTATTTATTTAATTATTTTATTTCTTTAATTATTTTATTTCTTTTAATTATTTTATTTCTTTTAATTATTTCATCTCTTTAATTATTTTATTCTTTTAATTATTTCATTCCTTTAATAATTTTATTTCTTTAATTATTTTATTTCTTTTAATCATTGTATTTCTTTAATTATTTTATTTCTTTAATTATTTTATTTCTTTTAATTATTTTATTTCTTTAATTATTTTATTTCTTTAATTATTTTATTTCTTTACTTATTTTATTTCTTAAAATTATTTTATTTCTTTAATTATTTTCTTTCTTTAATAATTTTATTTCTTTAATAATTTTATTTCTTTTAATTATTTTATTTCTTTAATAATTTTATTTCTTTTAATTATTTTATTTATTAAATAATTTTATTTCTTTTAATAATTTTATTTCTTTAATAATTTTATTTCTTTAATAATTTTATTTCTTTCAATTATTTTATTTATTTAATAATTTTATTTCTTTACTTATTTTATTTCTTTAATTATTTTATTTCTTTTAATTATTTTATTTCTTTAATTATTTTATTTCTTTTAATAATTTTATTTCTTTAATTATTTTATTTCTTTAATTATTTTATTTCTTTTAATTATTTTATTTCTTTTATTATTTTATTTCTTTTATTATTTTATTTATTTAATTATTTTATTTCTTTAATTATTTTATTTCTTTTAATTATTTTATTTATTTAATTATTTTATTTCTTTAATTATTTTATTTCTTTTAATTATTTTATATATTTAATTATTTTATTTATTTAATTATTTTATTTCTTTAATTATTTTATTATTTTTATTATTTTATTTCTTTTAATTATTTTATTTCTTTTAATTATTTCATTTCTTTTATTATTTTATTTCTTTTAATTATTTTATTTCTTTTAATAATTTTATTTTTTTAATTTAATTTCTTTAATTATTTTATTTCTTTAATAATTTTATTTCTTTTAATTATTTTATTTCTTTTAATTATTTTATTTCTTTTAATTATTTTATTTCTTTAATTATTTTATTTCTTTTAATTTTTTTTATTTCTTTTAATTATTTTATTTCTTACATTATTTTATTTCTTTTATTTATGTCATTTCTTTTAATTATTTTATTTCTTTTATTTATTTTATTTCTTTAATTATTTTATTTCTTTTAATAATTTTATTTATTTAATTATTTTATTTCTTTTAATTATTTTTTTTTTATTTCTTTAATTATTTTATTAATTTAATTATTTTATTTCTTTTAATTATTTTATTACTTTTAATTATTTTATTTATTTTATTTCTTTAATTATTTTATTCTTTTAATTATTTCATTCCTTTAATAATTTTATTTCTTTAATTATTTTATTTCTTTTAATCATTGTATTTCTTTAATTATTTTATTTCTTTAATTATTTTATTTCTTTTAATTATTTTATTTTTTTAATTATTTCATTTCTTTAATAATTTTTTTTCTTTAATTATTTTATTTCTTTTAATCATTGTATTTCTTTAATTATTTTATTTCTTACATTGTTTTATTTACTTAATTATTTTATTTCTTTAATTATTTTATTTCTTTAATAATTTTATTTCTTAATTATTTTAATTATTTTATTTCTTTTAATTATTTTATTTCTTTAATTATTTTATTTCTTTTAATAATTTTATTTCTTTAATTATTTTATTTCTTTTATTTTATTTCTTTAATTATTTTATTTCTTTTAATAATTTTATTTCTTAAATAATTTTATTTCTTTTAATTATTTTATTTATTGAATTATTTTATTTCTTTAATTATTTTATTTCTTTTAATTATTTTATTTCTTTTAATTATTTCATTTCTTTTAATTATTTTATTTCTTTTAATTATTTTATTTATTTAATTATTTTATTTCTTTAATTATTTTATTTCTTTAATTATTTTATTTCTTTTAATTATTTTATTTCTTTTAATTATTTCATCTCTTTAATTATTTTATTCTTTTAATTATTTCATTCCTTTAATAATTTTATTTCTTTAATTATTTTATTTCTTTTAATCATTGTATTTCTTTAATTATTTTATTTCTTTAATTATTTTATTTCTTTTAATTATTTTATTTCTTTAATTATTTTATTTCTTTAATTATTTTATTTCTTTACTTATTTTATTTCTTAAAATTATTTTATTTCTTTAATTATTTTCTTTCTTTAATAATTTTATTTCTTTAATAATTTTATTTCTTTTAATTATTTTATTTCTTTAATAATTTTATTTCTTTTAATTATTTTATTTATTAAATAATTTTATTTCTTTAATAATTTTATTTCTTTTAATAATTTTATTTCTTTAATAATTTTATTTCTTTAATAATTTTATTTCTTTCAATTATTTTATTTATTTAATAATTTTATTTCTTTACTTATTTTATTTCTTTAATTATTTTATTTCTTTTAATTATTTTATTTCTTTAATTATTTTATTTCTTTTAATCATTTTATTTCTTTAATTATTTTATTTCTTTAATTATTTTATTTCTTTAATTATTTTATTTCTTTAATTATTTTATTTCTTTTAATTATTTTATTTATTTAATTATTTTATTTCTTTAATTATTTTATTTCTTTTAATTATTTTATTTGTTTTAATTATTTTATTTCTTTAATTATTTTATTTCTTTAATTATTTTATTTCTTTTAATTATTTTATTTCTTTTAATTATTTCATCTCTTTAATTATTTTATTCTTTTAATTATTTCATTCCTTTAATAATTTTATTTCTTTAATTATTTTATTTCTTTTAATCATTGTATTTCTTTAATTATTTTATTTCTTTAATTATTTTATTTCTTTTAATTATTTTATTTCTTTAATTATTTTATTTCTTTAATTATTTTATTTCTTTACTTATTTTATTTCTTAAAATTATTTTATTTCTTTAATTATTTTCTTTCTTTAATAATTTTATTTCTTTAATAATTTTATTTCTTTTAATTATTTTATTTCTTTAATAATTTTATTTCTTTTAATTATTTTATTTATTAAATAATTTTATTTCTTTAATAATTTTATTTCTTTTAATAATTTTATTTCTTTAATAATTTTATTTCTTTAATAATTTTATTTCTTTCAATTATTTTATTTATTTAATAATTTTATTTCTGTACTTATTTTATTTCTTTAATTATTTTATTTCTTGTAATTATTTTATTTCTTTAATTATTTTATTTCTTTTAATCATTTTATTTCTTTAATTATTTTATTTCTTTAATTATTTTATTTCTTTAATTATTTTATTTCTTTAATTATTTTATTTCTTTTAATTATTTTATTTATTTAATTATTTTATTTCTTTAATTATTTTATTTCTTTTAATTATTTTATTTGTTTTAATTATTTTATTTCTTTAATTATTTTATTTCTTTAATTATTTTATTTCTTTTAATTGTTTTATTTCTTTTAATTATTTTATTTCTTTTATTATTTTATTTCTTTTAATTATTTTATTTCTTTTAATTATTTTATTTCTTTTTATGTTTTGATTTCTTTAATAATTTTATTTCTTTTAATTATTTTATTTCTTTAATTATTTTATTTCTTTAATTATTTTATTTCTTTTAATTATTTTATTTCTTTTATTATTTTATTTCTTTTATTATTTTATTTATTTAATTATTTTATTTCTATAATTATTTTATTTCTTTTATTATTTTATTTCTTTTAATTATTTTATTTCTTTTAATTATTTTATTTATTTAATTATTTTATTTCTTTAATTATTTTATTATTTTTATTATTTTATTTCTTTTAATTATTTTATTTCTTTTAATTATTTCATTTCTTTTATTATTTTATTTCTTTTAATTATTTTATTTCTTTTAATAATTTTATTTTTTTAATTTAATTTCTTTAATTATTTTATTTCTTTAATAATTTTATTTCTTTTAATTATTTTATTTCTTTTAATTATTTTATTTCTTTTAATTATTTTATTTCTTTTAATTATTTTATTTCTTTTAATTATTTTTTTCTTTAATTATTTTATTTCTTTTAATTTTTTTTATTTCTTTTAATTATTTTATTTCTTACATTATTTTATTTCTTTTATTTATGTCATTTCTTTTAATTATTTTATTTCTTTTATTTATTTTATTTCTTTAATTATTTTATTTGTTTTAATTATTTTATTTGTTTTAATTATTTTATTTCTTTAATTATTTTATTTCTTTAATTATTTTATTTCTTTAATTATTTTATTTCTTTTAATTGTTTTATTTCTTTTAATTATTTTATTTCTTTTATTATTTTATTTCTTTTAATTATTTTATTTCTTTTAATTATTTTATTTCTTTTTATGTTTTGATTTCTTTAATAATTTTATTTCTTTTAATTATTTTATTTCTTTAATTATTTTATTTCTTTAATTATTTTATTTCTTTTAATTATTTTATTTCTTTTAATTATTTTATTTCTTTAATTATTTTATTTCTTTAATTATTTTATTATTTTTATTATTTTATTTCTTTTAATTATTTTATTTCTTTTAATTATTTCATTTCTTTTATTATTTTATTTCTTTTAATTATTTTATTTCTTTTAATTTAATTTCTTTAATTATTTTATTTCTTTAATAATTTTATTTCTTTTAATTATTTTATTTCTTTTAATTATTTTATTTCTTTTAATTATTTTATTTCTTTTAATTATTTTATTTCTTTAATTATTTTATTTCTTTTAATTTTTTTTATTTCTTTTAATTATTTTATTTCTTTTATTATTTTATTTATTTAATTATTTTATTTCTTTAATTATTTTATTTCTTTAATTATTTTATTTCTTTTAATTATTTTATATATTTAATTATTTTATTTATTTAATTATTTTATTTCTTTAATTATTTTATTATTTTTATTATTTTATTTCTTTTAATTATTTTATTTCTTTTAATTATTTCATTTCTTTTATTATTTTATTTCTTTTAATTATTTTATTTCTTTTAATAATTTTATTTTTTTAATTTAATTTCTTTAATTATTTTATTTCTTTAATAATTTTATTTCTTTTAATTATTTTATTTCTTTTAATTATTTTATTTCTTTTAATTATTTTATTTCTTTTAATTATTTTATTTCTTTAATTATTTTATTTCTTTTAATTTTTTTTATTTCTTTTAATTATTTTATTTCTTACATTATTTTATTTCTTTTATTTATGTCATTTCTTTTAATTCTTTTATTTCTTTTATTTATTTTATTTCTTTAATTATTTTATTTCTTTTAATTATTTTATTTATTTAATTATTTTATTTCTTTTAATTATTTTTTTTTATTTCTTTAATTATTTAATTTATTTAATTATTTTATTCCTTTTAATTATTTTATTTCTTTAATAAGTTTATTTCTTTAATAATTGTATTTCTTAATTATTTTCATTATTTTCTTTTAATTATTTTATTTCTTAAATTATTTTATTTCTTTTAATTATTTTATTTCTTTAATTATTTTATTTCTTTTAATTATTTTCTTTCTTTAATTATTTTCTTTCTTTAATTATTTTCTTTCTTTAATTATTTTCTTTCTTTTATTATTTTATTTCTTTTAATTATTTTATTTCTTTAATTATTTTATTTCTTTTAATTATTTTCTTTCTTTAATTATTTTCTTTCTTTAATTATTTTCTTTCTTTAATTATTTTCTTTCTTTTATTATTTTATTTCTTAATTATTTTATTTCTTTTAATTATTTTCTTTCTTTAATTATTTTCTTTCTTTTATAATTTTATTTCTTAATTATTTTAATTATTTTATTTCTTTAATTGTTTTATTTATTTAATTATTTTATTTTAAATAAAATAATTACAAAAAATAAAATATTTTTTAAAATTATTTTATTTCTTTAATTATTTTATTTCTTTTAATTATTTTATTTCTTTTAATTGTTTTATTCCTTTAATTATTTTATTTATTTCATTATTTCATTTCTTTTAATTATTTTATTTCTTTTAATTATTTTCTTTATTTAATTATTTTGTTTCTTTTAATTATTTTATTTCTTTTAATTATTTTATTTCTTTTAATTATTTCATCTCTTTAATTATTTTAGTTTTTTAATTATTTCATTTCTTTAATAATTTTATTTCTTTAATTATTTTATTTCTTTTAATCATTGTATTTCTTTAATTATTTTATTTCTTTAATTGTTTTATTTACTTAATTATTTAATTCATTTAATTATTTTATTTCTTTTAATTATTTTATTTCTTTAATAATTGTATTTCTTAATTATTTTAATTATTTTATTTCTTTAATTATTTTATTTATTTAATTATTTTATTTCTTTTAATTATTTTATTTCTTTTAATTATTTTATTTCTTTTAATTATTTTATTTCTTTAATTATTTGATTTCTTTTAATTATTTTCTTTCTTTAATTATTTTCTTTCTTTAATTATTTTCTTTCTTTAATTATTTTATTTCTTAATTATTTTAATTATTTTATTTCTTTAATATTTTTCTTTCTTTTAATTATTTTATTTCTTTAATTATAAAATAATTAAAGAAATAAAATAATTAAAAAAATAAAATATTTTTTTAATTATTTTATTTCTTTAATTATTTTATTTCTTTTAATTATTTTATTTCTTTTAATTGTTTTATTCCTTTATTTTATTTATTTCATTATTTTATTTCTTTTAATTATTTTATTTCTTTTAATTATTTTATTTATTTAATTATTTTATTTCTTTAATTATTTTATTTCTTTTAATTATTTTATTTCTTTTAATTATTTTATTTCTTTTAATTATTTTATTTCTTTTAATTATTTTATTTCTTTAATTATTTTATTTCTTTTAATTTTTTTTATTTCTTTTAATTATTTTATTTCTTTTATTATTTTATTTATTTAATTATTTTATTTCTTTAATTATTTTATTTCTTTAATTATGTTATTTCTTTTAATTATTTTATATATTTAATTATTTTATTTATTTAGATATTTTATTTCTTTAATTATTTTATTATTTTTATTATTTTATTTCTTTTAATTATTTTATTTCTTTTAATTATTTCATTTCTTTTATTATTTTATTTCTTTTAATTATTTTATTTCTTTTAATTATTTCATTTCTTTTATTATTTTATTTCTTTTAATTATTTTATTTCTTTTAATAATTTTATTTTTTTAATTTAATTTCTTTAATTATTTTATTTCTTTAATAATTTTATTTCTTTTAATTATTTTATTTCTTTTAATTATTTTATTTCTTTTAATTTTTTTTATTTCTTTTAATTATTTTATTTCTTACATTATTTTATTTCTTTTATTTATGTCATTTCTTTTAATTATTTTATTTCTTTAATTATTTTATTTCTTTTAATTATTTTATTTATTTAATTATTTTATTTCTTTTAATTATTTTTTTTATTTCTTTAATTATTTAATTTATTTAATTATTTTATTTCTTTTAATTATTTTATTTCTTTAATAAGTTTATTTCTTTAATAATTGTATTTCTTAATTATTTTCATTATTTTCTTTTAATTATTTTATTTCTTAAATTATTTTATTTCTTTTAATTATTTTATTTCTTTAATTATTTTATTTCTTTTAATTATTTTCTTTCTTTAATTATTTTCTTTCTTTAATTATTTTCTTTCTTTAATTATTTTCTTTCTTTTATTATTTTATTTCTTAATTATTTTATTTCTTTTAATTATTTTCTTTCTTTAATTATTTTCTTTTTTTTATAATTTTATTTCTTAATTATTTTAATTATTTTATTTCTTTAATTGTTTTATTTATTTAATTATTTTATTTTAAATAAAATAATTACAAAAAATAAAATATTTTTTAAAATTATTTTATTTCTTTAATTATTTTATTTCTTTTAATTATTTTATTTCTTTTAATTGTTTTATTCCTTTAATTATTTTATTTATTTCATTATTTCATTTCTTTTAATTATTTTATTTCTTTTAATTATTTTCTTTATTTAATTATTTTATTTCTTTTAATTATTTTCTTTATTTAATTATTTTATTTCTTTAATTATTTTATTTTTTTAATTATTTTATTTCTTTAATTATTTTATTTTTTTAAATTATTTTATTTCTTTTAATTATTTTATTTCTTTAATTATTTTGTTTCTTTTAATTATTTTATTTCTTTTAATTATTTTATTTCTTTTAATTATTTCATCTCTTTAATTATTTTAGTTTTTTAATTATTTCATTTCTTTAATAATTTTATTTCTTTAATTATTTTATTTCTTTTAATCATTGTATTTCTTTAATTATTTTATTTCTTTAATTGTTTTATTTACTTAATTATTTAATTCATTTAATTATTTTATTTCTTTTAATTATTTCATTCCTTTAATAATTTTATTTCTTTAATTATTTTATTTCTTTTAATCATTGTATTTCTTTAATTATTTTATTTCTTTAATTATTTTATTTCTTTTAATTATTTTATTTCTTTAATTATTTTATTTCTTTAATTATTTTATTTCTTTACTTATTTTATTTCTTAAAATTATTTTATTTCTTTAATTATTTTCTTTCTTTAATAATTTTATTTCTTTAATAATTTTATTTCTTTTAATTATTTTATTTCTTTAATAATTTTATTTCTTTTAATTATTTTATTTATTAAATAATTTTTTTCTTTAAAAATTTTATTTCTTTTAATAATTTTATTTCTTTAATAATTTTATTTCTTTAATAATTTTATTTCTTTCAATTATTTTATTTATTTAATAATTTTATTTCTTTACTTATTTTATTTCTTTAATTATTTTATTTCTTTTAATTATTTTATTACTTTAATTATTTTATTTCTTTTAATCATTTTATTTCTTTAATTATTTTATTTCTTTAATTATTTTATTTCTTTAATTATTTTATTTCTTTAATTATTTTATTTCTTTTAATTATTTTATTTATTTAATTATTTTATTTCTTTAATTATTTTATTTCTTTTAATTATTTTATTTGTTTTAATTATTTTATTTCTTTAATTATTTTATTTCTTTAATTATTTTATTTCTTTTAATTATTTTATTTCTTTTAATTATTTCATCTCTTTAATTATTTTATTCTTTTAATTATTTCATTCCTTTAATAATTTTATTTCTTTAATTATTTTATTTCTTTTAATCATTGTATTTCTTTAATTATTTTATTTCTTTAATTATTTTATTTCTTTTAATTATTTTATTTCTTTAATTATTTTATTTCTTTAATTATTTTATTTCTTTACTTATTTTATTTCTTAAAATTATTTTATTTCTTTAATTATTTTCTTTCTTTAATAATTTTATTTCTTTAATAATTTTATTTCTTTTAATTATTTTATTTCTTTAATAATTTTATTTCTTTTAATTATTTTATTTATTAAATAATTTTATTTCTTTAATAATTTTATTTCTTTTAATAATTTTATTTCTTTAATAATTTTATTTCTTTAATAATTTTATTTCTTTCAATTATTTTATTTATTTAATAATTTTATTTCTTTACTTATTTTATTTCTTTAATTATTTTATTTCTTTTAATTATTTTATTTCTTTAATTATTTTATTTCTTTTAATCATTTTATTTCTTTTATTATTTTATTTCTTTAATTATTTTATTTCTTTAATTATTTTATTTCTTTAATTATTTTATTTCTTTTAATTATTTTATTTATTTAATTATTTTATTTCTTTAATTATTTTATTTCTTTTAATTATTTTATTTGTTTTAATTATTTTATTTCTTTAATTATTTTATTTCTTTAATTATTTTATTTCTTTTAATTGTTTTATTTCTTTTAATTATTTTATTTCTTTTATTATTTTATTTCTTTTAATTATTTTATTTCTTTTAATTATTTTATTTCTTTTTATGTTTTGATTTCTTTAATAATTTTATTTCTTTTAATTATTTTATTTCCTTAATTATTTTATTTCTTTAATTATTTTATTTCTTTTAATTATTTTATTTCTTTTATTATTTTATTTCTTTTATTATTTTATTTATTTAATTATTTTATTTCTATAATTATTTTCTTTCTTTTATTATTTTATTTCTTTTAATTATTTTATTTCTTTAATTATTTGATTTCTTTTAATTATTTTCTTTCTTTAATTATTTTCTTTCTTTAATTATTTTCTTTCTTTAATTATTTTATTTCTTAATTATTTTAATTATTTTATTTCTTTAATATTTTTCTTTCTTTTAATTATTTTATTTCTTTAATTATAAAATAATTAAAGAAATAAAATAATTAAAAAAATAAAATATTTTTTTAATTATTTTATTTCTTTAATTATTTTATTTCTTTTAATTATTTTATTTCTTTTAATTGTTTTATTCCTTTATTTTATTTATTTCATTATTTTATTTCTTTTAATTATTTTATTTCTTTTAATTATTTTATTTATTTAATTATTTTATTTCTTTAATTATTTTATTTCTTTTAATTATTTTATTTCTTTTAATTATTTTATTTACTTACTTTATTTTATTTTTTTATTTATTTTATTTCTTACATTATTTTATTTCTTTAAATTATTTTATTTCTTTTAATTATTTTATTTCTTTAATTATTTTGTGTCTTTTATTATTTTAATTATTTTATTTCTTTTAATTATTTTATTTCTTTTAATTATTTTATTTCTTTTAATTATTTTATTTCTTTTAATTATTTTATTTTTTAAATTTTATTTCTTTTAATTATTTTATTTCTTTTAATTATTTTATTTATTTAATTATTTTATTTCTTTTAATTATTGTATTTCTTTAATAATTTTATTTCTTTTAATTATTTTATTTCTTTATTATTTTATTTCTTTAATTATTTTATTTCTTTTAATTATTTTATTTATTTTATTTCTTCAATTATTTTATTTATTTAATTATTTTATTTCTTTAATTATTTTATTTCTTTTAATTATTTTATTTCTTGTAACTATGTTATTTATTTAATTATTTTATTTATTTAATTATTTTATTTCTTTTAATTATTTTATTTCTTTTAATTATGGGCTTTCTTTAATTATTATATTTCTTTTTATTATTTTATTTCTTTTATTTTTTTATTTCTTTAATTATTTTATTTCTTTTAATAATTTTATTTATTTATTTATTTTATTTCTTTTAATTATTTTATTTCTTTTAATTATTTTCTTTCTTTAATTATTTCATTTCTTTAATTATTTTATTTCTTAATTATTTTAATTATTTTATTTCTTTTTATTTTATTTTATTTGTTTAATTATTTTATTTCTTTTAATTATTTTCTTTCTTTAATTATTTCATTTCTTTAATTATTTTATTTCATAATTATTTTAATTATTTTATTTCTTTTAATTATTTTATTTCTTTTTATTATTTTATTTCTTTCAATTATTTTATTTCTTTAATTATTTTATGTATTTAATTATTTTATTTTTTTAATTATTTTATTTCTTTAAGGATTTTATTTCTTTTAATTATTTTATTTCTTTTAATTATTTTATTTCTTTTAATTATTTTATTCCTTTCAATTATTTTATTCATTTCAATTATTTTATTTCTTTAATTATTTTATTTCTCTTAATTATTTTATTTCTTTTAAGTATTTATTTAAAAATTTTATTTCTTTTAATTATTTTATTTATTTTATTATTTTATTTATTTTAATTATTTTAATTATTGTATTTCTTTAATTATTTTATTTCTTTTTATTATTTTATTTTTTTAATTTTATTTCTTTTAATTATTTTATTTCTTTAATTATTTGATTTCTTTTTATTATTTTATTTCTTTAATTATTCCATTTATTTAATTATTTTATTTCTTTTAATTATTTTATTTCATTAATTATTTTATTTATTTAATTATTTTATTTCTTTTAATTATTTTATTTCTTTAATTATTTTATTTCTTTTAATTAGTTTATTTCTGGTAATTATTTTATTTCTTTTAATTATTTTTTTTTTTTTTAGAGATCAATGAGTTTTGTCCTGGAGCAAATACTTGATGTCATTATGATTTGAATTTATATTGAAGGCTCTTTTAAGAAAAGACCTTGTTCCCTTCGTGGATGCTGTCTGTATTTTGTGCCAGTAGACTAGTTGCTTCTTTCACAAAACTTATAGTATTGACATTTTAAATGTTTGGCCAGTTTCATCCTCAGTGTGAGTGCTCATCTGTCAGTAAATTTTCATTTTCCCAGAACAACAATAGCCACACACTTAAAATTACTATAGCCTTTTCCTTTATTGGTTTACTTTTACTTCAGTCAAAATTATCAGAAATCAAAGGACACACTACCAGATTGAATATTGATTCCTATATGAGATGCATAGATATTCGAATGTTCCGTTTAAGTTCTTTATCTCTTATACACTGATTTTGTAAAGAAATTAGGAACCTAATTTTCCTCTCCTTAATTAACAATTGTCATATGTTATTATATATCTTTCTTTTTGGTATCGGTCTTGCTGGATTCGAGGACAAGAATTTATCTATTCTGGTTGATTATCCAGCTTTGCACTATTACTTGAGGTAACATAACTTGGAGAAAATGCACCATTCCTTGTAAAAGCTTATGTGGGTTAGCCATAGAAAGGAGATCTTATTTGGGCTGCAAAAAATATGTGACTTTGAATACTTAGTCAGGGTTTAGTTCTGACAAACTCCTGTACAGAGAGATCTTTCCCACTAGAGGATAGTATCTACTATGCATTCAAGTTCTCTCACCAGTGTGTATTTTCATGTGTCTTATTAACATTGATTTGTGAGAAAAAGAATATCCACAAACCTCACAAGAATATGGCTTTTCTCCAGTGTGAATTCTAATATGTTCCACTAAATGTGATCTTGTAGAGTAGCAATGTCCACACACTTCACATGAATATGGCTTTTCCCCAGTGTGAATTCTAATATGAGCAACTAAATTTGATTTTTTAGAACAAGAATATCCACACATTTCACAAGAATATGGCTTTTCCCCAGTGTGAGTTCTCATATGTGTCACTAATGTACATTTATTCACACAAGAAAATCCACACACTTCGCAAGAATATGTTCTTTCGCCAGTGTGACTTGCCATATGTCTCACTAACTTTGATTTTTCAGAAAAGGAAAAGCCACACACTTCACAAGAATATGGCTTCTCCCCAGTGTGTGTACTCATATGATTAACTAAATGTGATTTTTGAGAATAGGAATGCCCACACACTTCACAAGAATATGGCTTTTCCCCAGTGTGAGTTCTCATATGTATTGCTAATGTGTATTTTAGAGAAAAAGAATATCCACACACTTCACAAGAATGTGGCTTTTCCCCAGTGTGAGTTCTCATATGTTTCACTAAATGTGATCTTTGTGAATAGGAATGTCCACACATTTTACAAGAATATGGCTTTTCCCCAGTGTGACTTCTCATATGCCTCACTAATGTGTATTTTTTAGAACAAGAATATCCACACACTTCACAAGAATGTGGCTTTTCCCCAGTGTGAGTTTTCATATGTGCTACTAATCTTGATTTTACAGGAGAAGAATATTCACACACTTCACAAGAATGTGGCTTTTCATCATTGTATACCTGCATATTTTACTAAAATTTATAAATGCTATGGCATTTTACTCTCATATTTTAGTTTGAATTAATTCACAGGTTTTTGCAGATTTGAGAAACATTCAAAGTTGTCTCTGTTTTCTTCAATATAGAAATCAACAACTGTTTTAAACTGTTTTTTGAATTGTGATTCATTAAAATCCAATAAACGTGTAGAGGAAGAAATATCTGTAAATAAAAAAAATTACAAAAATTCAATATTTTTTGTATCGTCAATCACATATCAGTTTTTGTTTGTTATAAATATAATATAGAACTTGCAATCTTTTTTATATTTTATCGAAAAAGTCATATGAAACACAGAAGAAATACTGTTAGATATTTTCTAACCTAGCACGGAATAAGACTGTAGCACCAAACAAACTGTAACAACACCAAATATATCAAACTATAATAAAGTCTAATAATAAAACAACAAAAAATATAATTCAAACTCTACCCATCTTAACTGCAATTGCCACTCACCCAAGAACTGCCCTCTATAAAATAACTCCCTATACTAACATGTGACTTTTTATATACAACATTACAACGATTCCCCACCTAAAACCAAACTGGCGTCCAAAGGCCTGATTAGTACAGCACTATGCCTAAACCACCAATCGCCCCCACTACTGTCAGTTATTCTACTGCCTCTTCCCTTCTATATACTCCAAAACAGAACTAAATATTATTATCTAATCTAGCCAACCAACATACACCAACCCGACTTCAAAAATTCACATTATATAGTATTGTCCTCTTATCACATCAAAACTCGTATTGCAAACGATATCTCTGTCTCAAACAAAAAATTCCAAAGCAAATCCACCATAACAACACCCATAAGAAACCTAATGACAAATAATATTAAGTACTTTTTCAATTGAAAATCCTTCAAAATCAAGGTCTTACTCATTAGAATAGAAATATTTCTTCTTTGCAACGAATTATCCAGAGCTGTAATTACAGTCCATTCATAGCCAAATATAGTAAATATGAAAATTGACATTATAAACCAATGTCGACACAAAAGAAAATTGATATATGGAAATTATATTAATTCTGCTGAAAACACCACCACAAACCCCTAAGCTAAGAATTAATTATCATGACCTCTTATTCATTTATTATTATATGGATTCAATTTAATTTGAACCAATTTCCTATAATTCCCACCCATCTAAAAATAGTTCTGACAACTACTTCTTCAAACACTCATAAACTGCTTAAGCAATGCACACTTCAGAAATCACTTATGGACATCATTCATAACTCAGCCTTGACCTTTGTATTAAAATTCTATTAAACTAAAATGGTAATAAACTGCCTCGTGCGATCACTTTTTAATTATAATTCTGATAAACAAAAGTTTTTTTTAAAAGTTTTTTGTAATTAACTCTCCGTAAATAAAAATCATTTAACTTTATTTTGATCAAGGATTACTATCTAAGCCTTCCATAGCAAGACTAGAGTAAATATGTATTCTATTCTAATGGGCAACAAAATACTTTTAAATTCGCTTTTCACATGTGAATAGAAAAGGACAAATTTCACGCACCTTATACTCCTAGCTATTCATAATTTATGTGATCCCTTGCTATACTCCTAACCCCTTTTCCTGTGAAATCATCAGTATAGAAGTATCCCCCCTTATTTTAACAAAGCAATAGGAAACTACTCTATAAGCAACCCCATCCCACACCCAACTTCTTTCTGTGTTTCTATTGGTAAAGTGGGAGAAAAAAATGTAATGAAGCATGGAGATTGAACTTTCCTTTCTCCGTTATATTTTTCTCCAACTCTGTGCATCAATGCTACCGCAAGTCTCCTATCATGTACCATATTAGCAGTTTTCTTTTCACCGTAAATCATAAATACATATGCACTCTACCTTTTCCCCCCACAACAATAGGAAGCAACTCAAGTAGCGACCCCACTCCACCCCAGCACAGTCGGGTTCTTGTGTTTCTACTGGTAAACTGAGTCAGTTCAAACTCCATTGTACATTATAGTTTTCTCCCAGTGTGCATTAATAAAAATGTCCTTATACTGTATACCGTAATACATGAATATATAGTTTTGACCTCTATGTACCAATATGGCGATATTTAGTGCTTGAAATTTGATTGAGAGAATAGTTCTCAACGTTCCCGTCATATACTTGGAAGTTCAGTATACATCCACTCAAAGTATCTGTCTGATCAACAATCACTGTCTGCCTACTTCTTATAAGATCTGTACACTTATTGATCCGTGCTGAATTTAAAGGAGAACATTATTTTTCTATATAAATTTATTGTTAAATGAATGCCCTATTCATAGCTAGTTAGCAAGCAACAAGAAAGTGAAGCGTTCACAGTTTCCAATCTTTGTGGCAGAGGTGGAATGGGAGGGGTACATATTGGTTTTTGCTTTCTTACGTCTTTTAAAGGGGATAAGAATTTATGGTTGATAAGTATTCTGTACTTTCACCTAACATTTTAATAAACAAAAGGCAATGTAACAATATCGTTGTTGGCGTTCTTAAATTTCATATACAAATTCATATTTGGTAATAAAAAGTGCAATCCTATTTGTTATTTTGTGTTTTATATAAAAATAGAGGGCTTCAATTTTATCTAATTTAAATTTTAAATTCGGGAAGAGACATTTTTCATACTAGTTTTATTTTTTGTTCTTTTTCAAATAACATCTCCCCCTCATTAATAATAACGTTATTATTTTGAAAGCTATTCTTAACATGGGGAAAGGGCGCCATGCTTACTTATTTGTACTTTCACCTAACAATGTGATAAACAAAAATGCATTTTTTGTAGTTTATTAAAAAAAAAACACGAAAAAGTAGTTAAAAAAGAAATATATAATAAACAAATTTTTACTGAAGATAAGTTACTCTTCTACCTACCTGGATATTGCACGTTTCTTTAATTGGAATCGATTATTTTCTTTGAAAAAAGTTGCATACTTTAATTAGAACAAAAAAAATAAATGGTAGACATGAGACGGTTATTTGAAGATTCCCAATAATAGCTAAAATATCGAAAATTAAACAAGATACTTGTAGAAATCTACCCAAAAAATGTAACAGTGGTACGTTTTACAAAGTTTTGTTATGCCCAATGATAATCTACCCCGCCACAAAAAATTGGAAACTGTTAACGATTACGTGTATTTTTGACCACATTAAATTTATATGGTTAAATGATCCTCTAGTTTAAAATCTTTATTATTTTTTTATCAATTATTTATTTCCTGTTTTTTTGAAACATAATAAAATCGCTTTTTATTTATTTAGATTTACCTTTTTTTTACATTAAGTTTCTACTAATAGGTGATGACAAATAAATGATTGTTCAGTTTATGTAAATTTTATAAAAGAAAATGATCCCCCATTCTAAAATCTGAATTAGTGGATGAAATATAAAAAAAATTAAATTTTCTAGCAACTTGTAAGTGTAAACATAAAAAGATTTTAAAACAAATTAATCTTTCTGTTCAATTGGCTAAGAATTCGACCAACTTTTAATTAAATTGTCGTGTTTATGGTAAACATTATTATGTTTTTCAAAAATCTCACAAATTCTACAATAATATATAATATGTTTTTTATGGGATTTTTTAAGAGGAGATGATTAGGTAATTGTAAAGAAACAAAAATAATTGTAAAATGTTAAAAACATCAAATTAATTTTTCTGCTTAATTGACTGACAATTCGAGCAACTTCAAATTAAAGTGTTGTGTCTATGGTAAACATTATTATGTTTTTTTGTTGTTTTTTTTTTCAAAAATCTCACAAATTCTACTAAAATAAATACATTTTTGACAAAAATCTAAATGTAGGATTGAATAATATATTTTTAGGAAATTGTTTGGTACTAGTGCACATATTGATCCATGCTGAAATATAAACGTTACTATTTAGAAAGCCATTCTTAACATGGGAGGGAGTTTTTTACCTATTCTGTAGTTTAAGCTTACAATTTAATAAAAACAGATATCATAAAACCTTAATTAAACTTAAAAATACTATTATTAAAAAATCGCGTGAAAGTGAACAAGATGCTTAATTTTTTTTGTTATAATAAAACAATTTTGTGTTATAATAAAACAATTTTTTTGTTATAATAAAACAATTTTTTGTTATAATAAAACAATTTTTTTGTTATAATAAAACAATTTTTTTGTTATAATAAAACAATTTTTTGTTATAAAACAATTTTTTGTTATAATAAAACAATTTTTTGTTATACTAAAACAATATTTTGTTATAATAAAACAATATTTTTGTTATAATAAAACAATTTTTTTGTTATAATAAAACAATATTTTTGTTATAATAAAACAATTTTTTTTATAATAAAACAATTTTTTTTATAATAAAACAATTTTTTTTATAATAAAACAATTTTTTGTTATAATAAAACAATATTTTTGTTATAATAAAACAATATTTTTGTTATAATAAAACAATTTTTTTGTTATAATAAAACAATATTTTGTTATAATAAAACAATATTTTTGTTATAATAAACAATTTTTTGTTATAATAAAACAATATTTTGTTATAATAAAACAATTTTTGTTATAATAAAACAATATTTTTGTTATAATAAAACAACATTTTGTTATAATAAAACACTTTTTTGTTATAATAAAACAATATTTTGTTATAATAAAACAATATTTTGTTATAATAAAACAATATTTTGTTATAATAAAACAATTTTTTGTTATAATAAAACACTTTTTTGTTATAATAAAACAATATTTTGTTATAATAAAACAATATTTTGTTATAATAAAACAATTTTTTTGTTATAATAAAACAATATTTTGTTATAATAAAACAATATTTTTGTTATAATAAAACAATATTTTGTTATAATAAAACAATTTTTTGTTATAATAAAACAATATTTTTGTTATAATAAAACAATATTTTGTTATAATAAAACAATATTTTTGTTATAATAAAACAATATTTTGTTATAATAAAACAATTTTTTGTTATAATAAAGCAATTTTTTTGTTATAATAAAACAATATTTTTGTTATAATAAAACAATTTTTTTGTTATAATAAAACAATATTTTGTCATAATAAAACAATATTTTTATGCTTATACAGTTTAGTCAAGACATTAAAAAATGAAAATATCGGAAAAAGGTTAAATTGTATGTATCCGTTATAGAAGAACGAAGTTCTCCAAAAAAAAAAAAATCACTTAATTCATCAAGTAGTTGTTTATTTATTTATTTATTTTTTTATTTTTTTTACAGCGGAAAAAAAAACACGTTTTTATGAGAGCATCTTGGATAAAAAAAAAAAAATTGTTTGAATTTTTTAAATGACAAAGGGAGATAACTCCAGTATAAGCGCTGACACCCCTCCCCATCTCTAAAACTAGCTTTTCTTCGTAAAAATCGAACATTTTGCTCGGTATCATAACAAATTGTTTTTTTTTTTTTCGCTGTAAAAAAAAAAAAACAAAACTACTTGATGAAATTAAGTGAAATTTTTTTTCAGAGAACTTAACTTCGTCCCATAACGGATACATACAATTTAAGCTTTTTTTCAATATTTTCATTTTTTAATGTCTTGACTAAACTGTACAAGTACCATATTTTTTATTCGGTTTCAATAAAAGCAAACTTGTTATAATATTTAAGACTATTTTAAAGGTTACTGAATTGAATGTAATAAAATTGTAAGAAAAAAAAAAAAAAACTTACCTGAAAAAAAATCGAGATAATTTTTTTGTTCAAATTTATTTTTCTTTAGTAAATTGATACAACTTTGTTATGTGTGTCCAATTCATTAAGAAATGAAATATATAAAAGACGTAAAAGAATCAAAATTAAAAGATGAAAAACGCGATGTAAAACGTGAAATTATTGCTAAAGAACAATGAATCGTAACACGGTGTAATCATTATTTCGTCCCTCGTGTGAAAATGTCCATCTATTTGTTCAGTGTTTGGATTTATGTTTCTATCAAGTTTAGATTATATTTGTCAAGGTTTGTTAGTATTTATTTAGTAAATTGCTTTTTTATGTGTCAAATTCATTAAAAATAAAATATATGAAGATATACAAACCAGGTTAGCTTTTTATGACTGGACAATTCATTATTATTTGGATTAGTCGAAATACTTTTTACTATCCAAGATAAGAACAGTAGTTCTGTAGGGGACTAGGATATATAAATACCCCAATCCCGTTACAAAAGAATAATGAAACGAATGGGAATTGAAGGAAACAAAGACTCAAGTAATGGATAAGATAAACGTCGTTTATTTGCTGTTGAAAGAAATGAACATTTTAGTTATAACATGTCCGCGCGTATGTAACCAATGTCCGTTGCAGGACTGGTGTTGTAGCAAGAAAAGGAAATGTGTTTTCATCTCAAGTTTGGGTCATTATTGTTTGTTCGCGCGTGGGAATTGAAGTGAGTGTTGTAGTGGAAATGAGAATCCAGCGTGTAGGCAAGGAAAAGGATATTAGAGTTGTCATCAGTTAGTAGTCAGCTACGCGAAGGTGTTCTTAGTGGCCAGTAGTAGATGGAGAGAGAAAGAGGGAGAATGTATACATACAGTCATCAGCTCGTGCCCCATACATAGTAGGAAGTGGGCGTGAGGTGCGCGTGCGCGCGTGCCGAAACGGCGGCGGCTTGTTCGCCCAACCTCTCTAGTTGAGAGTTGGTCCTAAAAAGAGGATTAGAAACAGCTTGTCTCCATGTTTTATACTCGCTTCTGGAGTGTCTTTTGTGCATGTGTATTTCCTTAGAAAGCGGAAGTGACGTCGTCCATGTGTATGTTTGTGTTCGCGTGTGTGAGTACATGTGTATACGTAAGCGTGTGTGTATATATACGTGAATGTGAGTGTATGTACGCGAACGTGAATATGTGTACATGTGTGGACGTGGGCGTGTATGTTTGTGTGCGCGTATGTATATGACAGCTTGAAATATGAATGTGTGTTTTGTGTGAGACTTGAAAAAGGCTCGTACAGTTCGAATAATCGAAATAATCCTCATTTTAAAAATTGCGAATCTGAATATTTGAAATATGACAAAACGTAGATTTGAAAGAAGGGAGTGAATTAAAAAACTTACAATTTATTGTTATCAAACATGATTCGATTAAATTTACAATGGCATTCCTAAAACCTACGTGTTAGACATACAGTAAACACGTAGCAAAGAACAATCAAAGCATAGTACCTGTTTGGGGGTTTTATGCTCATATCAGCAAGGTTTTGCGTTATCATCAGTCGGACGAGGTACAGAAGGCTTTAATTGTCCTTAATTGGCAGGCATTAACTCCTTTAAAGGGGAAATAGCTAATTTTCAAATACTGAGATTCTGTAATGCGAACGTGTCCTTCTCAGTAATTGCTTTTGGGCGAGAATGCCCCTTCGATTAAGTAATTATTTCCATATAAATAGTATTACGGCATTGTGTTCCATTATTGAATGTCAATACATGTTTCTCGTTGGCCCTTTTCAGATGCTTTTGTTGTTCTCAAAATCAACACATACGAATATAATTATCACTAATGAATGCTGTCAACATAAAAGTTTATCTGAACCCTATTCAATCTGTAAAACTATGTCGTCTAGCCAATCGTCTAATATTCTTTGTAAGAGATTCACGTCTTAATAATAATTTTATAACCGACCCTACTGCTTTCATTAACTTCAAACCCTGAACGAAACTCATAAAAAAATTACTTCAACAGTATGCAAACAGTCAAAAGACGAAACACAAAAATAAAAATCTCCAAATCGAATTTGTAACTAACCAAAAAAGAATAATTCATTTTTACAAATTTTGAGGGATTTTTTTTTTTTTTTTTTTTTTTTTTTTTGCTATTTCATGCATTGTGAGAAATTCCATGTGCGGCAGCCATCTTTTCTTGTTGTCCGCCCACGCATTAGTGGTCGGCTGTTATTGGTTTAAATTTGAATGTGTCAGACGATTTGACTTGGCGCGCTTTTTGTATCTTGCTTTCTTTTTCAGTCTTACTGAAACTCGGCATCAGGATAGACTCAACTCAGCGGTTCTCTCTCTCGAGGGAGCCAAGACAATTTCTTTATGGACACCAAACAGTTGATGAACGAAGGCCACAACTCTACAAGCAGAGACAACTTATATTACTGTATTTATCCTAATTGAGGATGATATTCAAGAACTGTTCTGCATGTTTAATTTCCAAATATTGGATCTTATCTCAATTCATTTTCAGCCCCAAGGGGCTCACATGTGCCTGATTATAGGCGCCATCATTCCCACCGAGTTTACCATGAAACATTCATGGATCCTTCCAAAGGAACAACAAACTATCATTCCAACAATAGGAATTCGAACTAAAGGCTCCATGCATATGGAAGGAAATTGGGCCACTGTTTTGCAAAAGAACTTTACCAGAACCGAAGAACTTTCATTGCTGTTACTTGTGAATGAATTTTGAGTTTGAAAAGGTATGACTTTTGTTTGTGGAATCCATTTGCTTCTGCAAGGAGGAAATTGAGTGTGTAGGAAAGAAATTTCTTACATTCTCATTTTTTTGGAAAACGGTGGCCCAATTTGCTTCCATACGTATGGAGCCTTTAGTTCGAATTCATATTGTTCTCCACCTCTTAACCACTTGTGCAGATGATTGCATGTTATCGCAACAGCCATTGTCACTGATTTCTCGTTGGCATCAGCCATTGGTGTTTCCTGGGGTTTGGGTGACAAATGCCTCCCCAATGTATCAGATTTTAACTGCACACTTCCAGTGGAGATTTGGTAAGTACTCTCCCACCTCGGTCTTTCCATCCTCCCTGACCCTTCATAACTAGTTGGTGTGATGCCAGTCGATGTCATCAACACCAGTTTTTTATTTTTCCTATTATTATTATGATGATTATAAGAGTGCTTGTGCAGTGTACGGACGTGTATTTTAAATAGTATTTGCAAGTTGAATTAAATTTTGGGGTTATATTACTGTATACATAGATTCGAAAAGTTGTCAAAAAACAAATATATAAAAAATAAATGTTATTAAAGGCAAGATAAGTTACTTTTCTACTTAACTGGATTTTTTTTAGGGGTTTGTATTATTATACACATAGATTCGAAAAAGTGGTCAAAATCAAATATATACCAAATAAATGTTATCAAAGGCAAGATAAGTTACTCTTCTACGTATCTGGAAAGGTTTTTAGTAGTTTTACTCACTTTAAAACGTGTAATCGATTCGAAAATCATACAATGTTTATCGATATATTTTAAAAAGAAAAATGTCTGCATGCTCGCTATTGAATTCGGTAAGTTTGGGAAAATGAGTTTAAACAAACAAATTATACAAAATACTGTTAGAAACCCACCGAATATGTGTCCGCCTATGTCCAGGTAACATATTGAGCGAGTTTCTAACAATATTTTGTATAATTTTTTTGTTTAAACTCATTTTCCCAAACTTACCATGTGCAACAGCAAACTTGCCGCCATTTGCATTTTTCAAATACATCGGTTAACACAGTATGTTTTTCGAGCTGAATAAACATGTTACATTAAATAAAAACACTAAAAAATTTATCCAGTTTGGTAGAAAAGTAACTTATCTTGCCTTTGATAACATTTATTTGTTATACATTTGTATTTTGACAACTTTTTCGAATGTATCTGCATAATAAAACAAACCCATCATGTAAATTATTTACAGTTAAAATGTTATAAAAAACAAAAACTTGAAGTTTTAAATATATTTCAAAGAAATAAATTACGCCCAGTGCTAAAATATTGAAAATTCATCGATCGTAAAAAAAAAAATTTAAATGCTGTGAAAAATGCTAACTTATTATTAAAAGAACGGACTGAAAAATATTATATAAAAATTGTTTGTTTTGCAGTAAAAAATAAATAAATAAAATGAAATATTCGACTTTCTCCGATAGAAATAAGTTAAAAAACGAGTTCACTTACTATATTTTGTTAGATTAAAATTATCCCAATGTGCAATTATAATAATTATTATCCAAATGGAGAATTGTTCTTTCTCTTTAGAATATAGCCATATTTTTTATGCCTGTTAGCATGACCATGTGGTTGAATATCAGAAACATTCTATACCTATAAGTTGATCAGGAAGTGAAGTTATATTGTCATGTTCACTGGCCTATTCTCTTGGTGGTGGTAAGTCATCTAACTAATGATAACGCAAAACATAGCTGACATAAGCATGCCAGGAACAGGTACTACACTTTCATAGTTGTTTTTTTGGTGCTGATTGTATGTCTAACAGGTAAGCTGGTTAACGTTGATGCTTTTTACAGCATGCTACCTTGAGGTCGACTGATTCGTTTGTGTGCAAAAATGCTCTTTTTTTTTATATATTTCAACCTGCTCCACGGAGGCCTTCAGAAAAAACAACACATTTTTTTAAATTGGAGTATAAGAGTAACATTTGTGTGACGTAAGATGCTTCTTAAGACGTCCGCGTGAACAGGTGAAGTTTGACTTATAAGTCCACCGAATTTGCGTGGGCATAGAAAGGCGAATATGTGCACGGTTGAAACAATGTTTACACATCTACACGTGCACAACTGGGTTTCACAGTTGGGGCAACGTGCCATTAATCTGTGTGAGTAGTCTCGAGGCGAAGGCATCAGGCTACGATAAAATCATTCATTAAGTAATAAAATAATATAATATAATATTAAGTAATAAAAAATAATATAATATTACATAATAAAATAAAAACAAATTAAGTAACAAAATAATATAATATAATATAATATAATATTAGGTAATAAAATAATATAATATTACGTAATAAAAAACACCCTTAAAACAGCAAATTATTTTTTTTTAATGGCAATTGAATTTAAGTCATCTAACTAACGATAACACAAAACATAACTGCCAAAAACAGGTACTACACTTTCATGGTTGTTTGTTTGGTGCTGATTTAGGTGTATCAGAATTTTGGGGAATTTTTGACACTCTCCAACACGAAACTGCGAATAAAATATTTAAAAAAAAAACTCGTAATTTCTCTTTTAAAAGTGGGTTGTATATTTTCTGTATGGAATATACTTCCAAAATAAACTATTAAAGTTGTTTAAAAAATAATAGAAATATTATTTTTTATTTTACAAAAACAGTATTTATAAAGTGCGTGCGCGCCTTCATGCAGCCATGTTTTTACGTAATGAAATCAATTGAATTTTATGAGTTATTTACTTATTTTTTTTTTCAATTTTTAAACTTTAAAAATCTATAAAAAATTTTCTGTTGGTTAAATTTTTACGATATTCTCAGGGTCAATGTGAAATTTTATGCTCTTTCCAATAAACTGAATATAATATTTTAGACAAATGTTTTTTTTTAATTCACCCCCTCATTTTGAAATGTCTATTAAAATTAAAATAATTAATTTACGCACCTGAGTTTTATATATCACAAATCGAAGATAAAAGATCAATAAATAAAATATTTTAATTTAAAACAAAAAAAAGAAGTGTTTTTTGGAAATTTACTTGTAATGTCCAACGTGTAAAACCTGTTTGTTTTTTTTTTAAATCACGTTGATTTTTTTTTAAGTGAAAGCTCATGTGATATTTACATTCGCAAGTAAATATCGGATGCTGACGACAATTTTTTCTATTTCATTCAATGTTTTTTTTTTAGATATTACAACAAAAATTCACTCGATAAAGTAGAAATAAAATATATTAATCAAAACTCATGTATTTCATTAAGAGAATAAAAAAATCGGTAGAGTGGGTTTGTTTTTAAACGGCAAAAACTATTAAGTGAATGTGTACAAGTATGGTGGCCCCAAAATACTAATTTTGGTTTACAGCACGCAATAGAAAGAGACATTAATTGTGACGTTTAGTGCCACTGAAGATTCAATGTGAAGAAAAGAAGACAGTTGTCTTCCTTTATTTCAACTGTGAGAAACATCTGATCGCGCATTTTTTTTTTTGAATACTTGCTTAAAAAAAGTATTTTATTTAAACAGGACATGGAATATAAAACATAAATATGGATAAATTCTTAACAGTGAAGAATGGAAGTACTCATTGAATAATACTTTTTATAGGTAAGTGATTTTTTTAAATTTATATATAGTTTTTATAATCGAAGTAAGTAAAATTTCGTTAATTTTCTTAAAAATTTTTTTTAAAGAAAACCGATTTACAAAAAACAAATATTGCATAATTTGCTATTAAACCTACTATTTTTAAAAAATTTGGTCTTTGCTCCTTTAAGTGAAAAAAATTAGGGTTTGAATGCCATTTTTTCAAGTAGTTATAAGCTTAGAAAGATAGTATGTTGAATTATTTAAGTTCTTATCACGTATTTTTTAATGGCCGCTTCTGATACACCTAGTGCTGATTGTATGTCTAACAGGCAAGCTGGTTAACAGCTCTATAATCATAAGGGAAGGTCATCGTAAGTTTAACAGAATCAAGTTTGATAACAATACGTAGTAAGTTTCATAATGTAATCATGTGTTTAATGTTTTGTTTCTTGATTCAAATCTATTTTTGACATTTGATTGACTTTGCTGTTTGTGACAATCCTTCCTCTTTTTTTTTAATATGATTGTATGTTGACAATAGTTCAACTAATCCAAATAATAATGAAATGATCAGTCTAAAATAATAAATCTGATTTGTATATCTTCATGTATTTTATTTTTAATGAATTAGACACAATAAAAGGAAATTTACTAAAGAAATCAAATAAACGTTATGTGTTAACAAATAGGAAAACAATTCGATATGTTAACAGTAAAGAATGGAAGTACTCATTGAATAATACTTTTTATAGGTAAGTGATTTTTTTAAATTTATATATAGTTTTTATAATCGAAGTAAGTAAAATTTCGTTGATTTTCTTAAAATAAATAAGTAAAGATAAAGAGAATAAGTAAATGAAAATAAAATTAGAGAAAACGGGAATCGAACCCTGGAGATAAGTTTTAAAGAACAATAGGTTTTAAATGGAATGTCCAGTAAATTGTTGATTCTGATAAAATAAATAATAAATATAATTTTGGCTGGAAGCTATTCATTGTTAGAAAGAATGTTGGATAATAAAAAAAATGGGTTATATGAATTAGATATGTAGGTTGAATTCCTTTGTGAAAACAACAAAGGAAAAATTTTTTAAGACTGATCAGAATGTTTCGAAACGTGCAGGTCGCGCATGTTGATGGCATGTAAACTGTGGTCACGTCAGCCGGACACGCATAGCTTTCTCAATATAGGAAGTGAGAGTTAGTTAGTTAGTGAAAAAGTCAGAAGAGAGTCAGAGAGTCAGACGAGAGTCCAACCAGTTCGAATCTTGGCCCGTCTGGAAGCGAGAGGGTTTTAAGCAGAAAAAGAAAATGTAAGAAGAAACTTTGAATTCCTGGATGCAAGCCATTGACCGGTCAAGTGGAAGAATTAATGCTCATCATGTTTTTATAACTGCCGTCTCCTGTGTCCATCATTACATGAAAAAGGTATTGTCAATTTATATATAAGAACTATCCGAAATTCATCATCTAAAAAATATGTTTAGAAAGTATATGTGTCATTCTATTTATGTTATATAAACACTCCCGTTCATACGAACTGTCAAAGCATAAATGTCAACCTCTCAATCTATCGGCATAAATGCCAACCTATCGGTCTATCTATCTAGATAGCAAACACCTTCTCAAAATGTATTTATATGCAATCTCTCTCAATTATAAACTCTCACCCTCTCTTTATATACACCTGTTAACGTCTCCATATCTCACAACATGAACACTTACACATGAACCTCAAAGATCTCTTACTTCCATGAACACTCTTAAGACTCTTATCCTTACTAACAAGAACACATAATAATAATAACAACACAGTGTAACAGATACACTTAACGGCACTTGTACAGTTTAATTAACACATTAAAAAAATGAAAAGGTTATATTGTACATATCCGTTTAGGAATGAAGATCTCCGAAAAAAATTTCACTTAATTTGATCAAGTAAATTTTGTTTGTTTTACAACTGAAAAACAGGTTTTTAGGACAGCGTGTTCGCGTTGAATGTAGACAGCTTTAAATTTTTTGAACACGCCACAGGGAGATAATTCAATTTAAAGCACCGACTCTCCCTCCCCATCTTTAATACTAGCCTTTCTTCCTAAAAATCGAACCTTTTGCTAGGTATTATAAAAAATTGTTTTTTTTTTTTTCACTGTAAAAATAAAAAAATAAATACTTGATGAAATTAAGTGAATTTTTGGGGGAGAACTTCATTCCATAACGGGTACGTACAATTAAAACTTTTTTCGATATTTTCATTTTTTTAATGTCTTCATTAAACTATACAAATCAAGATATCGAATATGCCTTACGCATTAACAAATAGGAAAACAATTCGATACACTGAACTAATGAACGGACATTTTTACACGAAGAACAAAATAATGATTACACCGTGTCTCTATTACCTAAATTCATTGTTCAGCAGTTGGTTTCCTTTTTAAATATTTTCACGTTTAAATCATGTTTTTCATCTTTTAATTTTGATTCTTATATATTTTCATATATTTTATGTCTTAATGAATTGGACACACAACACAAAAGTTGTGTCAATTTACTAAAGAAATCCTAACAAACAAAAAAAATTTTCTGCGTTGAACACAAGAAAAGAAACGATTTTTTTTTTCGTATTAAATTCCTGGAGTGGAAGGTAAGTTTACTCTCGAAAAAATTTCACGTTTATATCGTGTTTTAATCTTTTAATTTTGATTCTTTTATATTTTTATATATTTTATTTCTTAATGAAGCGAACACACAAAACAAATGTTTTATCAATTTACTAAAGAAATCCTAACAAACAAAACAAATTTTCTGTTTTGGTAGAAAAATAATCTCGAACCCTTTATGACATAAAAGGAACTAATTTCCCTAATCACTGGTACCATGGCAATAATATATAAACTTTTTACTTATTTATTTTAAAACGTTTCACGATCTTTTTTTAATGATGTCTTTTTTCTCTCACTTTTTACTTATTTATTTTAAACATTTTTTAATTTTAAGCTATTCAGTTTTAAACAGAACGTATCACGATATCTTAAACAGTAAGCACCTTTTTTAAAAATAAATTATTAGGTGGAAGCACATAATTGTTACAAAACACCCTCCTATTCCCATGTTAAGAATGGCTTTCAAAATAAGGTGAAAGTGCACTGGGGGACCACCCGAATATTTACCTTTAAGAAGTCATTGTTTTTTTAATATCCAACTGTTTACAGCTCTAGTTGGGTCTGCTGCTTAAAAAAAAAAATCTAATAGTGTCGCAGACTAGAATTATGTACAATAATAACATGGAAAAAAAAAACAATGCTTTCGGGTAATAGTTTAATGGCCACCATGCTTCTTTCCATGCAAGATAGCCGGTAACACACTGCGCATGGCATGACCCCCCCCCCCGACTAAAAAATAAATAAAAAAAAAAGACAAGCGAACATTTTTACAGACTTTTATTTATTTTATTTATTATTTTTTTTTTCCAAGAAAGGGTTTGGGTTAATACCCCCCCTTTTTTTCTTTTTTTTTTTAACACAGAAAGGAAATGTTTTGTTCTTAACAAGGATGAAAAAGTTGAGGTTAATATTATTTATTTTTTATTTTTATTTTTTCAAGGAAGGTTTATTGTTTTTATTTCAGGGAAGGAAGTTTTTTTGTTTTTTTTTAACAAGAAATCTCTCCAAGTTCCGACTTGTGTCTGTACAATGCAGCAGCCTGTAAAAAAAAATTATACAAAAGTTTCGTCTTGTCAGTCTCACTCCTTATAAATAAATACCTGGCTAGGTATTGCTGCATGAATTCTGTTCGAATACCAGGTCGCTTAATCCACTGTTTTACGTCTAGCCACATTTGTTCTACATTTTGTGTGTTGATGCTGGGATCCTGAGGGTCCACAAAATTTTCTGAGTGGTTTATGCTCGAGGTTAGTATATGCCTTCCAACAATCACTGAAAATAATTGAGCCCGAAGGATAAACTTGTGCACCAACGGAATCAGAGTTTTGGCGTCCCGTTTTTCATCTGGGCCAGTCAATGCGACGACGAAACCTTTTTAAAAAATTCTTTCAATTCCACTGAAAAGCCATATCTGTCTAGCCATCATTCCTCTATTATACTTTCGGTGCACGATAAGGGTTTCATCGATTTCGACAGATATCCCGTCGCCTCCAATGGGTTCCTGGTTGCTAAGTCAGTCCTCACAGACCGCGGAACAGAAGGACCGCCAATCAACTGAGGAGTGGTGTGAAATGTCCAGATTTTCGTGTACTGTCCGGTGGTTCCGCATAGTGCTTAAAAAATGATTGACGAACATTATTACTTTCCACACTGGCATCCAAGCAATGAATGTTCCTGTGGTTTCGGAGGCAGTGAAACCGCAATATTTTCTTTTTTTTAATTTTCCCACTTTTGTGTAGTGCGTGCATCTCCAGATTCGTTTACCTTCTCGAAATGAACACTAATTTTTGCATTGCGGACAGGTAACGCTTGTCGGCAAAACCCCATGTTTTCGCAAAAATTGCCTGCTCGTGTCTTCTTTGTGAAATGCCTTTACTGTGTTGAAATATTTGTTGCTACAACCGTAGCAGGAATCCACAGTATTGGTATTCATCTTTTTTTGGCACTTGAAGAAAATGTTAAAATAACTTTTTACAGAAATAAAAAAAAAAATAATGGAAAGAAATGAACGTATAAAGAACTGTATAAAGAGATAATTGTATGAAGAAAACAACTTTTTTTGCACAGAAAAGAGTAAGAAAATTTTTTTTGCACAGAAAAGAGTAAGAAAAATTTTTTGTACAGAAAAGAGTAAGAAAATTTTTTTTGCACAGAAAAGAGTAAGAAAATTTTTTTTGCACAGAAAAGAGTAAGAAAAATTTCTTTGCCCAGAAAAGAGGAAGAAAATTTTTTTTGCACAGAAAAGAGTAAGAAAATTTTTTTTGCACAGAAAAGAGTAAGAAAATTTTTTTTGCACAGAAAAGAGTAAGAAAAATTTTTTTTGCACAGAAAAGAGTAAGAAAATTTTTTTTGCACAAAAAAGAGTAAGAAAATTTTTTTTGCACAGAAAAGAGTAAGAAAATTTTTTTTGCACAGAAAAGAGTAAGAAAATTTTTTTTGCACAGAAAAGAGTAAGAAAATTTTTTTTAGAATTTAATTTTGCGTGGTTTTTTGTTTGCGGTAAATGCTGAAACTGAAGAAAAAGAAATCGTCTGCTACAATCACTGACAATTTCTGTGCATGTGCACCCACTTCACCAGACGACAGGCAAGAAAACAAAATGGCGGGCAGACATTACGATACTCGTAACCATGGTCTAATGCATGTGTCAGTTTTACTCATAATTCTAGTCCACGACACTATTAAATGTTTTTTTTTTTAAGCAGCAGACCCGACTGGAGCTGTAAACAGTTGTATATTAAAAAACAACTTTTTAAAGGTAAATATTCGAGTGGTCCCCCAGTGCACTTTCATCCAAAATAATATTATTTCAGCATGGTAACAAAAATACATAAATACCGAACGCTTTACAATTTTAAATGATAATTTGATAATGATATTTTTTTACTTGGTTTCCACCTGAACATTTTCCTTTAAAATGTCGACTTCTATGACTATGCTGAAAACGAATATCGCATTTAAATTTTCCACAAATATGTAGTTTTTCAAATATTAAACAATATAATTTTTTATGTTTAAAATGGTGCCCATAGTTTTGTGATATTATTATATTAGTTTATTTAAATGCGATATTCGTTTTCAGCATAGTTAAATCATCCATAGCAGTCGACATTTCAAAGGAAAATGTTCAGGTGGAAACCAAGTAAAAACATTATCATTATAAAATTATCATTTAAAATTATAAAATGTTCGGTACTTATGTATTTTTATTACCGTGCTGAAATAATATTATTTTGAAAGCCATTCTTAACATAGGAATAGGAGGGTATTTTGCAACAATTATGTGCTTCCACCAAATAATTTATTTAAAAAAAGGCGCTTGATGTTTAAGATATTGTGAAACGTTCTGTTTAAAATTAAATAGTTTAAAATTAAAAAATGTTGTTTAAAATAAATAAGTAAAAAGTGAGAGAAAAAAGATATTGTTAAAAAAAGATCGTGAAACGTTTTAAAATAAATAAGTAAAAAGTTTATATATTATTGGCATAGTAATGTACCGGTGATTAGGGAAATTAGTTCCTTTTATGTGATAAAAGGTTTGAGATTATTTTTCCACCTAAACTTCAAATCTGCTCTCCGATCATAAAAATCTCCAGTACTCTTGCATAATTTGACCCCAATTCTCGTGAATTCCCATCAAGCATGGATCGGGCGAGACCGGCAATTATCGGTGTCAGCCGAGCAGCGTCGTAACAGACGCAGACTAATGAAAAAAACAAAACAACAAAAAAAATACAAATGCAAATAATCCAAAAAAAAAAAAAAACTACCTTGAAAAATGAAAATATGTTTATTTCATTTTAGTATTTCTAAATAACGTTATTATTTCAGCACGGATCACTCTCTGCATGAGTACCGATTTTTAACTGCATAATTGTTAGGTGTAAGTACAAGTTTTTTGTTTTCTTTTTTGTAACCATATTTTTTTCTTGTTCTTTTTATTTCCAAGATTTGTTGTTCAGTCAAGTTCTTTTGGTGGCACTGTCCATTTGTACATCTCCAGGAGAAACCATCCTTTACACACAATCTTTTTTTAAAGTAAACATTTGTGTTTACAATTGTTGCACCTCATTTTTGGGGACAGCAATTTCTTCTGGCAATATGAGTGTCTGCATCGATGTTTTCATTGCTTTTTCTAACATGTATAGATTTATTTTCTTGCCTCTTCTGTTTGGCGAGTTTGAAAATATATTTGTTTGTCAGCTTTTCTTTTTTTTGTTGTTGTTGGTTTAGTCGCTTTCTTCCAATTCGAATGTCGTCTGCTTCCATTTAGATAGTGCTTTTTCATTGGCTAATCAAACTCTCAAAAATTCAATTAAAAAAAATAAATAATAAATAAGTAACTAATCAGAAAATAAAAAGTCACCCCCGCCCCCTAATTATCACTTTAAAAATTACTAAAAACATAACAGAAAAAATTAAATAAAATAAAAACTCAAGTTAGCATTTCAACATTTAAACAACGCTCGGCTGACACTGATGATTGCCGGTCTTGCCTGATCCATGTTTGATGGGAATTCACGAGAATTCAGATCAAATTATGCAAGAGTACCAAATCTCTTAACAATATAATCTGCAATCTGACATTTATACTGTTGTCGAAAATGTGTTCATTTTAGTAAAACTTATGTGATTTATGTTAAAATAAGGTTTACCATCAACACAATAATTGATTTTTTTTTAAATTGTCGTTAAATAATTCCATGTGATTATTTATGTTTTATTAAGTGTCTTGCATACATGTGCATCTATGTTACCGTGCTGAAACAATAATGTTATTTAGAATCCTAGTAAATATTACCTTATGCTACAACAGAACACCGAAACTTTAATTTAGTTTTTTTAGAGGTATTCGAGGTTGCTGACAATGAATCTTATAATAAAACCTTGTGCAAATTTACCGTTGGCATGGTATTAACCCCTGGACCCTGGGACTATTTTGCACCATTTCACCACCTTTGTTTATGCTAAATTAGTGTTTTCTTGTTTTTTTTTGTTTTTTTTTAAATTTTCTTCCTTTGAAGATTGTAGTGCTGGGTATGGGGCAGCCAAACCAGCTGCCAACATTGCCCTGCTTTTTATTAAAACCAACCGAGAGCTCTTTTTAGTATCCTCACTGTTTCCTTAAGGGCAATTGTCTGGATCTCTTTTGCACTTGCATGATGCGTTTGCATGTGCATAGTAAAGTGACTTATCACATCATGCAGAAATCGTTAGCAGACATTTCTTCCCCAGAACTGCTAGACTTTGGAACTCCCTTCCGGGATTCTGTTTTCCCAACTGTACTGACATGCAGAAGTTCAAGTGTAATGTAAACAGACATATTGCTACTCATCTCCCTTTATAATGCCCCTGCCACTCCTATCCCCGATAGTAGCCCCCTATTGCAAAGTGGCACTGCGCCTTGCTTGAGGTGAAAATTTCATAATAATAAAAAAATTTGAAATAAGTTAAAAAAAAATGTGGTTCAATTTTTTCGTGTTGTTATGTAGCTTTTTATGCTTTTATGTATTTAAAAAAAAATTAAGTTTCATAGGCAGTTTACAAAAACATATTTTTATGTTTTCCATTCTTTTTGGGGGATATTCAATTATAGAACTTGTGCAGTTTAACAGATGCTTCTGCAGTTTAATTAATCATTTTTCCGTAAGTAACACGCTGATATTTACTGAATAGAATGCCATCTAACATTTACAGAAATTCTGCGTTTACATTTGGGGTGGGGTGAAAGGCGGGGCCGAGTGTGTGGTAGCAGCTGCAGCCACCTACTTGGTACATATCAGCACGTTACTTACAGAAAAACCATTAAACTGTAGAAGCGCCTGTTAAACTTTTTTTTTTAGATTTCATGAAAAGTATTTCTTCTAATTACCATTAAATGAGGTGAAAACATTTTTTATGAAAAATATTTCTTGTCTTTTAAAGTGCCCACCACATATTCATGCACCTTGTAAAACGTACATTTCAGTAATAAACTGATCACGCATAGCATAAGCAAAGTTGGTGAAATGGGGCAAAGTAGTCCCAGGTTCCAAGGGTTCATACCATGCAAACAATAAATTTGTGATGGGTTTGATTATCAGATTCATTGTCAGCGATCTCAAATACCCCTAGAAACCAAATTAGAGTGGTCAGTGTTCTATTGTAATGTAAGTTAACATTTACCAAATCCTTTTTTAACATGGTTTCTTTTTTTTTAAACTTTTATAGTGCGATAACATAGATGCATAAGAACCAATACATCACTTTACTCAGAGTAGTTAACACCATTTAAAAATTCAAAATTTTTTTATTGTTGTTATTACGTTTTAAAAGTCTTAAAAAATTTCTGCAAAAAGGGAAATAAAATAAATATTAAAGATTTTAGAGTGGGGTATCAAAAATACCGTTAAAATTTTGAATTTCATATTAAATGCTTTTAAACAGTGACCCCTTTTTTATTACTTAAATTCATGTGAGACTGGCAGTCCCTACTGAATTGGACATTTGACCTCTATCTTTCAACGAAATCAGAAGGATACGTACCAGTCAGCATGTAACACTACACCATAAGGAAATATATGAATAAAACTATTCTTTAAACAATAGATGTAAAAAAATGAATGTTGAATTTCATAGCTTTATTATATATGATTATTTTACATGTGAACAAGTTTCAAATTAAATATGTGTTAATTGTATTGTCATAAAAATTTAGTTTCATGATATTGAAAGATAAAACATTCATTATTTTATTTTCTTGGTTTCATTCATTTCAAACAAATCGCATTACAATATAGATGTAAGAGGTTACCATAGTTAAGTAGAGAGATTTCTGTTTATATAACATTTAAACTTCTGCATTCAATTACAGTAAGGGAAGCAGTAAACAGGAAGCGAATTCCAAATTCTAGCTGTTCATGCTGACAACTATTAGAGTAGAAGGCTTTCCGGCATCTTAAGATATTAACAGTGAAGATTTTGGTGTTTGTCAAGTTGGTTGTGAGTCTATACAGGGTGGAACGATAAAGTTGTCGCCCTAAAGAAAACAACAATACAACATTATTTAAAAAAATTTATTGAAAAAATCAATTCAGATAACTTGATTATGTAGTAGACCTGACATCTATTCAATGTAGCTGCCTTCAGCCTCAATCACTGTCTCAATATGGGTCGGAACTGGGAGTATGCCTTTGCCACAAGTGCCTGCAGGATCTCGGTGAATACTCGGCAAATGGTGAAGATCAGAGTGGCTTTGGTGTTGTGGAAGTCATGTTGGTGATGTTCTCCACATATGACTAAATGAAGTAGTCCAATGGGTTCAGGTCGAATGAGAAGGAGGCCAGTGAGAGAAGGGAAAAAGTCGCAGCACTCTTTCTGAAGCCAAGCCTGGCTCTCTTTGGATTTGTGGGCCGGTGCCGAGTCCTGCTGCCACACATAGGGTCTGCCAACTGCCACATGATTGCACCAGGAATCACTACACTCAAGCACATCCAGATAACTTTTGTGGCGACTTTCAAGCTGACTTAGAAGATGTGAGGTGGCATGATGTGGCCCTCACTTGAAACTACATCAAAGACCATAACTGTGGCTGAAAACTTTGTATTCATAACCTTGGACATGCATTTGTTATGGCTGGTAATCTTGTCTTTATACCCAGTCTGTAGCGATCTCCACATAAAATAAAAAAAACCCTAATTATTTTGATTGAAACAGATTTTAAAAACACGATATGATCACTAAGAATTTTTGAGATGAGGATTGGTTATTCATATTATTTGAATTTATCTGACTGTTGTTCTCATCTTGAGTGTGGTTTTTACAACGTTTCAGTCGATGTAACCACTGCACTTCCTCAGCTGTATCTTGTCTCACTCGGTCATGTTTCTGTCAGACACAAGAAGTTTGGCGGAATTTCGAGTGGAACACTGTATTAACTACACAGGGGTACCATTCTTTTATTCCATCATTCTTTTATTCCATCATTCTTTTATTCCATCAGCCATGATTGGATAGATACTTTATTTGCATAATTTGCAATTGGATTTTTCAGTCTGGAAACGGTTTGAACTTTCAACCTTCAGAAGAATATTACATTTTACAATTGATTTTTCCAAGTACTCTAATCACTGCGCCACAGGTCCGTGCATAGTATTTGGAAAAATCAATTGTATAAGGTGATATTCTTTTGAAGGATAATGGTTCAACCCTCAGTAGGGGTGACCGAAAAATACAATGGTTGATGGAACAAGAGCATGCTACCCCTGATTTCAACAGAAACATTCCCAAGTTCAACAAGATACAACTGAATAAGATCGGAGGTTACCAACTGAAATATTGTAAAACTAAAGATGAAAATGGCAATCCAATGAATTCAAATAATATAAAAAAATGAATGTTGAATTTCTTAGCTTTATTATATATGATGATTTTACATGTGAACAAGTTTCAAATTAAATATGTGTTAATTGTATCGTCATAAAATGCTTAGTTTCATGAGAAAACATTCAATATTTTATGTCTTGGTTTCATTCACTTCAAACAAAGTGCATTAGCACATGAATGTAAGTGGCTACTATTTGGGATAATGACTAACAGGGATTTGTGGGGAGTTGAGTAAAGAGAGTTCTGTTTACATTACATTTAAACTTCTGCATTTAATTACAGTAAGGGAAGCAGTAAACAGGAAAGGAATTCCAAATTCTAGTGGCCCATGAAGACAACTATTAGAGTAGAAGGATTTCCGACATCTTAAGATATTAACAGTGAAGATTTTGGTATTTGTTAGGTTGATTGGGAGTATATACGCTTGATGGGTACAATTGCTACGAGTTCATCAAAAGACATTCATTTAAAATACTAATTAAAAATGCTAAGAGATGCTATGTTGTGGCGATGGGGCAGTGGCTAGAGTTTAAATAAAGGTGTAGGATTTATACTTGGAATTATATGTAAACTTGTTTAAGCTGAAGATAGTCTTGATGTGATAACAATGTGCCATGCATGGTTGGATGTTTGCTTTGTAGACGTATGAAATGTCTAGAAAATTTTAGAAAGCATTTTTAGCTCAGTCATAATAATAACTCCTATAGTATTTGTTAGTGTCTTTGAAAAGCAGTAACTTAAAAATGTGTTCATGCCAATGTTTACAGATAAAAATGTGTTCATGCCAATGTTTACAGATAAAAATGTGTTCCTGCCAATGTTTACAGATAAAAATGTGTTCATCTCAATGTTTACAGATAAAAATGTGTTCATGCCAATGTTTACAGATAAAAATATGTTCATACCAATGTTTACAGATAAAAATATGTTCATGTCAATGTTTACAGATAAAAATGTGTTCATGGCAATGTTTACAGATAAAAATATGTTTATTCCAATGTTTACAGATAAAAATATGTTCATGCCAATGTTTACAGATAAAAATATGTTCATACCAATGTTTACAGATAAAAATATGTTCATACCAATCTTTACAGATAAAAATATGTTCATACCAATCTTTACAGATAAAAATATGTTCATGCCAATGTTTTCAGATAAAAATATGTTCATGCCAATCTTTACAGATAAAAACAATCAACTTGCTGAAAAGTTACATGCCTGTAAAATAAAAAACGGTGAATTTACTGTAGATTTACCAACCAAACGTTAATTAGTCCGTTTTAAGAAAATTTCGATATTTTCGATAAGTTTGTGTGTATATATATATATATATATATATATATATATATATATATATATATATATATATATATATATATGCTGGAGGAAGGCAGAAACAATTGTATGCAACAATAATTTATTGCTAACTTAGCGGTATTTTAAATTATTATAAAAATTATGAACATTGCATTAAGGTATAAGATTCATCTCTCTATTCCATGAGATCACTAGGTGGAAGATAAGGGACAACCTTTCTAGATATGGATGTTAGCTGTGATTACACAATACTCAGTCCTGGACAAAGTGGCAGCATACTTAGAGGCTGTTATGGGTAATATTTTCTTGTCAAATTATTTTTTAGGAAATACAGATTCATGTTCTAAACTATGACTTTGATATATGCCGCCATACCAGTTAAATCACTGGCTTATATATATATATATATATATATATATATATATATATATATATATATATATATATATATATATATATATATAATTATTTTTTTACTATAATAATTAATACTATATATATATATAATTATTTTTTTACTATAATAATTAATACTATATATATATATAATTATTTTTTTACTATAATAATTAATGCTATATATATATATATAATTATTTTTTACTATAATAATACTATATATATATATAAATATATATATAGTAAGTTATGAAAAGATATATGGCAATTAAGCTACACAGAGTGAAAGGTTATAGAATATGATATATATATATATAATGAGAATAATGGAAATAGTATTCTAACAAAATAGAGAAATAAAAAGGAATAAAACGAGTTATGTGTTCATCAACGTTTCGTCTTTATTTTGAGAAGAAAATCTCGAAATAAAGGCGAAACTTTGATGAACACATAAATCGATTTGTTGCTTTTGTCTCTTTCTCTCTCATATATATATATATATATATATATATATATATATATATATATATATATATATACTACACGACTTGAGAAATGATGAAACGATTTTCTCAAGACAGCAGTGTGGATGAGTATAGAATTTTTAATGCTGATGTATGATTAAAATAAAATTTAAAATATACTTTGTCACCTTTAATACAAAGATAACTAACATGAATACCTCATATATATATATATATATATATATATATATATATATATATATATATATAATATATATAATACCTTTAATACAAAGATAACTAACATGAATACCTCATATATATATATATATATATATATATATATATATATAATATATAATACCTTTAATACAAAGATAACAAACATGGATAGCTAATATATATATATATATATATATATATATATATAATATATAATACCTTTAATACAAAGATAACAAACATGGATAGCTTATATATATATATATAATACTAGCGGGGGTACCCGGCGTTGCCCAAGTGTTTGTTTCCGGGACGGGGAGGGTGAATTTTAAAAAATGTTATGGTAGGTAAGTAGGAAGGATCAAACCCGGAGTCATGAGTAAAAGTAGGAAAATAAAGTGTGAAAAAAAACAAAAAAAAACATCTGCAACGTTAACAGTTCGGCCACCAAGAAAAGTCCATTCCAGTTGTTTAGGAAAAAAAAAAAAAAAAAAACCGACTACGGTAGGTCGGCGCGAACGTGAAAATATAATGTGAATTGTCCAGCACGCTAACCACTACGCCACGGAGCACTGCAGCTTAGTTTAGTGATTTTAAATAACTTCACATGAAAGAACTACGAAGCCAAACCGGTGTTCTCTTCTCAACTGTTCCTTGCGAACGATCCCCAAACGGTGTTAAGTGGTGGCAGGGGGAGGAGGAATTTATTAGAGAGAAAATATTTTACCACTTCCATTGATCTTAACCGATTTTGGCCGTGACTTCTCAGCAGAAAAAGTATAGAAATCTAAGATTATCGAGGAATTTGAGAAATAATAAGCCTATAACACACCTCAGATATTGTTCTGCCGTTTGTGCATATTATATTTGCATGAAATATCTTGATTTTTAATCCTATTAATGTCAAAATCAGACGGGAAAAAATGAGTTCATTTTATTTATATAGAGATATATAATATCTTTAATGAGAAGATAACAAAAATGGATACATAATATATATAATTATATATATAATACCTTTAATTCAAAGATAACAAACATGGATACATCATATATATAGTAATATATATATAATATCTTTAATATAAACATAACAAACATGGAGAGCTAATAAATATATAATACTAGACCACCCGTGACCCGTTGGGTCAGTACGTTATATTAGCTATGGAATTCATGTATGAGCGTGACACTTGTGGCATAAAGAAAATAGTTTTTTTTTACATAACAGAAGCATTTCTATGAAAGTATATTAAAATGAAAAAAGAATATAGATAGATTTCTATGAGTCGTTCTGTTTATTATAATTGTTATTTTTTTTTAAATTACAGTTACTGAATTATAAGTGGTTGGTCATACTTATAGGTAAATATGCACTGAACAGGTATCATAATCCTTATTATAGTTAAATTCAAATTTTGATATATCATCTTTTAAATGAAATTGTTAGTTGAAAGTACAGAATAATAAAAAAAACACTCTCCACATGTTAATAATGGCTTTTTAAATAGAAAATGAAAATAAAATGTAACTTTTTTCATTTAATTTAAGCAAACATTCAGTACCCATTGTGTAAAGGAAAACACTATTTAATGTAATAGAAATGTGTGCATTTACCGATTCAGCTTTCCATTTGGAAATGTAAGCAGACGACTTTAAAAAACATGGGAAGAAGAAAAAGAAATTTTTTTGTAATAACGCCCTCTAGTAAAAAGGTCTGCATTAGTTAAGGGGGATAACTCTATCCAGTTTTACATCGCTCCCATACACGTAACTATTTCTCGCGTACGTAACGAAAACAGAGGGAGTAGGAGTGTTGAAATCTATTAGAGGGAAAGTGAGAGGTGTTTTCTTTCCATAAATTGTATAGGGTAATATTTCATATTATTAATAGATTCATGGATAAATAGATTTTATAATATATATTATAATTATCTATGAATCTATGTATTATTTGTATATATAAATAACTATTTGATCAAATTAAATGAAATTGTTTGTATTAAAAGCGATATAAAAATTCCGGAATTGGAATAACGGATTGAAGACGTTGCTATTTACGCATGCGCAACCGGATGTTGAAATCCGGAAATCTGATTGCAAACATACAAGATCCATAGACTTTTAGTATTATATAGATATATTTAATTCCTTTAATATATAGATAACAAACATGGATACAATATATATATATATATATATATATATATATATATATATATATATAGTAAGTTATAAAATGTATATGGCGATTAAGCTACACTCTGAATATTCCGTGTTTCATCCACTCTAGGATTCTTCAGGATTATGCGCATAAGCCTGAAGAATCCTAGAGTGGATGAAACATGGAATATTCAGTGTAGCTTAATCGCCATATGCATTTTATAACTTACTAACTAGCTCTACCTACGTATTGAGCACTTTTGAAGTAAATACTTAAAGTTTACGCATAAATCTATACTTTCGTATATTTATTTTATGTGAGTAAATTAATTAGTTATATATATATATATATATATATATATATATATATATATATATAATACCTTTAATACAAAGATAACTAACATGGATACCTCTTGTGTATAATAATATATATAATACCTTTAATATAAAGGTAACAAACATTGATAGCTAATATATATATATAATAATATATTTAATACCTTTAATATAAAGATAACAAACATGGATAGCTAATATACATAGTAATATATATAATACCTTTAATATATACATAAACATGGATACCTAATATATATAATATATAATAATATATATAATACCTATATAAAGATAACAAACATAGATAGCTATTATATATAATATATATAATATCTTTAATATATACATAAACATGGATACCTAATATATATAATATATATATAATACCTTTAATATAAAGATAACAAACATAGTTAATATATATCATAATATATTTAATACCTTTAATATAAGCAGAGCAAGCATGGATACCTAAACGATAAAACATTGATAAAGTGAATTACTGCCTCAAGGATTTTCTGTGAAAGATATGTACTGTTTCTGTCCATTATATGGACGTAAATATCGATTTATTTTCAAACTGTAACTTTAGAGTAATTGAAAACTTTTTATGTAATGGCAGATCTATTGGACCAGCTATTGAGAATGAACGATTATAGAATTTTAAAAAATGCTGATGTATGGTGAACTTGATAGTGCAGTTAGAAGTGGTTGGAAGCCTTTGGTGAGATTCAGAGATAGATTGAAATATTAGCTTGTGTTGAAAAACATACAACTGGGAAACTTTTAAAAGACGACCATACAACTGGTTGTAAATCGTTTTTATTGTCCAAAGATAAAAAATCCCCACCGAACAATTACTGACCTGTACAATATAAGCGAAAATTGATAAACGAAATTATGCTGTATATTACTATTCAAATAATTGGCGAGATTGAAATGTCACCAACGATTCAAGCAACACTTAAGAATCCTATTGTGAAAACCTTAATTGTGTAACATGACGGGATTACTTATATATATATATATATATATATATATATATATATATATATATATATATATATATATATATATATATTTCTTTATCACGACAATGAAAGTCGTATAGAATTGTTTTTATGTATAATTGTCTCTAGCTTGTGTAGACTCGATATTGCATGTAAAACAATACTTCTATCGATTGGTTCTGTGGTAAGTTATAAAATATCTTAATAGTTTTCTCATGAATCCCATATGACTTTAAAGATGTAATTAAGTGTTGTGTATTAAATTTATTAATATTTCACAAGAAAAAAAATACAACTTAGTAAATGCAGATACAAAAAATAATTTTATTTCGTTTTTATTTATTTTCAGATATTCCTGCTTGAACGCTTTTATTGAATTTCTATGGATCATCATTTTCGTTAAACATTCTGTAGACAATTACTGCCTGGCGTGGAAGGCAATAAGGATATCTGTACAAAATTTATTTGCCATATCACGCTTTAAATAGACTAAAAATAATCGAAATACCTCATACATCATTGAGTTAATGTTTATATTTGTTTATATTTTTGAAATATGTCTTTACAATTTTTATTTAATGCAAATTAATGAAAAGAAGTAATCAGAAATTGCAGTAAAGTAGAAATATATTTTACATATGTAAAATAACTAAATGATATTCTTGCAGAGTAGGTGGAGCTTCTCAAATTTTCTGAAACGTATGTGAAAAAGACAAACACTGGAAGAACACAATTCTATAACTACGTGGATATTTTGTAGGATCAATTATATTAAAATATGCAGATGAGTGGAGAAAAGTTACATTCTTGCAAAGTGTGTGGATATTCATGTTATGAAAATTCAATGTTGGTGATCCATATGAAAAGTCACACTGGCAAAAAGCCACATTCATGTGATGTGTGCGGATATTCATGTTCTTATAAATCATTCTTAGTAAGACATATGACAACTCACACTGGGGAAAAGCCACATTCTTGTGAAGTGTGTGGATATTCTAGTTCTCGAAAATCATCGTTAGTAAGACATATGAGAGATCACACTGGGGAAAAGCCACATACTTGTAATGTGTGTGGATATTCTTGTTCTGAAAAATCAAGATTAATGATTCATGTGAGAAGTCACACTGGGGAAAAACCATATTCTTGTGAAGTGTGTGGATATTCTTGTTCTGTGAAATCTAGCTTAATCATTCATATGAGAGCTCACTCTGGGGAAAAACCACATTCTTGTGAAGTGTGTGGATATGCTTGTACTAACAAATCAACATTAGTGAGACATATTAGAACTCACACTGGGGATAAACCATATTCTTGTGAAGTGTGTGGCTATTCTTGTTCTCTAAAATCATATTTAGTGACACATATGAGAACTCACACCGGGGAAAAGCCATATTCTTGTGAAGTGTGTAAATATTCATGTTCTCAAAAATCAACATTAGCGAGACATATTAGAACTCACACTGAACGAACAGGACCTAAGAATTATCTATAGACAACATGGTCTCTGAAAGAAATAAACATTATTCCAGTTGTGATGGGAGCAACTGACTTAATAAAAAGGAATCTTCATAAATACTTAGAAGCAACTCCTGGAAGACCAAGTTTTAACAAAATACAAATAGCAGCCATAAAGGGAACAGCATCTATTCTTAAAATAGGCGTCAGATATAAATTTAAATCAAAACATAATGAAGTGTTCGCACCAGGGGGGAGCCCCTTGACCTATTAAAACTAACTGAAGTTAAATGAAAAAAAGGAAACACTGGTGTGTCGTCTTCCTCTGGCCATCTAGTGCATCTTCCTGGTTGCAGATGGATGCACGCCCTCTAATTATGTAAAGTAGGTAGAGGGAAGGAAATGAATAAAAAAGGGAAAAAGCCATATTCATGTTCTCAAAGATCAACATTAGAACTCACACTGGGGAATCTAAGAATGACTTAACGATGACATGGTCTCTGAGAGAGAGAGAGAGAGATATTATACCGGTTGTGATAAGTGCAACTGGCTTAGTGAAAAAAAATCTAAAGAAGTACTTAGAAACAATCCCTGGAAGACCAAGCTGTAATGAAATACAGATCTCAGCCATAAAAGGAACAACATCTTTTCTAAAAAGAGCCCTCGGATATAAATTTAAACTGTAATCATAATGAAATCAAGTGTTAGCTCTGAGAGGGAGTCCCTTGATCTCTTAAAATTTATCAAGTAAAATAATTAAAAAAGGGAAAAACCACATTCTTGTGAATATTCTTTGATTACAGAATTAAATTTAATTCAACATATACGAACACACTGGGGAAAAAGCCACATTTTTGTAAAGTGCATGAATATTCTTGTTCCTAAAAACCATCGTTATTAAGATATATGAAACTCACACTGTGGAATATTAACATTTTCATGCGCATATTCTTTTCCAAACAAATTAGATTTAATTCAACATATTAGATCTGGCATTGAGGAAAACGAGAACATACAACATGCCAAGATGAGGGAGAAGATTAGTAAAGAATATGTACGCCGGGTGAGGAAAATATGCAAAACCCAGCTCACCAATAAAAATAAAATTACTGCCATCAACCAGCTTGCTATGCCAGTAATAACATAGTTTTGGTATCATTGACTGGCCACAAAAATACATCAACCAGCTAGATGTAAAGACACGGAAGCTACTAACGCTTCATAAAACAATATATAGAAATCAGTGTCTACCAAGACTGTATTTGCCCAGGGGAGAAGGAGGTCTTTGACTCTCAGAGATCAATCATCAACAGAGGGCAACTATTGTGAGCACTGGTCAGTATCTGAGAAGCTCTCAGAATCACACCCTCTCAATAGTATATGAACATCAAGAGACAAGAGCCAGCAGAACAACATCAGTCAACCAGCTAGCCAAGCATTTTGGTCAGGGCTGTCTTTCAGATGAGGACGAAACACTAAACAAGTGTGCCACAGAAATAGCAAGAAAGAGCCGGCAGAAATATACCGAGATCTTCCAAAGGATTAACCTTAAAGAATGGGACAAACATCAGCATGCAAAGTATATGTGGAGGAGGAACCCTCTCAGGAATATATAGACAAAGGTTCCTTGGACTGGCTCAAAAGGGGAGCCCTCCACCATGATCAGGAAAGGGTCTTAATGGCTGCTCAAGACCAGGGATTGATGACCAGTGCATTCAAGAAGATTGCAGGTATCAGCAATGACAATAAATGCAGGTTCTGCCATACAGAATTGGAAAGTGTTAGTCATCTGATATCAAGTTGCAAGGTTCTTCTAGGGGACGGCTACTATACAGCGAGACATGATGGAGTATGTAAGTCCCTCCACTGGACAATCTAAAAAATTAAACATCCAGTGTAGCAGAAAGTCCTGGGAACATCAACCTGAAAGAACAGTTGGAAATGACTTATGTATCATACATTACGACCATGTAATCCCGACAGCCACCTACCTTGAAAATGCTGCTGTGAAACCTGACATAGTTATATGGAATAAGTCAGAGAGAGTTGCAACCTTGATTGAAGTGAATGTTCCTAATGATGGCGGTCTTAACAGAGCTGAAAGAGAGAAACAGGCCAAATACCAAGGTCTCATGTATGATATGAAAAGAACTGGAATCTTAAAAAGATCTCAATCATACCAGTTATCATAGGTGCTACAGGGCTTACGAAGAAAAACCTACCTTACTAATATTCCTGGTGAACCAAGTGTAAAAGAGATCCAGACAATTGAACCTTAGGGAACAGCGAGGATACTAAAAAGAGCTCTCGGTTGGTTTTAATAAAAAAGCAGGGCAATGTTGGCAGCTGGTTTGGCTGGCTGCCCCATACCCAGCATTACAATCTTCAAAGGAAGAAAATTTAAAAAAAGGGTAACGCCATATTCCTGTGGAATATGTAAATATTCCTGCTCTCAAAAATCAAACTTACTAATACATATGAGAACGCACACTTAGACCAAAATAAAAGATATGATACAATATATGAAAATGGTTAATTGGGGAGAGGAAAATTATGTTCTCAACTTCTTTATTAACTCAGTGTTTGAGAAATAAAGAACTTAAGTGGAACATTCGAATATCTATGTATCTCATATATAGAGTTCAAGTGTTAGCCCCAGGATGTGGGCCCCTTGATTTCTGAGAACTTCAACTGAAGTAAAATAAAACAAAAAAGAGAAAAACCATTTCCTTGTGAATTATGTAAATATTCTTGTTCCGTAAAATCAAGTTTAGTGAGACATGGGCATAACAAACACAATTGAGAATGTGTTTATATTCTGGATCTTATAATTAACATAATCATAATTGATACATTTGAAAACTTACCCTTTAGAACACTAAATAATATCAATGTACATAAATGTGAAAAAATAACGATCTAATCTGCAGTAAAGTTGCCAGTATTATAATTTCAGATCCCTAAGAAATGAGAACCATCGTGGATGTTTTATGTAGTACGTCTCTGTTCACAACTGATGAAACACATTTTGTTAAAGAAAAACCTATATGCTGCCTTACTTTTCTGGACACTAAATTTGCTAACATAAACATCAATTACCTTGAAAGTGGGCATAAGAATCGTAGAGGACCAGTGAATGAAACATAGGAATCTGATTTTGATGACAATTTTGATTAACAAATACTTCTGTCTTACAGCAACATATAATTATCTACAATTATTTTTCATCGATGATCCAGACGTTATGGCACCTACAGAAAGATTAAAGATTGCTTGCCAGACACATTTGGCAGGATTAAAGACGAATTGGTTCATCAAGTATAACGGATCACATTCATTCCATCTCCACTAACGTTTACACATCTAATAAACCATGATAGATTAATATTACGTACACTACCTTGATATGTGATGGAGTAAAGAGCGTTGGTAGGTCTTTGTGGAGATAATAGGATAAATAGAAACGTAACAACTGCACAAGATGTACAAATCTTTGGCGGGATAGAAATGTCACCGACCCATTCACATCCAATGCCGTGCATAATTTTATTGTCAGAACCTCACAAGTCGACAGATGTTTACATTTGTTGACATCTAGATTTCACTTATTTTGGAAGAGTGCTGAATTATAGTGTAGGAGGGGTAAGGACGCGGACAATAAGCTTGATGGTTGCGTTTCGATCCGGCTTGACTCACTCGGTTGTCTAGCCAAACTGATGAGCAGTAAACAACAAAATAGGTACTGTCAGAGGATGACTATATATTTTTCTTTTTTTTTCTCACTTAAATATTCTAGTTATAATTGTCTCTAGACTCTATCTCAAGCAATACCTGTGTTTACCGATTCTATATCAAGTTAAGAAATATCTGGTCATTTTTCTTTCTATAGAGTTTATGAGTTTAATCCAATAATATTCAAAGAGAAATTTAATATGTTAATGACGATACTAAAAAATATCGCATTTTGTTTATTTTATTACAGTGTATTTTAATCAATCATTACTTTCATTAAACAATTATGTTGAAAACATCAATAAATGTATTTCTCGAGATACCATTATTGAATAAATTATGTGAAAATTCACATATTGTTGAAGATATTTATATTTGTGTAAAGTATGTGGCTTTGGAAATATACTGACAATTAGTGAGAACTTGTACATCAATATAAGTCTACATTGAAACAAGTTCTTAAAGTGAAATAGAATGCACCTATTCATTGCTAGTATGAAATCCTACGTGTTAATGGTAAAAATCAGAAATATATCAAATCTTTTATTTAAGAAGCAAAAATAATAGATCTCACTAAATAATGAAATTACTAATCGAATTGTAAAATCTTGCTGGAAGATGTTTCTGTGATATTATAATTAATAATCAAAATGTGTGGCTTCATATCATTTCAAATGTCAAACTGGCAAGTAATATTAAGACAGAAATCGTAAATCAGTCCAAGACAACAGCAAGACAACTTCTCGCACTGAACCAGAATGCATCTGTTCATTGCTTTTTAGAAATCCTTTTCCATGTTGATGGTAAAGTCAGAAATATGTGAAATCGTTTACCTATTCAGAAAGTAAAATCAACAGATCTTACACAGTGAATTATGAGATTATTAATCGACTTGAAAAATCTTGCTGAGATTTCTGTTGAGATATAATAAATTAAATAGATAATCTTGAGTCCATAAGGAGATGGTCATGCAACTGACTTCATATCGTTTCAAGTGTCAAACTGGAGGTAAAGATCACCACCTGACAACAGTTGCTCACCTACAAAATATTAGAGAAACTCGAAATGATCCAAGTACATATACCTGCAATTGATGTGGGTCACAATACAAACAATCATGTGATTTAAATGTCAGCAACTATTTAAGTGCCACTTCAACGGTTCGGACTCTTATTGTTAGAACCTTATATGTTGAAAAAAAATTAAAAATGGAAAAAGAAGAAATTAAGAAAAAAATAAAAATAAATATTTTAAAAAAATAAGTTTAATTGAATAAAGAAATATTGAAATCTAATTTAAGAAATCGATAAATGGTGTTAATAAAACATATTTAATGGCCATAGCTAATTAGTGGTAACATCGTTTGATATTTAGTCTAAAATTGTTTTTTTTAATAATGATACGAAAATAGGTAGATATATAAATCTTTTAAAAGATATTTAGTTGTTTTTTTTTATATAACGATCCCAAAATAAGTAGATATATAAATCTTAAAAAAATACTTTACAAAGGATGCGACAGAGGTAAAGTGTTCTGGCTTGTTTTCTTTTCCTCATAAACGAAATGTTTTTTTCCTTAATGTTTCATTGTTAAAGTGTTTTTATTTAAAGGCTGTTCTTGTGAAAATTTTCAAACAACATATTGTTTGAATTTGTCGAAATGGTCTTGAAACAATTGTAACTAACAATGAAATACACTTTTTGTTGCTATCGACTCATTTCTTGAAGTCTTGGTTTTTGTTAAAACAGTACCTCTCTCTCTCTCTCTCTCTCTCTCTCTCTCTATATATATATATATATATATATATATATATATATATATAACATTTTTTATTTATTTATTATTTTTAAAACAATAATCTACGTACACGTGTGTTTTGAGTTCACTAACTCTCATCAGTGTAACTCGATCGACTGTTTTTAGGGATCCAAACAAATTATGGCCGACTTTCTAAATAAATACGAGCTTTGAGGCGAAGCCAATATTAACCGTATTCATCATTTGAAAAAAAAACAACAACAAATGTATATATATATATATATATATATATATATATATATATATATATATATATATATATACACACATTTGTTGTTGCTTTTTTTTCAAACACATTTGTTGCTGTTTTTTTTTCAAACGATGAATACGGTTAATATTGGCTTATATATATATATATATATATATATATATATATATATATATACAGAGAGAGAGAGAGAGAGAGAGAGCGTAGGTGTATCAGAAATTTCGTGAAAATAGTGAATAATTCCACCCCATCTTTCCAAGCTTATAACTCCTTGAAAAATGTAATTCAAGCCCTAATTTTTTTTTTCAATTAAAGGAGCAAGGACCAAGGTTTCATTAAAAAAAAACAATGTGTTTTTAAAAAAAAAAAAAGGTTTTAAACTTCGGACTTTACAGGTAAATTTCTAAAAAACGGGTTTTTTTTGTTTTTAATTTGAATATATTATTTATTGACCTTTTCTCTTCAATTTGTGATATATAAAACTTAGAAACATAAATTAATTATTTACTTTTTAATAGACATTTCAAAATGAGAGGCGTGAATTATTCGACCCCCTGTCTTTCCAAGCTTATAACTCCTCGAAAAATGTAATTCAAGCCCTAATTTTTTTTCAATTAAAGGAGCAAGGACCAAGGTTTCATTAAAAAAAACAAAAACATTGTGTTTTTTTTTTAAAAAGGGTTTAAACTTCGGACTTTACAGGTAAATTTCTAAAAAACGGGTTTTTTTGTTTTAAATTTGAATATATTATTTATTGACCTTTTCTCTTCAATTTGTGATATATAAAACTTAGAAACATAAATTAATTATTTACTTTTTAATAGAAACTTGAAAATGGGGGGGGTGAATTTAAAAAAAAAACGTTTGTCTAAAATATTATATTCGGTTTATTGGAAAGAACATAAAATTTCACATTGACCCTGAAAATATCGTAAAAATAGAATCAATAGAAAAATAAGGATAGATTTTTAAAGTTTAAAAATTGAAAAATATTGAGTTCGGAAAATTTATTACTGTTTTTTTTTTTAAATATTTCTATTACTTTTAAAACAACTTTAATAGTTTATTTTGGAAGTATAATCCATAAAGAAAATAAATAACCCACTTTTAACGGAGAAATTACGCGATTTTTATATTTTATTCGCAGTTTCGTGTTAGGGGTGTCAAAAATTCCTACAAAAATTCCGATACACCGTGAAAAAATGATAAAAGACTATATTCAAAAGTTCATGATGTTGACCATCTTATAATTTATTCCTCTAATTGAGTTGGCATTTAGAATCATCTGTTTCGTAGCACAAAACCAATCACTTAATTATGATATCAATCAGTGAAACTATTATGCCTTGAACTCATCAGAAGAAATAGCAACTTATAATAAAAATAATAATAATAATAATAATAATAATAATGATAATAATAATAAAAAAGTAATAATAATAATAATAATAATAATAATAAAAATAATAATAATAATAATAATAATAGTGATCAAAATAATAAAATATAAATAAATAACAAGGTAAATTTAAGAAATAATTTATAGATATTAAGTTGAAATGCAAGAACATAAAAAGGCCAATCTGGCAATCCTTAGAAAGGCCAAATTTTCAAAACAAGATGGCGACCTCAATTGTTGCACATTTAGTCTAATAAAAATGTGGAAAAAATAATAAAAAAATTACATTTTTGGGGTTTTATTTCAGCCTTAGGGTTTAATAATGTGTTTTATATAAAAATAAATAATTTTTATAAATTTTTTCCTGTCAAATAATTTACGTCACTGAAATACACATTTGCCTGAGTTTTTTATATGAAGAATTCAGTTTCGCAATTATGATTATTTGAATTATTCAGACTACTGTTCTCATGTTGAATGTTAAAAGGGCTTCGACTGATCGAAACAATAATGAACTGTTCAATTAAAAAATATATATTTAAAAAAAAAACTGATTTTTATTTCTTCATATATTTTAATTTCTTAATGAATTGGACATACAAAACAGAAAACTACAAGAAAATCCACAACAATCCTTAAACATTGACAAATAGAAATTTTTCGTGTTGAATTTCTGAAATTAAAGGTAAGTTTATTTCTTACATTTAAATAAAAATTCAATTCAATAACATTTAAAAGAATCTTAAACATTAATTCAATTCAATTTAATTCAATAACACTTGAAACAATCTTAAACATTAATTCAATTCAATTCAATTTAATTCAATAACATTTAAAACAATCTTAAACATTAATTCAATTCAATTCAATTTAATACAATAACATTTAAAAGAATCTTAAACATTAATTCAATTCAATTCAATTTAATTCAATAACATTTAAAAGAATCTTAAACATTAATTCAATTCAATTCAATTTAATTCAATAACATTTAAAAGAATCTTAAACATTAATTCAATTCAATTCAATAACATTTCAAACAATCTTAAACATTAATTCAATTCAATTCAATAACATTTCAAACAATCTTAAACATTAATTCAATTCAATTCAATAACATTTCAAACAATCTTAAACATTAATTCAATTCAATTCAATAACATTTCAAACAATCTTAAACATTAATTCAATTCAATAACATTTTAAACAATCTTAAACATTAATTCAATTCAATTCAATAACATTTAAAACAATCTTAAACATTAATTCAATTCAATTCAATAACATTTTAAACAATCTTAAACATTAATTCAATTCAATTCAATAACATTTAAAACAATCTTAAACATTAATTCAATTCAATTCAATAACATTTAAAACAATCTTAAACATTAATTCCATTCAATTCAATAAAATTTCAAACAATCTTAAACATTAATTCAATTCAATAACATTTTAAACAATCTTAAACATTAATTCAATTCAATTCAATAACATTTAAAAGAATCTTAAACATTAATTCAATTCAATTCAATAACATTTCAAACAATCTTAAACATTAATTCAATTCAATTCAATAACATTTAAAAGAATCTTAAACATTAATTCAATTTATTTTTATTGCAACTATTATTTCCCCCTATGCTTTATAGCAAATGTGAATAAAAAAAATCTTAATATCCGATTAAAAAAATCAGCCAACCAAACGAATCGATTTTTGTCAAAAATGTGTTTATGTAAGTAAAACTCATGTGATTCCTGAGATAGGGGAAGGCGGGGTAAATTGAGCCAATTTTCCATTTTGGCTGTTCAGAACCAAAACGGCTAATTATTTTGTATTATTTTCAATTCTTTTATTTGGGAAGATTGTTAAACAAGTTGCAGTCTTCTGCTAGTACACCTAAACCGACCATGAGCTTTTCAAAATGCATATCAAATGGCTCAAGTTGCCCCGACAATGGGGCAAGTTGATCCAACCTCTGGGGTAAGTTGTGCCACATAGGAGTTAGTTGTGCCATGCAAAAATGTGTTGCAAATGAAGAAAGAACAAGCCCAAAATTGTTGCTGTGCTTATAAAAAAATTATAATCATGAAGTAGAAATGTTAATTACAGCGAATGAACCAGCACAAAATTTGAAACATGTATCTGAAAGTAAGTTAATGAAGTTGCCACTGTGAACACGAGCTGGCCAGAACAACGGACAGAACTGCCAACACTATTTGGCTGTGGCAGCTTGTAAACAACATCTGCATTGAAACCCGCTTCGTCCTTTGGATTTGGAACAAACACAGGCTTGTCTGTTCCTACCTTCCCAGGAACTTTTTGAAGGAAAATACCTTCAAACTCAAAGTCCTCCCCGTTGAGAGTGTCAACCCGAGCAATGTAGTTTACAGTTCGTGATTTGCCAGCACATTTGACAACCACAAAGTCATCGTCGATTATTGGGCTATCCAGATCACTATCACCATCAATATCTGATGACATGTCATACAATTCAAAATCTGAATCATCAGTGTCACTTGAACATAGAGTTTTAGATCTACGGGGGACATGACTTTTTCCCACCAGCATTGAACAAACACTGCTTTGTTTTTGTTAATAGGCTCCTCTTTCTATTTTCTGAAAGGGCTATCAGCTCCTGTCGTTCAGGGGTGTCAGTCAAAATCTTTGAGCTGCCCTTTTTGTGACCACCTCTTCTTGCCTTTCTTGGTGCTGCTTTCGGAAATGGCTGAATTACAGATGGTGAAATGTATGGACGATGCATGACATCATGTGAGCTAGATTAAACACAAGACCCAGATGCGGATGGTTGCATAAGATCATCTGCTTTTGTGGCTGGACATCATCACTGGGCACGAGCAAGACTGCTACAGGAACCTCACCTGATGGTCCTGCATCTTCCACAGTAGAATTTGCCTCAAGGCTTTCTGCAGTCACATTTTTCTCACGGTCAGTTGGAAGGGAAAAGTCAATTTCACTAAAGATGTCCCAGTTAAATGGATGAATGCCCAAGGCTTGGAATCCAGCAGCAATGTTCAATGGTGTCATGGCAATCATCTGGGCTTGATTCATTAGAGCTGGGATTTCATATATTGTTACTGTTTTCCCTGGATTGGATCGTAGCCATCCACCCATGGCTCTGTTGTATGCTGTTTTGAAGAGTCCATACACTGACCGGTCGGGCGGCTGGAGATGATGGGAAGTGTGTGATGGAATGGTCAGTAAGACAACGCCATGATATCTTGCTGTGTTCACAACATTCAAAGAAATGTGTGTGTCATGGTTGTCGAGGATTAAGAGGATTTTCTTTTCTGGTGAGCATCTGCTGTGCTTGATGATGTGATTTAAATATTCCACAAACACCTCTTCATTCATCCAGCCACTTCGTGTTTCCCTCCCTATGTACTGTGTTAGTCCACCTCTGATGAAGTGATCTCTGTAGTTGACTCTGGGAAAGATGAACAGAAGAGGCACGACTGATCCAATTGCACTCACAGTGTACGCCACCATTACCAACCCAGCCAGCCTGAATGATCGGCCCATCATCGGCCCATTACATAACCGACGATCAGCCGACAAACACTGTAATGGGCCGATGATGGGCCGATCATTCAGGCTGGCTGGGAATTCCCCACATTCAGCGGAGGTGATTGAACCAACTTGTTTCTTTCCTTTTTCTGTGACAACGGCTCCAGGGTTTTGAACGGTGGTGCACCCAGCCTGATCAGCGTTGTAAATGTCACTTGGTGAGAACTTATATTGGTCCATTATCTGACTCAAGTTGTTGAAAAATTTATCAACAATTGGACAGTTGAAGGCTGTGGCACGGCCAAAAGATGTTGCTTCTGTCACTCTAATTGCCAGGTTCTGGCGCTTCTTGAAGTCTAACCACCAATCATGTTCGGCTTTTTTCTCATGATCCCAACTTGGTGGCACATTAAGTTATTTTTAGGCAAACTCATATGCCAGTGTGCGGCATCTTCTCAATGACAAACTATGAAACATGTCTGACAATTGTTTCACGTGGTCAGCCAAATCCCTTTCCATTTCAGGACTAAAAACCAATTGCCGTAAGGAAACAGGTGTGTAAGCAGTCCCTGCTGGTTGACTGCCTTGTTTGTCCATGTACCGCTTGAGTGTCATTCGATCAGTGTTAAAATCCTTTGCAGCACTCCTCACACTCTGCCCTCCAGTAACAGCGGCAGCAGCCCGTTCCATAACGTCTGTGGGAGTTTTCTACGATTTGTCTTTCGCATGTAGTTGCACATGTCTTGTGGACTTTTTTTTCTGTGAAACACACAAAAAAGAAAAATTAAGTTAACACAATAAATTCGATAATTCTCATTTTAATTATCAAATATAATAATGATAATAGTAATAATGTTAAAAATAATAATAATAATGTTAAAAATAATAATAATTATTATTAGAATAACAAAGCACCTGTACAGCATGCAAATTCCTAGCCAAGCACGGGTTACAAATCTTAAACATTTACCAGGTAAGCCATAGATCTAATTCTTATACAAGTAGAGCATGTAACTTACACAAGATGCATTTTGAATTCACTCTATAACATATATTATTATTATTATTATTATTATTATTATTTTGAATTCACTCTATAACAGGCCTAATGATGTGCTTGCACATACATCTGCTTCTTGAAAACGTGTAAAAAGACATATGGGGCAAGTTGAGACAGTGGCACAACTTACCCTATTAGCATTGGCTCAACTTACCCCAGTCTGACCTCATTGACTTGTATGTTCAAATGCATGCATCTCATGTGTGGTGAATGTAAAAATCTTTTACAGGTATGAAGGCAAGTAATTGAACAAACAACTACACATATTATATCTAATCAAACTATTACTACACACAAGAAACATGCACTCACCTCTGAAACGCTTTATGTTGTTTTTTTGGCACGAAATCTGATTTTCTTTTACTGCATCAACCTTTGATCTTGGTTCAGTAAAACAAAATGGTGGAGGTTAAAGTCACGTGATCAGATTGCATACAAACTTGGATTGGCTTAGTCAATTGTGGTTGGAAGGTGGTGGCTCAACTTACCCCGCCTTCCCCTAAATCCAAAACTGTGCGTCTGAACTCTAATATTGGTAACAAAATAAAGTTCGCTGGAAGTATCCATCATCAGCACACTGCTGCCCTAGCAGTTTCAGAAGTCACTATTAAAAATGCGTGATAAAAATTTGAGTAATTATACTTACTATCTTTCAAAGCTTATAACTACTTGAAAAATGTAATTCAAACCCTAATTTTTTTTCAATGAAAGGAGCATCGACCAAATTTTAAAATAATAACAGGTTTAATAGCAATATATGCAATATTTGTATTTTAAAAATCGGTTTTCTTTAAAAAAAGATTTTAAGAAATTCAACGAATTTTAACTAACTTCAATATAATAAATATATATAAATGCCAAAATATCACTTACCTAGAAAAAAATACGAATCAATGGGTACTTCTATTGTTCATTGTTAAGAATTTATCCATATTTATATTTTATATTCCAAGTACTTTTTAAATAAAAGATTTTTTAAGCAGAGATTAAAAAATACCGCGATTTCAATTTGTCATATCAGATGGACGCAGAGCGGGGTTGTCTCCCTTCCTTCCAATTGAGAACAACAGTGGCCTAAAAGCGCCATAATTAATCTCTCCTTTCTATTTCTGACCTGTGTTTGTTATCAACAAAAGTTAATCCATATGGGTCACCGTACTTGAAACTGATCACATTCACTCATAATAAGTTTACTTTTATAAAGAAACCCTTGGACAAATTTTCCGTTTTTTTAATTTTTTTTATTCTCTAAAAAGAAACACATGAGTTTTTGATTTAAAATATTTTATTTCTTCTTTATGGAATCATTTTTTTTTATCTAAAAAAAATAATTGAATGAAATAGAAAAAATTATTGTAGGTGTTCAATTTTTTCAGGACAGTATTTTAAAAATGTGAAGTTTCACTTAAAAAAAATCAACTTGGTTAAAAAAAAAGTTTTAAACCTTTGACTTTACAGGTAAATTTGCGCATAACTATTCCTTTGTTTTGTTTTAAATTAGATTATTTTATTTATTGATCTTTTATCTTCAATTTGTGATATATAAATCTGAGGTGAGAAAATTAATTATTTTCATTTTAATAGCCATTTCAAAATGTGGGATGAATTTAAAAAGAACGTTTGTCTAGAATATCATATTCGGTTTATTGGAAAGAGCGTAAAATTTCACATTAAACCTGCAAATATCGTAAAAAAATTGAACCAATTGAATAATTTTTATGGATTTAAAATTGAAAAAAAATTAACTCGTAAAATTCAATTAATTTCATTACGTGGAAAAAATGGCTGCATGAGCGCGCGCATGCACTTTGTAAACACTGTTTTTTAAAAAATAATATTTCTATTATTTTTTAAACAACTTTAATAGTTTATTTTTGGAAGCATATTCCATAAAGAAATTAAACAACCCACTTTTAAACAGAGAAATAGAATTTTTTTTTAAAATATATTTTATTCGCAGTTTTGTGTTCGGTGTGTCAAAAATTCCCCAAAACTTCTGACACACCTACTGCTGCCGGCTCCGGCTGCCCCATTGGAATCCTTTAAATAACCAGTAACATAGGCAATCATTTCCAGCAGCTGCAGTAGCAGCAGAGATATTAGAATTAAAACATCACTAGGTTTCCACAGTTCAAAACGAATCCGACCCTCCTCCGATCTCAAACTTCCTCAAGTCAAGTGAGTTGTTTAACTTATTTTTCTCACAAATCCAAATAACAACGAAATGTTCAGTCTTACAAAATAAACCTGGTTTTTATATTTTCGTATATTTTATTTTTTATATAAATTGGACACACAAGAGAGAAATTTACAAAAATGAATCCCAACAAGCTTTAAAAATTGACAAACTTTATAGGAAAACAAAACTTAACCTAATGAACGGACATTTTTACACGAGGAACGAAATAATGATTTCACCGTGTTACGATAACCTTAATTAATTCCACGTTTAAATCGCGTTTTTCATCTTTTAATTTTGATTTTCATATATTGGTACTTGTACAGTTTAGTCAAGACATTAAAAAAATGAAAATATCGAAAAAAAAAAAAGTTTAAATTGTACGTATCTGTTATGGAATGAAGTTCTCCGAAAATAAATTTCGGGTTTGTATTACTGTACACATAGATTCGAAAAAGTTGTCGAAAAACAAATATATAACTAATAAATGTTATCAAAGGCAAGATAAGTTACTTTTCTACCAAACTGGATATATTTTTTGTGTTTTTATTCAATGTAACTTGTTTATTCAGCTCGAAAACCATACAGTGTTTACCGATGTATTGGAACATTCAAGATGGCGTCTTATTCTCTCTTTAACACGGTAAGTGTGGGAAAAGATGTTATAAATAAAAAACCGGATAAAATACTGTTAAAAACTCGCTCAATATATGTTACCGTGACATAGGTTGATATATATTCGGCGGGTTTTTAATAGTATTTTGTATAGTTTTTTTTTATTTATAACACCCTTTTCCATACTTACGGTGTTAAAGAGGGTGTGAGACGCCATCTTGAATTTTCGAATACATCGGTAAACACTGTATGTTTTTCGAGCTGAATAAATATGTTACATTGAATAAAAACACAAAAAATATATCCAGTTTGGTAGAAAAGTAACTTATCTTGCCTTTGATAACATTTATTTGTTATATATTTGTTTTTTGACAACTTTTTCGAATCTATGTGTACAGTAATACAAACCCGTTTTCCACGCCACAAAATTTTTTAAAGAGAGAATTTGTTGATGACCATAGGAACATTTTTTCTAATCTTTTTTATTTGATGATTTTCACCACAGATGTCAAATTCAAATAGAAGTCCATTATCTGACAAAACCTCTAATGTTGTTGTAACTGCTATCTGTCTTTGTTGCATAGACTGTAGAAAAGAAGAGTTTTAATTATAAAGAACAAAATTTGCAATAGTGTCATTCGGATGAAATAAAGCACCTCTATTAATCCCTTGGAAATCATTATTCATTTCAGGTTTTTGTTCCATATCATCTGTTAGTGTACTTGTCATTAGATCTTTGCAGCTGTTACATTTTATTTTCTTGAAAACTGCCTGGCAACAATAACCCGATAAATATATTATAATCAGGAAAACTTCCCTAGATTTATTAAGATCATCATCTGTTATATCGATGTCATATTTATGGTCTACTATTTGTACCTCATCCATTCCTTCCCAGTTAGTGTCTCCTATATCTGTAAGATCGATACTTTTGTTGTGTATTGGTAAATTTAATTTCAATACTGACAGCATTCTAATTTTCTTTTCGCATTCGAAAACTTGACGTACACTTATATTATATTGTCCACCAGAAAATTGCCGATACTGTCCAAATCTTGACTCAAGATGATCTGTGTGGAATTTGCCCGGTAAAATATATTTCATGTTTAAGCCTTCTATGCAACAATCAGTTAGTTCTAAAATTGCATGAATGGTGTGATGTAAGGCTGTATATGTTTCCTTAGTTAGTTTTCCAGAATTTCCTGAAATATTGTTCCAACGTTCTAACCAATTATAGAATTTTTTGAGAAATATATAACTCTCATCATATTTTGTGTTTGTAAGTGGATATGCATATTTATTGTTAAGTCGATGGCCTTGAAATGGTGTTTTTACATTTAATATTGTCCACCAAGTATTAATAATATTTATGTATTCTACAACTTCTTCAAATTTAGATATACTTTTCTCTTCACCTAAAGTTAACAATCCTTGAATTGTGTAGTCATTAAAAAATTGTATGACTAAATTTACTTTTTGTTTTTCTAGATTTGTAGGTGAAAGGGCCTTTGTAGTTAATTTGTAGCAATATTTTAAGAGTGATTGTGCTTCAAATTTTTGAATGTCTTGCAAAATTGTAAATGGGGCGTCTAAAATATCATTTGTTTGATTTCATTAAAGCTAGGAAATATCATGCATTTGTTGGCATCTTTTTGGCCGAGCCAGTTATTTCTTATACACTTTAAAATGTGCACAGAATCAAATATAAAGAAAAGAGGCCGAGACTTCAAAACTGGATGCGCATATACTATTGAAAGTCTTGGGGGATAAGTGAATAATGACATGGCTTACTTATTAATGGCATTGTTATCTGTTATAACAGATATTACTTAAAACCCAATCTCCTCTAATCCAATTATAATTTCTTTTAGAATTTCAAATAACGATTGTGTTTATAGGCATTTAGTAGGCATAATATACACAACGTCTTTATATTTTGAACAGATACTGCTCACCATGAAAGCAAAAGCACTTGTTGCAGCCTCACAAGTATTATATGCTGATCCAACAATATTCCCTCCTTTAAAGTCAAAGTATGGCTTTAAATGAATTTCATCAACAAGTAACGATACTGTCTCATCTTGTTGTGATAACAATTTAAATTTATTCTTAATGTACATCAAGAATGTGTCATGTTGCTCAACTACAGGATCCATGTATTTTGATAAAGTTAACCTCCTGATGGTAGAGGGAAAGGGTAAGATGAGTTTATTGCTGTCTCTTAAAAGTCTGTATCCTTTTGGAGCGCAGTTATAAAATAGTGAACAAAATATCAACATTTCTGCAGAATAATCAAACCTATTCTGTGTCAGCAGTTGTAACTGCTCACATATAAATTTTAATGCTTCACAATATTTTTCAGTTTGATCTATGAGCAATGTTAAAAACGAATTTATCAGAGTCAATGAGGTAAATACATTTGGAAGGTTGGTTCTGTGTTCCTCAATATCCAACTTTTCATGTTTTTGAGGGCATTTTCTAAGGTGATGATGTCACTTATATGAGTAGGAATTTTATCTTGCCCTATCATATGCATTTCCACATCATTACAGAAAACCTGTATTGAACAATCATGCTCAATCACTATAGAAAGACTTATTTTGGGATTGGGTGATTTCGTGATGTGACATATCATGAGTGTTTTGTCATGTTTAACTACAGTCCAATACATCTGGTCCAGAAATGTAATTTTTCCTTCCAATTCTTCAAGGCTTTCAAACTTAATATTCTTTTTATATGCCACATCGTCGGCAATGCTTTCAGCCAAAGCATGTTTTACGGCCTCATTTTCTAGTCGCATTCTTTTGGCATTGGGAGATTCTCGGTTCTTGGCCTTTTGGTTAAGATCAAAGTGTAGTTACCATTTTATTGTTATCTTTTTTTGTTTTTACACGTCAATAAAAAATGTTTTAAAAATTGGGAGTTACTAGGACGTCCCCCAATATGAAAGGGTGAATGCGGTATTATGGTGAAAGAAGACACTAGCTGGGAGAAACTTTTGACTTTGTTTTAGTTCTGGAGTGACAAGGATGACCAACGACCCCCAAAATCCCCCCTTTTGAGTTGGCCATGTGCCTAAGTTTTTTGTTCAACGTTAATTTTGAATGTATTTTTTAACATGAATAAAAGATTTAATATCTCAAAGTGTAGTATCTGTTCTTCAGATGCTGCACTTCATTTTCTTGTTCTCTTTCGGTGGAGGAGAAATCCTTCACGACTGAGACAATTTTTATTTTTGTACCTTTTCTCCACGTTAAAAAACGACCCTGGTGTCTAACTCTGTCCCGTGGGGAGGCATAGTAAATAGGTACAAATGCTTGTGGAATTGCATCTTTCCGCAAGCGTGGATATTTTAATTTTGCAGTAAAAGTCACTCCAGTTTTGGGGTCGTAACATAAGGTTTAATGCATTATATCACATTGAAGGAAACGAAGTTCACATACCTTAAAAAAAAAAATGAATAAATAAAAGTGATAAGTTATACAGTAAATGAGTATACCATTAAATTAGGTAAAATAATAAATTTAAACCACTGATGGGTATGTAAAAAATGTTTAGTCATAGAACTTAAAATTTCAAGATTAAGAATTAATAACCTCTATTTTAAAAAATTCTTACACAGTTATACTATTTTTTGTACTTATGCACAGAAGAAGGTACCGTTCTGAAATAACGTTATTATTTAGAAATATATTCTTAACATGAAGAAGTAGAATGCGTAGAACGTCTTGAAGTAGAATTTTTTAATGTCTTGACTAAACTGTACAAGCGCCCAAAAAACAATGTATGACACCGTTGCATTTTGCAAAGTTTTGTTAAGCCGACAATATTCTTATAGTATATTTTATTTATTAAATTCTTAAATAAAAGTACAGAATAGTAAACACGTGGGTTCTAATTGTCCCCTAAAAGCGCAAGAAAGCAAAAATCGATGTGAAAGTGATCCCCCACTCTTAACTCTTACATATATTTTTATATTCCTTATTTGCTGATATTTTTAAGGCATTTGAATGTCGTAGTAAAACAAACGTAGATTTTTAATTTGGCACTTGTACAGTTTAATCAAACAGTCTTTATTTGAACTTAATGGACTGTTTTTTTTATGAACCGTTTTATTCTTTTTATCAAACAAAAATAGAACTTTTATAATGAAATATATATTATGGACTGTTTTCCAAACATTGAAATTTTAAAATTAAAGTTAGTTTTATTTAAAAAAACAAAAAAATAGGGGTGTTTTTTCTTTTCGAGATAATTTTTTTCTTCATTGATCACTTTGAAATTTTATTCAATAAAATGATAAACCAATTTACAATTCTATTTTTTATGTAAAAATTTGTTAAAAAGTTCAAATAAAGCTTATAATGTAATTTAAAAAAAACACTGTTTGTTTTTTTTTTTTTAAATAAAACTAACTTTAATTTTAAAATTTCGACATCGACGTTTACCTAACTTTTATTATAAAATAATAAACATATTCATAAACATATTAATGGCGAAAAAACAGTTAATAAATAAATAAATAAATAAATAAATAAATAATAATAATAATAATAATAATTTAAAAAAAAAAAAAAAAAAAAAAAAAACCAGTCCATTGAGTTCAAATAAAGACTGTTTGAATAAAACTTCTTAAAAAAAAAAAATTAAAAAAAAAAAAGGTTCATTCTATACAGTTTTGGTCATCCGTAGCTAAAAATATGTCGGACGTCACTTCCTTCAAATTGCTTTGTAAACAAAGGAAGACGAAAGGTGAATTTTACCAGATTTTTAAATCGCAGATTTATACTTTTATTCACGTGTTATGAAACATATAGAATCAATATCTGTACTGTATTGGATTGCAAAATAAATGGTACTTGTACAGTTTAGTCAAGAAATTAAAAAATGAAAATATCGAAAAAAAAAAAAAAAAAAGATATGAAAGTGATCCCCCACTCTTAACTCTTACATATATTTTTATATTCCTTATTTGCTGATATTTTTAAGGCATTTGAATGTCGTAGTAAAACAAACGTAGATTTTTAATTTTTGGCACTCGTACAGTTTAGTAACGACATTAAAAAATGAAAATATCGAAAAAAAAAGTTATATTGTACGTATCTGTTTTGGACTAAAGATCTCTGAAAAAATTTTTTAATTTAATTTGATCGAGTAGTTTTTTGTTTTTTTTTACAGCAGAAAAACACGTTCTTATGAGAGTGCGTTGAAGTCAGCCATTGTGAAATTTGCTGAAGGTGAACAGCATGCCACGGGGAGATAACTCAATGTAAAGTGCCGACACTCCCTTCCCATCTTTAATTCTAGCTTTTCTTCCTAAAAATCGGACCTTTTACTCTGTATCATACCCAATTGTGGGTTTGTATTACTGTACACATAGATTCGAAAAAATAGCACTTTTGGGGTGGAAAATTTAAAACAAGAAAAAGAAATAAAACAAAAAAAGGAAAGCACTCCATGTTGGAGTAGGGGGGGGTAATTTATCTGTTTTTTTTTTTTTTTTTTTTTTTTTTACCTGAAACATAGAATTTTCAAATTTTCAAAAAGTAACGCACCGACATTTACCAATTAGAACACCATTTAACATTTTCCGAAAATTTTACTGTTTACATTGGGGGCGCGAACGGGGGGGGGCGAATCCGCGAATCCCCCCCCCCGCTCGCGCCCCCAATGTAAACAGTAAAATTTTCGGAAAATGTTAAATGGTGTTCTAATTGGTAAATGTCGGTGCGTTACTTACGGAAAAACGTTTAACTAAACTGCAAAAGCACCTATTAAGCCACATAAGTTCTATAATTGAATCCCCCTCCCGCAAAAAAAGAATGAAAAACATAAAGATGTTTGGTGCTTATGTTTTTGTAAACCATATTAAAAACTACGTGAGACAAAAAAAAAAAGTCCCCCATTTGTTTTACTTTTCTTTAACTGTAAGTCATTAAAAAAATGTCAGTCCGTAATTTTTTGATTGGTACGCCATGTGAGAAGGCAGTTTGCTAGGTGAAGCAAGCCGTCGTTCATGCTGCAGCACGCGCGTAGCGTAAACAGAAGCTGCAAAATGGTCGAAAGTTATTCGTGGATTCGGGGGTTAATACCAGGCAAACGGTAAATTTGCCCCAAGTTTGACTATCAGATTCGTTGCCAGCGACCTCAATTACCTATAAATAAACAAAAAACAAATTAGAGTGGTCGGTGTTCTGTAGTAGCGAATCTGGATATTTACCGAAAAAGTTGTCAAAAAAACAGATATATAACAAATAAATATTATCAAAGGCAAGATAAGTTACTTTTCTACCAAACTGGATACATTTTTTTGTTTTTATTCAATGTAACATGTTTATTCAGCTCGAAAAACATGCAGTGTTTACCGATGATGTATTGGAAAATTCAAAATGGCGCCCGACACTCTCTTTAACATGGTATGTTTGGGAAAAGGTGTTATAAATAATAAACTAGGGAAAATACTATTTTAAAAACACCGAATTTATGTCAACTTATGTCACGGTAACATATGATGAGCGAATTTCTAACAGTATTTTGCCTAGTTTATTATTTATAACATCTTTTCCTGAACTTACCGTGAGAGTGTCGGGCGCCATTTTGAATTTTCCAATACATCGGTAAACACTGTATGCTTTTCGAGCTGAATAAACATGTTACATTGAATAAAAACACGAAAAATATATCCAGTTAGGTAGAAAAGTAACTTATCTTGCCTTTGATAACATTTATTTGTTATATATTTGTTTTTTTGATAACTTTTTCGAATCTATGTGTACAGTAATACAAACCCAAAATTGTTTTTTCGCTGTAAAAAAAAAAACAAAAAAAACTACTTGATGAAATTAAGTGAAATTTCTTTTTTTTTTGAGAACTTCGTTTTGTTATGTTATGAAGCGTATGGTGACAAGCAAAAAGAATAGACAACACAGGATTAAGATTTGAACGAACTCAACAATTTATTTTCTAATAAATAACACAGAATAATAACGAGCTGTCCTTGGGGTGAAGATGGCAGATTGTTGTTAGTTGTTGTTATTGTGGTTATAAGGCACGACGAAACCTTCGTTTGTAATAGTAGTAGCGGCAGTGCTGGTCTGGTTATAATCGTGTGTCAATAGCGATAGTTGTTGTTGTTAGAAGGCGCAACGTAGCCTTCGTTGGTAATGGTAGTAGCAGCAGTGCTGGTTATAATCGTGTGTCAATAGCGATAGTTGTTGTTGTTAGAAGGCGCGACGAAGCCTTCGTTGGTAATGGTAGTAGCAGCAGTGCTGGTTATAATCGTGTGTCAATAGCGATAGTTGTTGTTGTTAGAAGGCGCGACGAAGCCTTCGTTGGTAATGGTAGTAGCAGCAGTGCTGGTTATAATCGTGTGTCAATAGCGATAGTTGTTGTTGTTAGAAGGCGCGACGAAGCCTTCGTTGGTAATGGTAGTAGCAGCAGTGCTGGTTATAATCGTGTGTCAATAGCGATAGTTGTTGTTAGAAGGCGCGACGAAGCCTTCGTTGGTAATGGTAGTAGCAGCAGTGCTGGTTATAATCGTGTGTCAATAGCGATAGTTGTTGTTGTTAGAAGGCGCGACGAAGCCTTCGTTGTAGTAGTAGTAGCATTGGTCGCGACAGCCGTAGCGTTGTGGTGATGGCGAGGCTGGTGGTCCTTCTGCTGTCTTTTCCTTGGCTTCGCTAAATATAGCAAGCACGCGGACGTAGTTGTAGACAAACGGTTAGTGATGAAGAAATTGCCTCCATGTCGAGAAAACTGTGTTTCTTTTGGGTTGTTGTTTTCGCTACGGTGTGTAAGGCATCTAAGCGTTTTGCCCGTAATTTTGTGGAGGTAACCATGATCATGTGCCTCGACTTTGGTGCCATGGTAGCGATCGTAGCGTGAATCCCTACGTAGTCAGTTTCTCCCCAAAGCGGTCAGGAATCATGAAACTTGAGTGGTGGTCGTCACGGTGACACTTGGCAGACAGTATGACGGCGTCCCCAAGTCAAAACGAGATCTAAATCATAACATCATAACAGCTCCCCCAGATCTCATTTTGGCTTGAATTGTCCAGTGCGGTCATAGTTGCATGTGTGAATGGAATCAACCCATGATGAAATCCTTAAACCGTTTAGGAAGCTGGCCTCGTGTTGACCGATTCCGAATCAGGTCCGATCTGTATCCGGACGGTAGTCGAGGGGTTTCTACGTATATGGGGTCCTGCAACGCTCTGTGTGCCCCTGCCTTGGGTGGAAGCGTTGTCTCTTCGGTAGATTGACGAGTTGGGTAGGGTAGAGGAGGTAGATTGGGGGACAAATGTTTTGGACGTGGTATTAATCGGCGGACATGTGCCCGGTGAACCCATTCACTCTGGCCATCATCATTTTTTATCTGGATCACCATGCTGTTGGTCTTGGCCACTTCGAAGGTACCGATCCAGGGTAGGTGAGATGCGTGAGCAATAGCTGATTGAGGCCGGTGGATTAGTACCTTGTCACCGACTTGTATTGGTTCCTTATTCATGTCCTTGTCTAAATTTGGGTCTTGGGCGTGGTCAGCTTCATTGTTGGCCAGCGCGACGTGTCGATGAACTTGTCTTAACAGGGCATTGACCTGCATGCCGTAAGCCGTGGGGCTGGGGTTTGTGATACTGTTGTCGGGTAATCTTGGCAAACCAATGTTGGGCTGCCGACCAGTGATTATATAGTGTGGTGACGCTCCAGTGGCACTGTTGATGGTAGCATTCATTGATGAGATGACGGATTCGAGGACGTCGGTCCACTCACAGTCTCTATCTTCGCACAGCATGTATATGGCGTTTTTCATCGTGCGATGCTGTCGTTCAATGTTACCTGAGCTTTGTGGTCGCCAGGCACAATGTAATTCCTGCGTGATTGATGTGAGTTGGCAAAAGATCCTGTATACCTCCCCCGTGAAGTGGGTTCCGCGATCGGATGAAACAATGCGTGGTATTTCCCGGTGTCGAAGGAAGAAACTGTAAATTCCACGGGCAGCATCGATCGCACGATCTCTGGAACACGGCACAGCCGTAAGGTGTCTACTGAAACTGTCCAGCATGGTTAGGATGTAGCGTTTCCCCTTTGAAATTGGCATCGTGACGAAATCAATGTAGATGATTTCGAACGGTCTTTCTCCACGTTTGCAGTGCCCGGTGGGCCAGACCTTACGTTTGCCATAGTTACCCTTCCGCTTGGCACATGTTTCGCAGGAGTTGACATACGTCCTGATGTCATGGTCCTTGCATTCCCACCAGTAGCCGGATAGATGTTCGCGCATGCGGGCGATACCTGAATGATTGATGCAGTCATGGGCCTGATGCAGGTACTTGGGACGGAGTTTGTATGGTACGACCAGTTTTGGGGAATGAATGTTGTCCCTAATCATCAAGACAGATGTGCCGGGCTCCAGGTAGAACTGGTGGATGTATTTGTTGAGTATGGGGGCCCGATGGTCATCGGGGTCGATGTTACAGTTTTTGCTGGAGTTATTCGTCTGGAGGGTTTTGATGATTCTCGACAGTGTGTTGTCTGTGCATTGCTCAGCAGCGATATTGATATGGTCACAATTGTATTTTGTGGGGATGGTCGATGAAGAGTGATAGGCAAAGAACGCATCCACAATATTCTTGTGGTGGCGGGTGTTCTGAGGTGTGTGTGCTTCGGGGATGAGCATTGATCCATCAATTTCGTCCATACACCAGGATGGGATGTAAATACGTAGGTCCGAACCCTGGATTCGGAATGTTTTGCCTGCAGGGTTGGCGTCAGCTGGTGTGTTATTTTTTCTTTGGCCATGACTTCTGCTGAGCATGTCGGCCCAGACATTGGATTCGCCCTCCACAAATTCCAGGACGAATTTATAGCATGCGATCTCTTCCTGCCATCTGCGGATTTTGGCATTGTTGAATACCCGCTGATCCAGATAGGTTAGTGATCTGTGGTCGGTGAAGATGACGAAGGGGCGGCTGTGTAGGAAGTAGTCGAATTTTGCTATGGCCCACTTTATTGCGTATGCCTCGCGTTCAGTTGTGGACCAGTTTTGTTCCGTGGTGTTAAATATGTGTGAAGCGACTGCTATGATCTTCTTCTTTCCCCTGTCATCTTCTTGCATTAGGATGGCCCCACATGCGTTGTCACTCGCATCAGTGGTGAGCGTGAAGAGTTGATCAAAATCAGGGAATGAAATGACAGGAGGCGAGGACAGTCGTTTCTTTATCTTATTAAAGGCCTTGTCCGCCTGCTCAGTCCATGCAAATGGTTTGCCAGCCCTATTCAGTTCATGGATGGGGGTCATGATGCTGGAAAATGTGTCCGACCTGATTTGTTCCTGTACCCGTGTCTCCAGGAATTGCCGTATCCACACTAAACGACCTATGAGGCCTTGCAGTTCCTTTTTTGTTGTTGGAGGCTTCATTTCCATGATGGCGCGGACGTATTCGGGGTCGGCCTTGAAACCCTTGCTATTTACGATGCGACCGAGGAATTTTGCTTCGTTCGCGAGGAAGGTACATTTATCCGGATTCAATTTTAGTCCAAATTTACGTAGGGCGGTGAATAGTTGCTCCAGTGCCAGTATGTATCCTTCAAATGTTTTGGCGTGGACTAGGTTGTCGTCAATGTACGAGGATATGTTGGTGCGAGATGTAACAGTGGCCAAGGCTTCAGCTATGCAGCGGGAGAAGATTTGTCCGGCAGATGTGAGACCAAAGGCGAGTCGTGTGTATTGGTAGCATTTGCCCTTCCATGTGAATGCAGTTTTGTGTCGATCACGCTCGTCGATAGCGATCTGCCAGTAGCCACTGCGAAGATCAAGGGATGCAAAATATTTATTTCCTTCGCCGATTCTGTGGAACAGGTGGTCAATCGTAGGTATGGGGTAGGGGTCGAGATCGACTAGGACCTTGTTGAGTGTTGCTTTGAAGTTGGCAACTACCCGGATTGCCCCGTTCTTCTTGCGAACGGCAAATACAGGGCTATTAAAACCCTTGGGGTCCTTGCATGGTTCGATGATCTCTCTGGCGGCCATGTGCATGATTTCAGCATCGACGTCAGCCTCGAGAGCCTGGGCGATTGGGTGTTGCTTCTGACAGCGGGATTGGCCATTGGTTGGTATTCGAACTGGTCTGATGAAGGTACCCTTTTCTCCCTTTTCGGTACCCATGATGTCGGCGAAGCGGATGATTAAGTCTGCTGTGGCCTCCAGTTCGTCGCGGTTTGGATGGTTGGGCAATGCCACACCCACATTACTCTGTAGCCAGTGTAGTTTTTCATTTAGTGTCTTGGGGCTGGGCTGTGTGAGTCTAGTGGAATGATCGATGGTGTGGGCTCCAAATGTGGTATCATCAGCTGGTATCTTCTGTGTAAGAGCTGGCAGTATTGCTGCCGTGTGAGTTATCGGAGTGGACGCGAGCGTGCGTCTGAATTCGATCGTTGATTTTTGGTGGTCGATTGTGTAGGAGTCTAGTGTGCTGTGACCAAGGATGCTTTGGCCGATCAGGATTGGAGATATAGCGGATGTTATCAGCATGTTGATCCCGTCGAACCTGGGTGAATCGTGGTTGCCGATGGCGATGCCACAATTAAGTTCGCCAAGGATATGGATGCTGCCGTTTATGCCTCTCACATGCACGTTGGATGGCGTTATTCGACGTCTGACCTCTTCAGGTATTCGAGACACTGGCATAATGCAAGTGGAGCAGCCTGAGTCCAACATAGATATGTCCGAGAACGTAGCTCCCTCGATCATGAAATGTGTGTTGACGAAAGGTGACTTCTGCGCCGAGTGTTGATGAAAGTTAAATATGTGATGGTGAGTCTGTTGGACCACGGGGTGAGCCATCACATCTCGCCTGGTCCGTATTGAAAATCCTCGGCCATGGTAGTGGGGAGAGTATCTTCCGGTGGCATATCCTTGTCGTCTGTTGCGATATATGCCTGGGCACGAGGTGGGTGCCAGTACCGACAGTTGCGTCCATGGAAGCATGCATAGCCTTTCATGTAGTTTTGGCAGATCTCAGCATCCTGATTGTGTTTCATCATCCCTGCGCATCTGAAAATGGCCGCGAGTGCCAGTGGGTTTGGTGTTGCGCAGTGTTGTGGTATCTTTCCTTGCCTGTGGGCGGAGAGTTTGCCTGTTCACATTGTGTTCAGTTCGCCTGGTCCTTTGATCAGATCGTTGTGGCCTGTTTGCGTAGTACGCGATGGGACTATCATTGATTTCATCGTCCGTTTTGACACCACAGTCGATGTACCGCTGTACATCACTAGCTATCCCACCCGCCGTATAATGCTTATCCATTGTTTTGACGATGTGTGGGTATAAGCTCGGTGTCCAGGCTTTCACCTTCTCACTCATTAGCATTGCACCCATGAGAGAGAAGACAGTATCTGCAGGTATTTCCCGTGAGTGGTCCGACTTAAATTTTGCCTTTATGTGTACTGCAGCCTCTCTAATCGTGTTTTCCAGTCGGCCAGCGAAATCTGTCAATCTCTCCCCATCTCGACGCTGCAAATCCCAAGCCCGGCTGAGGTGCTGGAAGTTTGTCATTTGGCTGCCGTGGGTCGTTATGAGGTATGCTTTGAGTTGCTCGAAGGTAGATGTGTCGTGTTGGGAGTCCGTCATTTGCTGGAATATCCCTTCGTTCAGAAGCTGTTTGCAGATTCTGACAAACTCTTTTTCGATACTAGGGTGTGTACTGATTTCCGGCTTGACATGTATCATGTATGTTTTGTTTACATCCGTGATGAAGCGGTTAACATCGTTCCCGGGGTTGAACTTTTTTATGTCCTTTACCGAATCGTGTATGGCCTGTAATCTGATCATCAGATTGTAGTCGTTATTATCGGCTTTGGGCGTGTCGTTTAAGGTGGTCGATTTGAGGGTGGAGAGCATAATCTCTAGGTCCGCTTTTATTTTGAGGATAAGGG
>NC_136500.1:122785701-122845701 GCF_053919585.1 Euprymna scolopes | reverse complement strand
ACAGTGATAAGTTAAAATAAGTCAATGGAAAGTCGATTAAAAATATAAATCGATAACAATTCGAGTATTAAAATCAGCAAGTTCGTGGACACTGTTAACAAAGTCCGTCCAATACAAACTATTCAAGACATTTTAGAACGTTACTGCTTTTCTCGAATGCGATATTATTTATAGTGGGTTGAAGGGTTTTAATATATGACGCTTCAAGAATTTTTAATTTTTTAATATTATTTTCATGTTATATAATTTTTATGTTATCAGCAAGAATCTTTCTAAGATTGGAGGGTGAACAGTTATGTTCTTTTATCAAATGTTTATATATAGCACTAGTTATTATTTAGATGCATGGTTACATATATATATATATATATATATATATATATATATATATATATATATATATATATATATATATATATATAATAAATTCCACAGCCAAACAACGTCGCAGCCCACAAGAGCCATCACAGTCAAAGAACCGGAAGTCCAAGACTCGAGTTTCGCCCTCATTTGGGCTCATCAGTTAGACACATCCGAACTTAGAATTCGAAACCCGAGCCTCTTGAATGCAAGGCAAGCACTCTACCAACTGAGCAAACGCCCTGCACACAAGAATTTCTATTAACCAACACACATCAAGCAAACCGCGCCGAAATCCGACTGTGAAATGAACCTACTTCGTCTCAACAAGGGACGCGGTCATCCAACCAGCTAATAACCCCAAGTCAATGTCTCACAAGTAGGAGTTTTAACTCGAAAGGACGATGCCATCTAGCAATGCTAACCAAGCGAGCAACTTATGATAGGATTTTCCATATATATATATATATATATATATATATATATATATATATATATATATATATATATATATATATATATATATGTATGTATATATACATGTTTTTCCTGTTTGAAATGCATGTTTTCCTTGAATCACTGCTCTAGGTGTATCAGAATTTTTGTAGGATTTTTTGACACCCCTAACACGAAACTGCGAATAGAATATAAACATCTCGTAATTTCTCTTTTAAAAGTGGAAGTGGGTTGTTTATTTTATTTATTGATTATACTTCCAAAATAAACTATTAAAGTTGTTTTAAAAGTAATAGAATTTTTTTTTAAACAGTAATGAATTTTACGAACTCAATATTTTTCAATTTTTAAACTTTAAAAATCTATCAAAATTTTTCTATTGATTCTATTTTTACGATATTTTCAGGGTCAATGTGAAATTTTATGCTCTTTCCAATAAACCGAATATAATATTTTAGACAAACGTTTTTTTTAATTTACTCCTCTCCCCTTTTCAAGTGTCTATTAAAAAGTAAATAATTAATTTACTCACCAACGTTTTATATATCACAAATTGAAGAGAAAAGGTCAATAAATAATATATTTAAATTTAAAACAAAAAAATAATGTTTTTTTTTAGAAATTTACCTGTAAAGTTCGAAGTTTAAAACCTTTTTTTTAAACCATGTTGTTTGTTTTTTCTTTTTTTTTTAATGAAACCTTGGTTCTTGCTCCTGTAATTGAAAAATAAATTAGGGCTTGAATTACATTTTTCGAGTAGTTGTAAGCTTGGAAAGACAGGGGGTCGAATAATTTACGCCCCCCATTTTGAAATGTCTATTAAAAAGTAAATAATTAATTTACTCACCAAAGTGTTATATATCACAAATTGAAGAGAAAAGGTCAATAAATAATATATTCAAATTGAAAACAAAAAAACAGTGTTTTTTTTAGAAATTTACCTGTTTAAAACCTTCTTTTTTTTAAAAAAACATGTGTTTTTTTTTGTTTTTTTAATGAAACCTTGGCCCTTGCTCCTTTAATTGAAAAAAAAATAGGGCTTGAATTACATTTTTCGAGGAGTTATAAGCTTGGAAAGATGGGGTGGAATTATTCACTATTTTTCACGAAATTTCTGACACACCTATCACTGCGCTCTGGCCAATCATTTTCCGATCATCAGATTCGAGTACTGGCACTATGCATAAATCGTTTGCCTTTGCAACACAAACTGGCAAACAAATGCAACTCCTTAACCTCTTACTTACAAGTTCAAGCGCAAAGCTTAAATAGGAAAACATTTTTATGTTCAACTACAAAACAACATTTCTATAAGGTTGACCATTCCAAAATGGGCCATTTTCTTTTTTTTTCATTAAATTAAACTTTGGTTTATTCAAATATTTTCTGAGAAAATATAAAATGTCTTTAAATCGTATTAAAAAATGTTGAAAAAATTGAAATGTTTAATTAGAGTATTTTTTTTTTCTAGAACAGAAAAAAAAAACCTGTTTGTAAGTTTTAGAAGAATTTTTTATTCATAATTTTATAGTTCAGGGTTAGCATATCAATGGATAATTGATAGCACAAGTAAATAAATTTTAAACAGGGGCAGATTTGCAGGTATAAATGCAAAAAATTAGATCGATTAAACAAGAGTATGTAAAATTCAAAACACCAAATATTTACCTCCTCAAAAATATATATTCGTTTAACTTAAACTTGTAAAAAAAAGTTTTGACTATACTCTTGAAAATTCCTTAAATCTGGTGTTCCAAATTTTATTCAAACATATTTCAGAACTTTCTTAGGATATGTTATGTGGAACACATACAGTTCTCAATGGCATAACTTCAATTTAAAAGTGCTATAACTTCAATTTAAAAGTGATATAACTTCAATTTAAAAATGATATAACTTCAATTTAAAAGTGATATAACTTCAATTTAAAAGTGATATAACTTCAATTTAAAAGTGCTATAACTTCAATTTAAAAGTGATATAACTTCAATTTAAAAATGATATAACTTCAATTTAAAAGTGATATAACTTCAATTTAAAAGCCGAGGAAAGTTTGCTGCAAAATAGCAAGGAGGACAATTCATGAAAGGTCGTCAATGCTTGTTGAATCATGATAATGTCGCTGAAGCCTGATTGCAATGTTGCGGTAAGTTCACTGGCAACACATCAATCCAAAGCACTTTTGTTTACCCTGATTAACTTGTGTTTATCTTCTAATTGAGTGACTTACTACCTTCAAAGCATCCATCTTATAAACCGTACATAAAATAGAGTGGCTGCTCAGAACTGTTAGTGAAGCCCAGCTAATCCAATGCACAATACAAAGTGCATTACTATTACGTAACAAGAAAATGCAGACTGTATTTAATAAACCACATGCAAAATTGTTAGCAGCAGATCAAAACTGTCTAAAAAAATGTCCATGTACACGCTTTATATTACATATTAAATCCTCTGAACCCTCGTCCTCCATTTGAATTGAGTTATGGTGTCCACCTGTATTAATCCTTATTACCTTTTTGAAATCAAAGATACATATACCTGTGGAGAGAGTTGTTAATTGTGAGTAGGCTGTCAAAAAATTTGTTCATGTCCCAACGAGTGTCTGTCAAATGCAAATGGCATTCAATGCCGGTCCATCTACCACGACTTGTTGATCTAGTACTTTTCGATATATTTTTTAATTTAAAAGATAGAATAATAATTAATAAGTAATCGACAAATTAATATATATATATATATATATATATATATATATATGTATTTTTTTAACAATCAATTTTAATACCTTTTAAATGGTATTTTATTGATAATTGTACCAATATTAACTTCGGTTTAGCTCGATGAGAATTCAGAGCAATATAATTTACACTTTTTGTGTATATATATATATATATATATATATATATATATATATATATATATATATATATATATATATATATATATATATATACACAAAAAGTGTAAATAAGGAGGATATAAAATGGATAGAATTTCACTGTAGGATTTTCAAACAATTTAAAGTTTTGGGTACTAAACACATATATAATTAGAAAATGTTGAAGACTGTTGATAATTATATATATATATATATATATATATATATATATATATATATATATATATATATATATATATATATATATATATATATATATAAATTATGAAGAAGGCAAACAAAGGAAAGATTTTAATGAACTTTTTTATTGTACATACATGCAAACAAAGTAAACTTTTTGATGTCACTGAGAACAGATTACTAATACTAGAGATATTGAATTTTATATTATTTGCAGATGATTTTGCTGATTGAACGATTATGGAATATTAACGGAGTATTATTTTCATGAAACATTATCCTTTAAACATTTATTACCTTATGTGGAAGATTACAGTGACATTATTTGGGAGATTTATTATACAAGATATTTAACGAGTTTTATGAAATTGTTCTGAAAACATAAAATATCTTTTTATAAAATGTGTCATTATCGATGTCACAGTTCCAAATGCTTTCGGCCTTAACAGAGCTGAACGGGAAAAATAACAAAACATCAGGACCTAAAAAATGATCTAAAAACGACATGGTCTCTAAAGGAAATAAACATTATACCGGTTGTGATAGGAGCGATTGGCTTAATAAATAAGAATCTCCATAAATACTTAGGAGCAATCCATGGAAAACCAAGCTGTAATGAAATACAGATAGCAGTCATGAAGAGAACAGCATCTATTCTTAAAAGAGCCCTTGGATATAAATTTAAATCATAACAGAATCTTGTATTAGCTCCAGCAGGGAGCCCCTTCATCTCTTAAAACTTACTGAAGTAAAATGAAAAAAAAAAAAAGAGAAAAGCCACAGTCTTGTGAAGTTTGTGGATATCCCTCTTCTAAGGAAAAACATTGTGAGTGACATATATGAGAACTCACACTGGGGAAAAGCCACATTCTTGCAAAGTGTGTAAATATTCTTGTTCTCAAAAATCAAATTTACTAGCACATATGAGAACTCACACTGATTATACCGATTGTGATAGGAGCAACTGGGTTAATAAAAAAGAATCTTCCTAAATACTTAGAAGCAATCCCTGGAAGACCAAGCTGTAACGAAATACAAATAGCAGCCATAAAGGGAACAACATCTATTCTTAAAAGAGCCCTCGGATATAAATTTAAATCATAACAGAATCAAGTGTTAGCTCCAGGAGGGAGCCCCTTGATCTCTTAATACTTACTGAAGTAAAATAAATAAAAAAAGGGATACTTTGCTGTCTGGGGCTGTACAATGTGCACACTGATTCATTCCTTCAAAAACAAATCACATCAATTACACTACAGCATGAAAGGAAGGACACAATCTCAGCATGGGCAAGGAGGAAGATAAAAAAGTAAACCATCTACTCTTTATGGACGACCTGAAACTCTATGCAGAATCCGAGAAATAACTTATCTCTCTGATTGACATTCTTAAAAATTAAACAGAGGATATCTGCATGGAGTTTGGATTTGACAAATGCACTAAGTGCACCATAAAGAAAGGAAGAAAGACATCATCAGAACATCTTAATCTTGACAATGGCTCTATTGAAAACCTCGAAGAGGATGCTGTCTATAAATAGCTGGGAGTAGATGAGAAAGACACTTGAACATGAAAAGATGAGAGAAAAGGTGCAGGGAGAAAACTTCAAGCGACTTAAAAAAATCCTCTCATCAAAACTATCACCAAAAAACAAAATTACTGCCATCAATCAATTGGCAATACTCGTTGTCTCTTATGGATTTGGCATAATCAATTGGCCACAGAACTGCAACAATAACCTTGACATAAAAACACAGAAAATGCTGGCCCTTCATAAAGTTATTTACAAACATCAGTGCATGGACAGGCTGTACGTACCATGGAGAGAGGGTGGTTTAGTCCTCACTGAAATAAACCATACATACCGAGCTTCAATGGTAAGCATAGGCCAATATATCAAATGTTCTTCTGACCCCAAAATAAAAATGGTGAATGAACATCACACCAAATGTCTGCCTCAGCAGACGTCAACTACAAAGCTCGGTGAAAATGTCAGTGGTAACACACTGGATAACACAATAGAAGAATATGACAACCCAGCAACCCTAATCGCCCGAAAGAAGAGAGACGAGTATACAAAAAGGGAACTGAAGAAAAGACTAGAAGGATGGCAACAACATAAGAGAGCAGGCAGGTTCGTGGAAGAAATGAACCGAACTACATTGACAAGGAGGCTTCACTACAATGGCTTAAAAGTGACAAATTTCCATTTGATGAAGGACAATTAATTACAGCTGCACAAGACCAAGGCTTACTCACAAATGGATTTAAGAAAATGGCTGGTCTGCAAAAAACCGACCAATGCCGATTCTGTCACTCGGCTGTTGAAAGCTAAAGCCACCTAATGTCTGGATGCAAGATCCTTCTTGCCGATGGTCATTACACTGCCCGCCACAACAAAGTATGTAGATACTTACATTGGAAGATCTGTGGAGAGATGCAACTAGATAGGTCGTCGAACATCTGGGAACATGAACCACCACCGATAATATCAAATGGAAAAGTGACAGTGTTCTATGACAAAGACATTCAGGCGGGCAAATACATAAAAACAAGGTCATCAAACCAGATATAGTAATATGGAACAAGCCCGAAAGGACTGCACTCATTATCGACGTCACAGTTTCAAACGACTTTGGCCTTAATAGAGCAGAACGGAAAAAGATAACTAAATATCAAGACTTAAAAAATTATCTAAAACCAACATGGTCTCTGAAAGAAATAAGCATTATACCCGTTGTGACGGGAGCAACTGGCTTAATAAAAAAGAACCTTCAGAAATACTTAGAAGCAATCCCTGGAAAACCAAGCTGTAAGGAAATACAGATAGCAGCCATAAAGGGAACAGTGTCTATCCTTAAAAGAGCCCTCGGATATTAATTTAAACTGTAATAGAATCAAATGTTAACCCCAGGAAGGAACCCCTTGATCTCTTCAAACTGACAAAAGTAAAATAAAAAAAGAGAAAAGCCACAGATTTGTAAAGTGTGTGGACATTCCTTTTCTGTAAAAGCAAATTTAGTAGCATGTATGAGAACTCACATTGGTGAAAGATCACATTCTTGCAGAGTGTGTAAATATTCTTGTTCTCAAAAAGTAACCTAAATAAAACATATGAGAACTCACACTGGAGAAAAGACACATTTTTGTAAAGTGTGTGGATATGTCTCTTCTCAAAAATTAAACTTAGTGACACATATGAGAAGTCATACTGACTGCCAAGGTGCTTATAATCTAAGCTACAGCCGCCAAAGAGAATCCTCCAAGGTAATAAATCATTTATTTTTCATGGATGATCTTAAGATGTATGCTAGCTCTGATAAGGATTTAGATCATCTACTAAAAATTGTCCACACTTTTTCCAATGACATCAAAATGAAGCTCGGGCTGGATAAGTGTGCTAAGTGTACTCTGAAAGCTGGCAAGAAGATATCTACTGAAAACATTCAGCACAATGAAAATAGTGAAATCAGAGAACTGGATGAACAGGAAACATACAAATACCTCGGCATTGATGAAAATGAATCCATCCAGCATTCAAAGATGAGAGAGAAACTAAGCCAAGAATATTTACGCCGAGTAAGAAAAATCTGCAAAACTGAAATCACAAACAAGAACAAAGTTACGGCAATTAACCAACTTGCCATGCCAGTACTAACATATAATTTTGGCATGTCAGCATGTCAGTACATAATAAGTTCCTGTAATCCAAAGCTAATGAAAATTAAAGACCATTATGAGAACCGAGCAAGTAGTACAACATCTATAACACAACTTGCCACTCATTTTGGAAAGGATTGCCTTACAAATTATGCTGAGAACCCAAACAAGCCTGCCACTGACATAGCACAGAAAAGTCGGAAAAAATATACTAGCCAGTTCCATAGTGTTAAAACAGAAGAATGGTCCAACCATAAACGGGCAAAATATCTACCGACTGAACTATCCCAAGAATATATCGATAGGGATGGTTCCCTGGACTGACTCAAAAGAGGATCCCTCCATTACGACCAAGAGAGGTTGATATTGGCTGCATAAGACCGGCCAGGGCCTCATGACGAATGCATTCAAAAAGATGAGTGGTCTAAGCAACAATAATAAATGCAGGTTCTGTAGCATTGAGGTTGAGAGTGTGGGCCACCTGATTTCTAGTTGCAAGGTCCTACTTGGAGATGGTTATTATACAGATCGCCATAACGGAGTTTGCAAATACCTTCACTGGAAGATATGTAAGAAACTCAACATCCAGTGTAGTAAAAAATCCTGGGAACATATACCCGAACGAACAGTTGGGAATGACAACTACACCACTCACTATGACTACATAATCCCGACTGGTACATATCTTGAAAACGCAGCTATTAAACCAGATATAGTGATTTGGGACAGAGCAAACAAAAAAGCGACCATAATAGAGGTCAGTGTACCCAATGATACAGGGCTTAACAGAGCTGAGAGGGAAAAAATAACAAAGTATCAAGGACTTATGTATGATATGCAACGAAATTGGAAATTAAAAGACGTTTCAATTATACCAGTCATTATAGGAGCAACTGGGCTTATGAAAAAGAACTTTAAAAAGTACATAGCAAGCATACTCGGTGAACCAAGTGCAAGTGAAATACAAACGATTGCACTGAAAGGGACGGCTAGAATCCTGAAAAGATCTCTTGGTTGGACTCACTAAAATAGGGCTAAATGTCAGACATCTGGTTGGATGTCCCACCCCCTAGAAGAAAAAGTTTAAGAAAAATGAAAAAAAAGGGAAAACTTGAATGCCTACTAGACACTATCCTCGAGTGTCTAAGATCTCTCTGTACAGGAGTTTGTCTGAACAATCTGGCATGAGGATACTTTTTCCATAGAAGTAAACCCTGACCAAATATTAAAAATCACATCGTATTCGCAGCCCAAATAAGATCTCACTACGGCTACCCCACAGCTTTTCCGAGGAATGGTGCACCTTCTCCAAGTGATATTACCTCAAGTAATAGCACGAAGCTGGATACTCCACCAGACTATATAAATTTATGTCCTGGAATCCAGTATCTCATTGTCAGAACAACCTGGCATAAGGATACTTTTTCCAAATATTCAAAATCACATTTTGTATTTGTTGCTCAAATAAGATCCCCTCACTATCGCTAACACTAATTAGCTTTTACGAGGGATGGTGCACCTTCTCCAAGTGATGTTACCTCAAGTAATACCACGAAGCTGGATACTCCACCAAACTAGATAAATTCTTGTCCTGGAATCCAGTAAGACCAAGAGACCAACATGAAAGATATACTACAACATATAAAAATGGTTAATTGGGGAGAGGAAAATTATGTTCTCAATTTCTTTACTAACTCAGTGTTTGAGAGATAAAGAACTTTAATGAAACATTCCAATATCTATGTATCTCATATAGACTTCAAGTGTTAGCCCCAGGTCGTGGACCCCTTTATTTCTGAGAACTTCGACTGAAGTAAAATAAAACAAAAAAAAGGGAAAAGCAATATTCTTGCACAATATGTGAACATTCTTGCTCTCACAAATCAAGTTTAGTGATGCATATTAAAAATAAACACACTTAGAAAATGTCATTAATGTCTTTAAATAGATTCTTATATTTAAATAAATTCTTAGAATTCACATTTATTCATATGAGAACTTCTAGTAAGTCAGTATTACATAAAACAAACCTGAAACGACTCATGATTGATGAAACTATTCTTGATTAATATTTTCATAATAGAGCAAATACAATATGAGGAAGTAAAGAATTGTTTCAAAATCAGCATTGTCTTTGAAAAATATAAATACATAATTGATAAGAGCAAGTAGACTAATAAAACCCGAAGACACAATTAGTACAACAAGCTGTTTTGCAAAAATCTTATAAAAAGCAACATTTTTACTTAATAAAAGCCGTTTTGTATGTAATTTTAATGAAATCAAATATATGCCCCAAAAATGATTTCTAGTAAATAAATACAAAATCTTTAATGTATGCAAAGCATGTAAGCTTGCTTCAAGGAATCAAGTTTTTTTCATTCGACCCCAACAAAAGGAGGGCAAATGCACATTCGTCCGTTCGTCCATTCGTCTGTTCGTCTGTCGGCACTTTTCTCAATAACTACGCCTTGGAATTTTTAAAAAAGTTGCACAAAAATTAAATATTATATGAATAAAAAAGTAACATAACGGATTTTCTGGGAAAACTCCGGTTGCCCCCCCAGGGGTGTGTTTCAGGTTAAAATGGTTAAACTGACACTTTTGCGTTTATTAAAAAAATGATGACTTGCATTTTTATAAAACTTCCTGAAAAGTTGTAACTAACTAATTTCTATATAATTTTGTTTGTCTATACTTCACAATAACTCTTGGGTGTGATCAGGAGCTCTTTTAGGGTTAATAAAAACACTCCATTTTTTAAAACTATTTTACCATATCGGTCCAAAATTTTCTGTGTATGTCTAGCAGTTTTGCCCGGTGCTGAACTCAAATTTAAATGTGTTAATGCCTTGGGGACTTTTGTGTCTAAACGAGGGGGGAGGTTCAAATGATGGACTAAGTCATTCTTTTTTTGCATGGTGCAGAGCTAAAATTTACATTTGTTAAGGCCTAAGAATGCACCATTTGTCTATTTTCACCAGGATTTTACGTCCCTAGTAACGTTTGGGCCTAAATGGGGGGGGGGCAAATGCTGAACTTAATCATTTTTTATGCCTCGTTAACTGTGCACTCACGGGGGACCATGCATGCTTCACTTGTTCGTATGAGAAATTACTATGACCTTCACCTTCACCGAGGTGCACAACTTATATGACCTTCACCTTCACCGAGGTGCACAACTTGACACAAAAAGAACAACTTCTTAATCAACTGCTAACGCACGCGTCACTGTAACGTCCAATGACAACCACAACAACCTTCTCACTCGACCTGCCTTTTATACCACTCTCTCAATCCCTCCTCTTGTGCATGCGCCCGGAGATTCCTGACAACCTTGAGACTTCCGCTTATAAAAACCTAAGTTTTGTTGTCGTGCATGCCTACACAAGGCACAAACACGTGGGCGTTTGTTTTGTTGGTAAGTACTACACTCCCCCCTGATCTGATGATCACATAGAGTGCACTCCAGGGGTGGCCTTTTAGTTTGCTGGCTTCTGCAAAGGGTGGTATTTACAATCTTGGATTCAGGTTCTGGTTCTGGGTGTGGTTCTGGTTCTGGTTCTGATCCTGCCTGATCAGACGAACTACAACTACCACTCGCTTGCTCGGTGACCTCACTTATCAGCAACTCATCATCTGATGATTCATCACTCTCTGTAGTTGTGGGATGTACTTCACTAGCTGGGCGAAGATCGCGCACATGGCGTGGGGTTCCATCAACAAGGACCGACTGCTGGCTGACCACTCCAGATATTCGTCCTCGCTTGAACTTGGTGGTGCACCGGTTTCCAGGGAGTCTTACCCAAACTGGATCCCCCTATCTTGTATTTGTCATGACTCTCCTCATCGATTGGCTGGACAGTGTCAATGCCCTTCATCCTAACACGGTATGTGTGTATGGCATTGGCCGGTGCTGTTGCTAGTGTCTTCCCATCCTTTGGTGTGATGTTATACCAATACGTGGCCTCCGTAATGGTGCATTGCTTTCTGGCAGCAATTCTCTTGACTGCCTGCACCATCATTACAACCGGTTCCCTCAGGTCCTCCTCATCTCTGATAATGGTTCGAGCGCGTTCCAACAAATGTTCCATGGGCGTTACAGATATGCTGGTGGAAGCCCTCAACAGTTGCTTAACATGGGTGGGAAGGCCGGCCACAAACGCATACGCCAGTGTTTGCTCTGACACTCCATTGCCAAATAGAACTGCAAGTTTCTTCAGCTCCGCGAAGAAGACGTCCACAGTTTCTCCTGGCATGAGGTTCCTAGAGGCAAATGTTTCGTAGGCCGTGCAGGGATCCATGGCAAATGCCTTGTATAAAGCATTTTTTATAGAGGTAACATCAGCCTTCTCCACGGCACTAAGTTGCTGATACACACTCAGGGCGCCTCCAGCCAATATCAGGGGAATCACGGTATGCACCCCCTTTACTTCACAGAGGTTGCAGGTCAGCTCAACCCTTTCGACCCAGTCGACAACAGAAGTGGATCCGTCGAATTTGGGTATCAGTTTTAAATCAAACTTTGCCCCAGCCGTAGTTGTCCAAGAAAAGAGGCAAAACGAAATCACCAAAATAGCTTATGACCTTCACCTTCACCGAGGTGCATGACTTATATGACTTCACCTTCAACGAGGTGCACGACTTGACACAAAAAAAAAAAAAACTTCTTAATCAACTGCTAACGCACGCGTCACTGTAACGTCCAATGACAACAACAACAACCTTTTCACTCGACCTGCCTTTTATACCACTCTCTCAATCCCTCCTCTTGCACATGCGCCCAGAGATTCCGGACAACCTTGAGACTTCCGCTTATAAAAACCCAAGTTTTGTTGTCGCGCATGCCTACACAAGGCACAAACACGTGGGCGTTTGTTTTGTTGGTAAGTACTACAATTACATTAAAAAAATTTAAAAACTATCGTACAAATATACCCCATGAACCAAGTTGCGAATATACCAAACTACGTCTGAAGGGATGACAATGATCTTTAAAATGGCTCTCAGCTAGAATGTATGAGAAACCAGGTGAATGCTCAACCCCAACACGAAACATTGATGAGAAAATAAAAAGTAAATAAACAAGAAATTAAATATATATTGAATATCTTTATGTGATGAAAACAAAGTTGAAAATAAAAATGTACACAAAAAAACTAAATATGCATTCAATATCTTTCTGTAATAAAAACACGGTTTAAAATAAAAAAATACACAAACAAAAAAACTAAGTATATATTGAATATCTTTATGTGATAACAAAAGATTGAAAACAAAAATAAAAAGAAAAACTAAATATATATTGAATATCTTTATGTGATAAAAACTAGGTTGAAAATAAAAAATAAATAAACAAAAAACTAAGTATATATTGAATATCTATGTGATAAAAACTAGGTTGAAAATAAAAAAAAACTTAAAAAAAACTAAATATATATTGAATATCTATGTGATAAAAACAAGGTTGAAAATAAAAATAAATAAAAAAACTAAATATATATTGAATATCTATGTGATAAAAACAAGGTTGAAAATAAAAATTAATAAACCAAAAACTAAATATATATTGAATATCTATGTGATAAAAACTAGGTTGAAAATAAAAATAAATAAAAAAAACTAAATATATATTGAATATCTTTATGTGATAAAAACAAGGTTGAAAATAAAAAATAAATAAATAAAAAACTAAATATATATTGAATATCTATGTGATAAAAACAAGGTTGAAAATAAAAATAAATAAACCAAAAACTAAATATATATTGAATATCTATGTGATAAAAACTAGGTTGAAAATAAAAATAAATAAAAAAACTAAATATATATTGAATATCTTTATGTGATAAAAACAAGGTTGAAAATAAAAATAAATAAACCAAAAACTAAATATATATTGAATATCTATGTGATAAAAACTAGGTTGAAAATAAAAATAAATAAAAAAACTAAATATATATTGAATATCTTTATGTGATAAAAACAAGGTTGAAAATAAAAATAAATAAACCAAAAACTAAATATATATTGAATATCTATGTGATAAAAACTAGGTTGAAAATAAAAATAAATAAAAAAACTAAATATATATTGAATATCTATGTGATAAAAACAAGGTTCAAAATCAAATAAACCAATAAAAAACTAATTGTATATTGAATATCATTATGTGATAAAACAAGGTTGAAAATAAAAATATAAACCAAAAACTAAATATATATTAAATATCTTTATGTAAAGAGTGTACAGTAGTCAATTGGACAATATAGTAATCGTTAATAATGGAAATTCACTAAATTTTTTAACTTAATTGGAACGGCTCATCAAGAACTTGTTTACGTTGACTTGAAGACAACCATAGTGTAGTCAGCTGGAAAGCAAGCAAACGGAAGACAGTTCCACAGGTATGCAGTTCTAAGAAAGAAACTTTGTTCATGGAATCGTCGTTTAGATTTAAGCACAAATAAAGAGTGGAGGAATTAGTGATAGTGTTTTCAGCTCGACGAGTGTCTCTTGTGAAAGTTTGGCGACGGGGGGGGGGGGACCATAGATTGGAGCTCAGACGATCACTTGCCATGAAAATAACGATAAAGCAGAGATAGACTCGCATCATCTATTCCATGAGAAAGCGGTTGCAGGGAAGAGAAAAGGGCACCCCTTTTGAGGCTATGAAGTCTATTTTGAACTCTTTCAAGGCATGTCCTTCCTAGCAGCTCCTGTTCAGATGTGGCAACAATACCCCATCCTTGGACGTACTTGGCTCTTATATAGATAGAGAACTGCATCAGCAGTGAGATATCTACTGGATCGATAGAAGGATCCCACCATTTTTCCAGCAGCCTTTGCAACGGATTTGACGTAAGTGTTCCATTTCAGATCAGGAGTAAAGGTCAGGCCCAGAATCTTGTGAAAACATGAAGCATCCCCAAGACGAGAGCCATTCATTTCAATTTATTTATTTTTTTGTTTTTAATTCAATTTTCACCCCAAACAAGGCACAGTGCCACTTTGAAGCAGGGGGCTACTATCAGGGACTTAATTAGCGGGGTCATTATGAAGGGAGATGAGTAGAAAGATGTTTGTTTACATTACACTTGAACTTCTGCATATCATTGCAGTTGGGAAAGCAGAATCCAGGAAGGGAGTTCCAAAGACCCGCAGTTCTGGGGAAGAAACTATTGGAGTAAAAGGCTTTCTTGCACCTAGGGATCTCTACTGTAAAGGGATGAGACTTAGTAGCTTGTCGGGTTTGTCGGGGGTAGTTAGGTCGGGGAGGTACAAGTGTTTGCAGTTCGTCAGAGCATTCACCATTAAAGTATTTATAGAACAGGCAGAGGGATGCAACATCTCGTCGATGGGACAGAGGCTGAAGCCTAGATGACAGTTCAGGACCTATCAGGTTGGCGACTCTCTTTTGAACCCTGTCCAGGAGCGAGAGACAAGCAGCAGATGCTCCAGCCCAGATGTGACAACAGTACTCCATACATGGGCGAATGGTTGCCTTATAGAGGTATAGGATACTGTCAGGCGTAAGTAGTTTTCTAGCATGGTAGAGGGACCAACCTTCCTTGCAGCAGCCAGACGGAGGTCAGGGCGTTGATGATGTAAAGATAGAAGTTTCATTTTAGATGCATAAAAAGTAACCAACAACCTCTTTCCCCATTGTACCACGTGCTCAAGATCAGAGGAGAGAGTATCAGAAAGAACTTGGTCGTTTATGGTCTTTGATGTGCTCCCATAGATGGTAGTGTCATCAGCATAAATGTTATTAATTGAGAAGACATTTCCAGCTATACCGTAGCTGGAGATCTTGTGAAGTAAACCTTTATGTCATACCCTACGAAAGGCCTTTGATAAACCTAATTCACAAGAACAAATTTTTAAAAATGTCAAAAGTATAGGCCAATGTCAAATGTATAATATAATTTTGTTGAAGTGATTATTTGTTGGAGATAAAATTCAAATCCTTGTTTGTATTTACTCGAGAAAAAAAGGAATTAACAACAAAGTAAAAACATATTTAAGTAAATAAATCAAAAGTAAATATAGCCGTAATGTAACTTGACCGTTTTAGGGAGCGATGGTGCTTCCCATTGGAGAGATTGAGATCCCCTAAACCATTAATGAGGCCAGCTAAATATGCTGAGATTGTCTGTTGAAGGTTAATGGAATTCCGGACAGCGACAGGTGACCTATCAAAAGGGATGAGTATTATACTTGAAGAAAAACAGACATAAATTTTATTGTTTAAAAAACCCAATGACAGGAAACGTCAGAATAACGTAGAAACGAGATCATGTACTTGTTGGCCAGAAGAATCCGGCTCAGACGTTCTGGGTTTCTGGGTAGAGGAAATCGACAGGATTTGACCCCTTGGGGTCGTGTGAACCCACAGTTTAGACTTGGTCTCAGATTTACGAAACGGCGGACGATTTGTGAAAGTGCACACACGCAAATGTATCCGTGATTTCCCCAGAGATGTGGCTGGCTTTAGTTGGTTCAGCAGATCGCCAGACCCTAACCCGTGACCCTAGTAAAAGAGCACATACTCGAGTCGGAAGAGACAGATTGAAGCCAATTCTCAAGAAGGACACACGCTCCCAGAATACCCAACCCTCCCCCATCTATCCTGACCGCCATCCAGTGGACGAAGAATAAGATTTCGTGAGACTTAAAATGTTTTGGTGAACTGACGATGTACATATGTAAAAACCTGTAACTTTTGTGAAATTAACTTTTCGTACTTAGAAATCTGCGCGCATGCAAAGCTTTACTTTTGCTTTTTAGCAGAAATCAACACAGCTGAGACGCTGAGTATTTTATGTGAAGAAGAGCCACAGTTTTCGATGACGTTAGAGGTCAGTTGCTGCCCTGAGCACGGGAGGCCTGTCACATTAATAAAGTAATATTAATAATAATAACAACTATAATATATTCATAATAAATAGTAATATTAATATTTAAAACACTAAAAAATGAAGATAATAACAATATTAGCAATTTCAAATATTGGAATGATAATAATCATATTTCTAATAATAATACTAATGATAATAATGTTGTGATGAAGAATAAAAAAAAACAACTACCATCATAATAATGGAAATAACAGCGAAAATAATATTAATTATAATAGTAATAACAAGAACGACAACCATACTTATATTGATAATAATAATAATAATAATAATAATAATAATAATAATAATAATAATAATTGCCTATATCAGTGAAAAGAAACTTGGATGGAGAGCTACACAGCAGAGAGAGTCCTCAGAGTAGAAAACCATTAAATCAAGTGTTTCGGCCATTAACTCTTACACTCTAGGTGGGGAATGGTAAGCCACATCCAGGTCATGACTCCCGCCAGGTGTTTTTTCTCCAGACGTTTCAGATGCTTCAATGTGGCCAAGGTCTGGTGTGGACGTGTGTTAAAAGCACACTGATGTCTTAGCGTCTTTCTGTGCTTCTCCCAGACAAATCAACCCTACGTGCATGTCGTGACCACTGCCATGCAGACGGGGCTCTGATGAACGGTGAGTGTCCTGCGCCATATAATTGGACCTCCACTGCCTTGTGGGCCAAGGTTATTTAACCAAAGGTTAAGGGTGAGGTAACCCTGACAGAGACCTCCAAAGGAGCTTAGGCCCTGTAAGCTGCTGCATATATGACCCACCGGCATGTGGAATATGCTCTGGTGCCCAGCAACCTAAGTTCCAGTCATGGATCAAATGGCATGGTGGGTGGAGAGGGCTCTGTAAGCCGTAGGGAAGGCAAACTCCCTAGGAGAAAGAAAACTCTGATATAAAACCTGCGATGACTGCTGCATCCAATGATGTCGACATGCTCTTCTTTTTGGATCAATGTGGCAGTTGTTTAGAGAGTGGGATTGTCTCGGTGCAAAGTCATTCTCCACTATAACAATCCACATGCACAGGCATTGCTCGATATAAATTAGATACACTTTTTACAATCTCGTGTATCTTGATAGCAGAAGGAAGAAAAGAAAAAGTCTGGCTGTAGCCTAAAACGGCAAAACATTCAATGAAGTTTGAAAATATGATTATGAACGTAAATGGCAATAAGGGAACTGGAACTTCCAGGGGCTGGCCTGGCAGGTGTTTCAGGGCTCCACGGCTTGGACCCGGTCGTCATCATGCTACTGCGAGGAAATATATGACAATGACCATCGGCTGTTGGAATGTGCGTACGCTGCTTGACTTGCCATCAGCAATAACGCGTCCAGAGCGTAGATCTGCTCTTGTATCTAAGGAACTTCAACGTTATGACATGGACATAGTTGCTCTGTCTGAGACCAGGCTGGCTGATGAGGGACAGTATTCTGAGTTGGCTGGGGCCTACACCATTTTCTGGAGTGGTAGAGCAGATGGATGTAAGGGGGGATAAGGCGTAGCTTTTGCTATAAAGGCATCAATTCTTTCTAGCCTGAAAGAACTTCCCTGTGGTGTGAGCGACCGGATCATGACTATGAGGTTACCTCTGGTAAATGGTCGTTATGCAACTTTTTTGAGTGTCTATGCACCCACTATGGGTGCAACAGAAGATGAAAAGGTTGCGTTCTACCTTGCTTTGTGCAGTGTAGTTAGACGCCTTCCCTCTGCTGATAAGATCTTCATTCTTGGAGATTTTAGTACTAGGGTTGGAAGAGATTTTGAAACCTGGGATGTCCTGGGTAAACACGGACTGGACAAGTGTAATAGCAATGATCTGATGTTATTACAGTTTTGTTCAGTTTTAAAATTGGTAACATCTTGTTTCAGCAAAAGGACAAATACAAGACGACCTGGATGCATCTTGGTTCCAAACAATGGCACTTGATAGACTATGTGTTAGTCAGAAAACGTGAAATGATGGATATCTGCAGTGTTCGTGTCATGCAGGGTGCAGAGTGCTGGACCGACCATCGGTTGGTCCATGCAAAGATTAAGGGTGTTGTGAAGCCCGAGATGAGGGGAGCAAGTGTGGCTATCTCAAAGTGACTTAATGTTGCTCGTCTAAGGGACAATATTGTGAGAGAGAAACTAGTTAAGGAGATGGAAGAGATTGATTGTGAAAACACTTGGCCTGCTTTTAAGGAATCTATCTATGAGGTATGTGAGAGAGTATTAGGTTATTGTGAGCGTAAACATCAGGATTGGTTCAATGAGAATGACACTGAAATTAAGGCTCTGCTTGATTCAAAAGCCAGGGCATTGCACGCTTATCTCAGGGGTGGTTTGACAGATGGTGAGCAAGACCGATTGAGGGACAAGTTTAAGGCAATCAATGCAGAGGAGTTTGCGTAACATGCAGGATGAATGGTGGAGGCAGAAAGCTGAGGAAATACAGCTCGCCTCCGATTCAAACAGCACCAAGGTCTTATACAGTCTACTGTGTGCGGTTTACGGACCATCCAGATCACCTATCATCCCTTTGCGCTCGAGGGATGGCAGGGATCTTCTTCGAGACCCTACCGACATTCTTCATAGATGGAGGGAGCATTTCGATGACCTCCTGAATAGACCTTTTTACGTTGATCAGGAGTTTGTTAAGTCGATTCCTAGTAATCCGGTCAAGGATATCTTGGCAGAGGTTCCTTCTCTCCAGGAGGTTGAAGCAGCTGTCCATAAGCTGAACAATGGAAAGTCTCCTGACCCGTATCGTTTGCATGTGGAGATCTTTCAATGTTCTGGACCCAAAATGATGCAACGCTTAGCGGACTTGTTGCAGACTGCTTGGCGGGATGAGTGTATTCCGCAGGATTGGCGGGATGCATTGATGGTGGTGCTATACAAGGGGAAGGATAGCAGAGATGAATGTGGAAATTATCGGGGCATCTCTTTGCTGTAAGTAGTCGGTAAGATGCTCTGTAGGATCATGCTAGACAGAATGCTGGAGCATACTGCTGACAATGTTTTGCTTGAGTCGCAGTGTGGTTTAAGAAGATGTTGAGGGACAGTGGATATGATTTTTACAGCCAGGCAACTACAGGAGAAATGTATAGAACAGCAAAAGGGACTGTATCAAGTGTTCATCGATTTAACTAAGGCCTTTGATACAGTCAATAGGGATTCTTTGTGGGAGATTCTGAAAAAAGCTTGGCTGTCCGGACAATTTGTAATCATCTTAAAGCTCTTCCACGATGACATGAAGGTTGTGATCAACGTTGGGAGAAAGCTGGCTAATCCTATCTCAGTAGAAAATGGTGTTAAGCAGGGAGACATTCCAGCATCACATTCTTTGCGTTGTATTTCACCATGGTCTTTCAGATGGCATTTGGGGGGATGCTCTGATGGTGTCTATATTCATTACCGAACTACTGGGGGGTTGTTCAACATTAGGCACTTCAATGCAAGTACAAAGGTTCATGATTCATGACTTGCTCTGTGCGAATGACTTTGATCTGGTGGCTCATACGATGACTGATATGCAGCATCTTGTGAACGCCTTTGCATATACCTGCAGCGCATTGGTCCTGACCATCAATTTGTTTGTTAAAATCCAACTTACACATACGCACAGAAATATAAATTATAAGCACAAAACTAGAATAAATATAAATATGAATTTATAAAATTTAATCAGACTACCGACTCCCACACGCATAAAATATGCATAAATTCACGTATTAAACTCACTACTTTGATAACCCCGCGTACATATAAACTTATATAAACATACTCACACCTATATGTAATGCTTACATATAGTTAAATCCATTTATATTAAATGTAAACGCACACCCATTACAATCTAACATATACTCATATACATAGCTATATCTATACAGATATTTATAAATAGCCATACACCTCCGTGTTGGCCCTGTTGGTGGGGTATTAGAATACGCCGACTGCCCCCCACCCCTGCAGAGGGTAAAACTCCCTCAATGTGGGTCCTGGATATGACCTTAAACTATATCCAGTGGTCAGGCCCCAGCTTGTGGGCTTTGGGGAGTGTGGAGCCACCCTTTAATTACCATTGCTCCCAGGTCCACTCTGTCCCGGAGTGGCAGTACCTGTTAGGGTCCCAACTATGGGTTAAATAGAAACCGACGTGAAAACAACAAATATATTCTATTAAAAAAAAATTTTCTTCAAAATCTTTGGATTCAGCATTAAATAACTCGAAAAGGGTTGATATGCCATAAAACAAAAACAACCAACCAAAACCTCCGTGTTTTTATATACCATCCCCATTATTATATTAGTATCAAACTGTTAATCGGCAACCTTCAAACTCCAATCGTCTATACCTTTCAATAATGTACATACACACAGACATGCAGGTATAGATATAAATATGAGAGATATATTAATTATATAGATATCCATATATACATCCGTATATGGCTACATATATACAAACACATATACAGGTATCATCTAACGCAAAAAATATAGTCACAAAGGTATATAAACAAAAACTAATAAATCCTATTCAATTTAATAAAATATAATTTAACAAATTTTATTCAATAAATCTTATCCAATAAGGTGCCTTCTACCTCCGGTGGTGTGGTCACCCCTTTATATGAAACAGTGTATTATTATAGTTTACATAGGCGTACATACAAACACATACATATATTCATGCATGTGCATACACATATACTCTCTGGTAATACATACAATTATTGTTATTCCTCTATATATAAGACGACCTATTTTAATAGTTCCGATATATATATATATATATATATTATATATATATACATATAGACTTACATATACAAACATCTAAATAGATACACCCTTACGTATGTTCATATATCCATGATACATCTAAAGTAAATATAGATATGAACGCATTCTCAATATAACTTTTCTTACCAACATCATATACGCATACTTATATTATACGCACCCCCCGTACCTGTTATTTTTCGCAATTTTTCATGTTTTTTATTAGATGAAACTTATAGTAAATCCAGGTTTAAGTCTATAGGTCCCTCTACTGATTAAACATCTACTATCTTCTGGTTTATATAGATATATAACAATATATAACAACAAATTCGGAGCATTTAGGTTATACAAACGGAATAGGAATGTCTACATATTGTAGTACTTACCTTTTTTAATTTCATGATGTTTTAGATAGAGATATACACAGTGTACATATATCTGCTTACGTATATAACATACACACAGACATCCATTTGTATTCATTATTTTGAGGTTTGTCTAATTATTTACTATTTGTTTGGTTCAGATATACCATTATATAGACGCCCATTCAGATAAGTAATAGTATAACTGCTTAAGAGAATCGAATATTAAGGGGCTTATGTAATCAATCTGGGTCAGATCATAATCATGACCTCACTCATCCTCTTTTTTTTTCTTTTGTGGGGGGGGAGGACTGGACAGGGATAGATGCTATTGTAATTGTCTTGCTTTTCATAAAATAGAATGATTCTAAAGCATGAGAGTTATGTTAATAAATATTTCTTTAAACAAAATTATGTGAAATTCGTTCTTGCGTTTGGTTAATATTGTTACTGGATATGTTCATTATTTCATATAAATAGAAATAGGATGTTAGAATATTGTTTTATTAGCGAAAATATACATTTTCGACACTTGCAATAAAGTGATACACACTTAGAATAATCAGCAAATAAAAAATAGCATAACTTTCAAAATATTCATTCAAATTCCACAAAAATCAGGAAAATAAGGCACCTTGTTATGCTCTTCTAGTGTTATACCAAATTTAACTTCTCTGCGTGTCATAGCAATTTCAGAATTAAAACAATATTGACCTGCAATAAAGCAATACACCAAGTTTATATATAAACTGACGTGAGGAAGGATAAGATGAAAGCATTGCTGAGAAGTTCGTCTATGTTGCCTTCCTCCTGAGTTATGAATTGATTCTACATAAAACTTAATAATGAAAATAAAGGGTTTTCTTTTTTTTTCTCAGTATAGCAGTTTTTGCATTTATGAAAACAAAAGTAAATTTGAGTTTGATTTTTTTTTTCGAAAACTTCAATACAAAAAAAAACAATAAAACAAAATTAAACGGGCAATTTTATTTTAACATATTAAAATTGTATTTACAAAAAAAACACACATTAAGTTTGATTTTTTTTCGAAACTTTCAATATCAAAAAACAATAAAACGAAATGGAGCAAGACAATTTTATTTTTACATATTAGAATTGTATTTACCAAAAAAAAAAAAAATTAATAATATAAAACACATTGAGTTTGATTTTTTCGAAAACTTCAATATGAAAAAACAATAGAACCAAATTGAATGGGGGGCTTTATTACTTATAATTTTATTTTCTCTGTTTAAAACTAGTAATTTGTCAGTTATGCATGGTAGGAGAAAATAATTCAATACTTTGGGGTAATTGCGCCACGTCTGGGATAATTATGCCAATTAGCTAAATGTGCTCTTTTGACAACCATGCATATAAAGAGACCTTTTTTAGTTGGCAGAATTACCCCTGGATTTGGTGCAATTATGCCAAAGTATGGTAAAATATTACAAGCATTTGATAACCAGAGAGTGGGTTCTGCAAACTACTGCCCATAACTAAATGCATTAAAGATAGTAATTATAAAAAACGTCTAAAGTTGGCAAAAAGCAATATTTTTGTATTCTGTCAAATATTCTGCCAGAAAACTTGCTCTGGCGACCAAACTATAATTATTTTAGCTTGGGATTGAACAATATTTTCACAGGTTTTGTAAAGTATGTTGAACATTTTCAAAAGCAAAATACATTGTTTTGTAAAAAAACATATCACCTAAAGGAAATATTTATCTTATCATATTTATTGTTGCTGTATTTGATTAACGAACATATTGTTGCTGTATTTGCTTGTATGATCATTAACGACCTTTAGACCCGGATAGGCGAAATTACAAGCTATTCCAATTATGGAAAACACTGTTTTTTTATTATTACAAAAAGTTTATATGGTTTTTGCATACGTGTAACAAAACTTAATTCAAAAGAATGAGAAATTAAAAAAAATGTTATTTTTGCATGTGTCATTAAACTTATAGTCATAGTTGAAGGTGTGGGGTCACATGTAATTGTAACGCTGTAATATTACCACATGTTGAGCGACATATATTACAGCTGTCACTTGATCAAAACCGTACTGCCTAAGGGGTAGCTAGTCCTGAGATTCAACTCCAAAGTGAGCCACCTGTTAATTGCTGTAATGCACAGAGAACCTGATTTAATCCAATGACCTTGCCTGACTAGCACATATATAGAATCATGTTCGTCCTTGGAAGTTTGAGTCAGGCCAAATGTGTTTTGACCAATCATCTTTCAGTGCGAGTCAAGGTAGCATGGGTAAATTTTTCAATCGAAAGGGAAATGGCATTTTTACTCGACCATACTCTCAGTATAAATAGCATTGCAAAGTTGTTTTTCGATGAAGCAGTTGGTCAGTGAATTCGATGGATGTCAACAGAACAGATCCACCAAAGATGTACCGCTGAAGAATCTCCAATAGACCCCAAGATGCAAACACTCCCTAGAAAGATAGCAACTCCCTGAATTCCCTGCATGAGACCGCCATATTTTCTCAAAAGAACAAAGACATTTCGCTGACATATTGAAGAGAACGTCAGAAGCTTGACTAATACAAAACCTCAAAATAAAAAAAATGGAAAAAGTGAAAACAAAATATAATTGGTTTGGTCATAAATTTCTTACTCATATGTTGAATCCAGTTATTTTCAAAAACTTTTCACGCATTATTTCATGCAGCTCATATTCCGTATATTTTTGAATTTTAAGTTTGGTTTGCTTTTTTGTTCGGTCAACAATTTTTCAGTCATATGTTGAATCCAGTAATTTTGAAAAAAAAAAAAAATTATGCATTATTTCATGCAGCTTATCTTCTGTATGTTTTGAATTTTAAGTTGTTTTTTTTTGTTTTGTTTGATCAACAATTTCTGAGAAATTTTGAAAAGTTTTCATGCATAAATTTCATATCTTTAAAATATTTTATTGATGATGTTTATTTGATCGTTTTGTGGTAACTCTTTTTGAGTTATTTACTGTGAACTTTGAAAAGGTTTTCATGGATCAAATTGATTATTTATTAAAAGAATTATTCCCGATGTTTACTTTTTTAAAACATTATTTATTGTTTGGTTTTGTTTTTAGTCTTACGTCATATAAACCCGAATATTATCATGTGCTGAAACCAGTAAATAAAAAAGCATATCTTCAAATGTTCATTATATTTGTTTGTGTAGTTTGTTTTACAACATATTAACCTTTTTTGGATTATGTGTCGAAACCAATAATTTTTTTAAGAAAAACTTTAACATCTTCAAATATTCATTGCATCTGTGTGTATTGTTTGTTTTACAAAATATTAACCTTTTCAGGATTATTATGTGTTGAAAGCAGTATTTAAAAAAAATTATATCTTCAAATATTTATTGTATTTACTTGTGTTGTTCATTTTGCAAAATGTTAACCTTTTTTGGGTTATTACGTTTTAGACCTCTTCTACATTTTTTAGTTCTAAGATGTTTCCGTAAATCTGCTTTAACAGAACAAGAATATTCACATTTCGGACATGAATATGGCTTTTCACCACTGTGAGTTCTCATATGGATAATTAACTGTGATTTAGTAGAACAAGAATGAGCACATTTGTCACAGGAAAATGGTTTAGAGCCAGTATGAGTTCTCATATGTGTTACTAAACTTGATTTAACAGAACAAGCATAGTCACATATTTGGCAAGAATATGGCTTTTCCCCAGTGTGAGTTCTCATATGCTTCACTAAAGCTTGTTTCTGAGAACAAGAATATTCACACATGTTACAAGAGTATGGTTTTTCACCAGTGTGAGTTCTCATATGTATCACCAAACTTGATTGAACAGAACAAGAATATTCACATATTTTACAAGAATATGGCTTTTCGTCCGTGTGAGTTCTCATATGGAAATTTAAACTTGATTTAGCAGAACAATGAAATTCACATATTTCACAAGAATATGGTTTTTCGCCAGTGTGTGTTCTAATATGTTTAGATAATTGATATTTTCCAATACAGGAATATTCACAGATGTTACAAGAATATGGCTTCTCGCCAGTGTGACTTCTCATATGTGCAACTAGACTTGATTTAACAGCACAAGAATATTCACAGAATTCACAAGAATATGGTTTTTCACCAGTGTGAGTTCTCATATGTATGATTAAAATTGATTTACGAGAACAAGAATACTTACACACCTCACAAGAAAATGGCTTTTCGCTAATGTGAGTTCTTATATGTTTCACTAAGCTTGCTTTAAAAAAACTAGAATATTCACATACATTACAGGCATATGGCTTTGTACCAGTGTGAGTTCTTATATGTGTAAATAATTCAAATTTTGCAGTACAAGAATAATCACATACTTTACAAGAATATGTCTTTTTTCCACCGTGACTTCTAATATGTCGCTCTAACGTTGATTTACCAGAACAAGAATATTCACATAGATTACAAGAATGCATGTTTTCACCAGTAAATCTAACAGAAAGTAATGATCAATTTAAATTCAACAAAGGTGTTCAAGCAGGAACATCTGCAAATAAAAAAATGAAAATCAACTGTTAATATTCCCATTCAGTTTTAGTTTTCTAATGGGATGATGGTTGTAAAAGCTACAGAGATTATACCCATATCATGTTTTAATGTATTTCTAAATGTTTTTCCTCAAAACGTTCATTTAAATATTTACAGTAAAGGTATTGTCAACAATAGATTAATAAAAAACATTAAAATATTTACAGTAAATGTATTGTCAACAGTAGATTAATAAAAAACATTTAAATATTTACAGTAAACGTATTGTCAACAACAGATTAATAAAAAACATTTAAATATTTACAGTAAAGGTATTGTCAACAACAGATTAATAAAAAACATTTAAATATTTACAGTAAAGGTATTGTCAACAGTAGATTAATAAAAAACATTTAAATATTTACAGTAAACGTATTGTCAACAACAGATTAATAAAAAACATTTAAATATTTACAGTAAACGTATTGTCAACAACAGATTAATAAAAAACATTTAAATATTTACAGTAAAGGTATTGTCAACAACAGATTAATAAAAAACATTTAAATATTTACAGTAAACGTATTGTCAACAACAGATTAATAAAAAACATTTAAATATTTACAGTAAAGGTATTCTCAACAGTAGATTAGTGAAAAAACATTTAAATATTTACAGTAAACGTATTCTCAACAGTAGATTAATAAAAAACATTTAAATATTTACAGTAAAAAAATTGTCAACACTAGATTAATGAAAAACATTTAAATATTTACAGTAAAGGTATTGTCAACATTAGATTAATGAAAAACATTTAAATATTTACAGTAAAAATATTGTCAACACTAGATTAATGAAAAACATTTAAATATTTACAGTAAAGGTATTGTCAACATTAGATTAATGAAAAACATTTAAATATTTACAGTAAAAATATTGTCAACACTAGATTAATGAAAAACATTTAAATATTTACAGTAAAAATATTGTCAACATTAGATTAATGAAAAACATTTAAATATTTACAGTAAAAATATTGTCAACATTAGATTAATGAAAAACATTTAAATATTTACAGTAAAAATATTGTCAACATTAGATTAATGAAAAACATTTAAATATTTACAATAAAAATATTGTCAACATTAGATTAATGAAAAACATTTAAATATTAACAGTAAAAATTGTCAACATTAGATTAATGAAAAACATTTAAATATTTACAGTAAAAATATTGTCAACATTAGATTAGTGAAAAACATTTAAATATTTACAGTAAAAATATTGTCAACATTAGATTGATGAAAAACATTTAAATATTTACAGTAAAGTATTGTCAACACTAGATTAATAAAAAACATTCAAATATTTAGTGTAAAAGTATTGTCAACCTTAGATTAATGAAAACATTTAAATATTTACAGTAAAAGTATTGTCAACACTAGATTAATGAAAAACATTTAAATATTTACAGTAAAGGTTTTGTAAACACTAGATTAATGAAAAACATTCAAATATTTACAGTAAAGGTATTATCAACACTAGACTAATTAAAACATTTAAATATTTACAGTAAAGATATCATCAACACTAAATTGATGTAAAACATTTAAATATATACAGTAAAGATATTGTCAACACTAGACCAATAATAAACATTTAAATATTTACAGTTTTTCAACACTAGATTAGTGAAAAAAAAACTTTAAATCTTTACAGTAAAGGTATTGTCAATATTAGATTAATGAATTCAGGGATATGTACGTCGAGGGGATACAAGTGCAAAGAATTCATCAGAGCACATTTCATTAAAATATTTGTAAAACAGGCGCAGAGATGCAACATTGTGGTGATGGGACAGGGGCTGGAGCTTAGTTGATAAAGTGGGGCCGATTAGATTGACAACTCTTTTTTGTAAAATTTATCTAAAATGGTTTGTGAGTGGAATTTCCTAAGCAACGTGATTCCAGTAAAAATGAAAACAACTTTATCTCGTTGTTTGTAGGAGATTCGGTTTGAAACAAGTAAAGGAAGTAAACGTTTATTTTTTTTTAATGTTGTCTTAACAGAAATCTAAGTTTATCAAAGTTTTATAGATTCCTGTACTTACCTTACTAATATAATAATAATATATTTACTATTGTGAATGTTGTCTTAACAGAAATTTAAGTTTTATAGATTTCTGTACTTAGCTTACTAATATAATAATAATATATTTGATTTTGTAAATGTTGTCTCAACAGATGTTCAAGGTGTCTCAAAGTTTTATAGATTTCTGTACTTACCTTACTAATATAATAATAATATATTTAATTTTGTAAATGTTGTCTCAATAGAAATTCAAGTTTTATCCAAGTTTTATAGATTTCTTTACTAAGCTTACTAATATAATGATAATATATTTAATTGTGTAAATGTTGTCTTAACAGAAATTCAAGTTTTATCCAAGTTTCATAGATTTCTCTACTTACCTTACTAATGTAATAATAATATATTTGATTTTGTAAATGTTGTCTCAATAGAAATTCAAGTTTTATAGATTTCTGTACTTAGCTTACTAATATAATAATAATATATTTGATTTTGTAAATGTTGTATCAACAGAAATTCAAGTTTTGTCCAAGTTTTATAGATTTCTGTACTTAGCTTACTAATATAATAATAATATATTTAATTTTGTAAATGTTGTCTCAACAGATGTTCAAGGTTTTTCAAAGTTTTATAGATTTCTGTACTTACCTTACTAATATAATAATATCATATTTAATTTTGTAAATTTTGTCTCAACAGAAATCCAAGTTTTATAGATTTCTGTACTTAGCTTACTAATATAATAATAATAATATATTTGATTTTGTAAATGTTGTATCAACAGAAATTCAAGTTTTGTCCAAGTTTTATAGATTTCTGTACTTAGCTTACTAATATAATAATAATATATTTAATTTTGTAAATGTTGTCTCAACAGATGTTCAAGGTTTTTCAAAGTTTTATAGATTTCTGTACTTAGCTTACTAATATAACAAGAATAAAAAAGCATTAGAAATGCAAAAGGATATAGGGATGGTATGCCAAAAAGTATACAAACAAGATAGCTATGAATGGCTAGGCACATGGAAATAGAATTGCATCCAAAGTATAGCCCTATAGTTTTTCTCCAATCTTCATTCCGTGCCATCATTACGGTTGTAAAAAGCTATAGGGCTATACTTTCAATGCAATTCTATTTCCATGTGCCTAGCCATTCATAGCTATCTTGTTTGTATACTTTTTGGCATACCATCCCCATATCCTTTTGCATTTCCAATGCTTTTTTATTCTTGTTAATTAGTATTTTTACTTACAGTCTTATTTTTAAACTTACATTCATGATAGTATTGTCTTTTTTAGGAGGTGGCTCATTGCCGCCTCCATTAGTAGCAGGTCGCTTCCTGCTGGGTTTTAGGTCTTTTTATAATAGTTTGTTCATGAGGCAGCTTTTTTTCCCTCGGAATCCCTGTTATACCGTGCTTTTGAGCCAGCACGTGAGGCAGCCTTCTTTTTTTCTGGTTCTTTGTTATAAAGAGCACGTGAGGCAGCTTTTTTCTCCTCAGAATCCCTGTTATATCTTGCTTTTGAGTCAGCACGTGAGGCAGCCTTCTTTGCCTCAGGATTTGCATGATACTTAATTTTTATTATTTCAGCATTTTTCTGATAGTATTCTTTTTGCTCAGATAATAACTAGACTTTGTTTTTTCATAGTCTATATTTCTCTGAGCTTTTTTACTACGTGCTGACTTTGGCATTTTTTATTAAATGTAAACATATAACACTTATGTGTATCTTACTATAATATCACTTATCTTATAGCAAGACAACTCTCGTAGAATTGAGATACTGCCCCGTCACCAATAGTTAAAGTGTGGAACGGTATATACACCAATAGTGTAGTTGTTATCTTCATATGAATTCCTAATCAGTGACAGTGTGAGGTTACTTGGTTAATTTATTGTAGTTTATTTTAGAAAACTTACTTGTTTTTATTAGTAGATTGTGTATAGTAGCCACAATATCTAGTTATTTTGTGGCTAGGGCTTGGATTTTGATTCTTTTTGGTCAGCTTCCAGTGAGTTCTTAGAAGATGACTTTCTTGCAGTTTCTTTTGCGTCTAATTTAACTTATTTCCTTTGGCGTTTGGTGAGTTCTTAGAAGAACTGGTCTGATCTACTTTTCTTAGCGAGCGAAGAGATTCAGCTGCATTTAACAATGGTTGCTATAGTGTATTTTTGCGAATGCGTGAGAATTTCAAGTTTCCTCCTTATTTTTCAATAGTTTGACAGTAGTCATGTGTCTTTCTGCCAAGAGCGACAGCCGTCAGTGTTAGCCATGATCATCTAGAGGTTAGGACCCCACTTTGTGGCTGTGCTAACCTATGTTCGAATCCTGGTCACAGCATTGACATTTTGTACATATTTTACAGTCCAAAATCTGAAGAATTATTTGTTTTTATAACATTGTTTTTTGACGTCGTATTTGCTGATAGGTTACGCTTATAACAATTTTGATCAACTGAGATAAAGATTTTGTGGTTTCATTAACGCTGGTGGGTTACTGTTTAAAGAAAAAACCTTAACGTTCACCTCAAATATTCAGCGTCCAAGAAATATAGGCCGCTGGCAAACTGGAACGTCTGTGAGCATCCGGTGTATTATTTGGAGCTGTCCCTTTTGAGAGAAGTTCCATGTTCGAAGTGGTCTGTCTACATTGGGTATATAGTGTTTAAAACTTGTTATTACACGTAATCTTATTTAATTATGGAGTTAGCTAAAAAGCGATGGGTCACTGCACTTCTCCGCGTAAAGAGCAGTCGATTGATGCTTGAACTGTTGTCAGAGACCGTTCATACACAGAGATAAATCGTCTCAAAAAAAAAGAAGAAAGAAGAACAAAGAAGAACAATTGGCCATTTTTGTACCCTTTTTTTTTGCTCTCTTTTGACATTTTAACAGACGTTCTGACACTCGCTGGATTCGTAAGACGCTTCTCTGTAAGAATATGTGCTTTTTGAAACTTATGAGTTGATTTTAGTTGAGATTTGGACAGTTTTGTTTTGTAGGCGTATATAGGCGTGTACGGGCCATCCCAATATAGAGAGTGCTACCGCCTTTCTGATAATAATATATTTAATTTTGTAAATGTTGTCTCAATAGAAATTCAAGTTTTATCCAAGTTTTATAGATTTAGCTACTTAGCTTACTAATATAATAATAATATATTTAATTTTCTAAACGTTGTCTCAAAAGAAATTCAAGTTTGATCACAGTGTTATAGATTTCTGTACTTAGCTTACTAATATAATAATAATATATTTAATTTTGTAAATGTTGTCTCAACAGAAATTCAAGTTTTATCCAAGTTTCATAGATTTAGCTACTTACCTTACTAATAAAATAATAATATATTTAATTTTGTAAATGTTGTCTCAATAGAAATTCAAGTTTTATCCAAGTTTTATAGATTTCTGTACTTAGCTTACTAATATAATAATAATATATTTTATTTTGTAAATGTTGTCTCAATAGAAATTCAAGTTTTATCCAAGTTTTATAGATTTCTGTACTTAGCTTACTAATATAATAAAAATATATTTAATTTTGTAAATGTTGTCTCAACAGAAATTCAAGTTTTGTCCAAGTTTTATAGATTTCTGTACTTAGCTTACTAATATAATAATGATATATTTAATTGTGTAAATGTTGTCTCAACAGACATTCAAGTTTTATCCAAGTTTTATAGATTTCTGTACTTACCTTAAATGCGATTTTGCCAATATGACATGTTAGCGTAACGGTTAGAGTACCGGGGGTTGGTGGAAAGATTTTTGGTTCAATCCCGTGTATCGTTTTTTTTTTATAATTAAAAAAACAAACTTTTTTTTAATAACTAATTATTTTTAACTGTCCTTATGATTTTATAGCAAAAAGTGGTGAATTTATCGATTGAAAATATTAGTGAATTCTATGATATACATATTCTTTGAATGAACTCAAATTTTTCGTTATCACATTTGATGAAAAATGTAGTCCCATTTTAGCAATGCGTCTGACCAATGATGCTTTTGAACCCGCGACCAGCACTGCGATGTCATCAGCATCAGCCTGGGCATAAATATTCCTATTTTTAAACTCCTTTAAAAGAGGATTCAGCATACAGTTCCATAGTAAAGGTGATAAAATCCCCCTTTGGGGGTTTCATTTAACTACTTCCCTTTTAACAGTTGCTCTCAGTTGTTCTACTTGAACTGTTCTGTGCCTCACCATATACTCAATCCATCGGATGAATACTGGTGGCACATTGAGTTCTCGTAGCGACTTGAACATAGTACTGAAAGGTATGTTGTCAAAAGCTCCAACAATATCTAAAAAGACACCGAGTGCCATCTTCTTTTTTGTTAGTTTACGCTCTATACAGATCACGAATTCATGAACCGCAGTCTCGGTAGAGACCCTGGCTCGGAACTACTGTGATTGAATGATAAATATTGCATAAATGTGTGTTTGAGAGCTAATTTTTTTTTGACAATCATTAATAAATATTATAAATTTATATATTAATACAATAGCAATGCCTGGAAAAATCATGGATTATATGGAAAAATGCGCGCATGAAAAGTAATATTCTTAAGATTTTATTAAACCTGGAAAAGTAAAGGACAAGAAATTCAACCTGGAAAAGTAAAGAACAAGATATTCTAGTACAGTAAAAAATAAGAATTTTTTAGTTTTAAAATATTGCAGCTAAAAATAAAATTTGAATATTGATAAATATTTTATTTATTATTTGCATATGTTGTTGTTTATTGTTGAGTTAGAAAGAATTAAATGATCCTAACTATGATATAATAAAATTATTAATTTTTATGTAAATTATAAAATTATTAATTCCATCTACTAACTAACTAACTAATGAATTAATTCTATTCAAACAATTTTCACTACATACATATATGCAAATAATAGGGGGGAAATAAGTTCAATCCAGCGACTGACACCCTTTCTAACTCAACAATAAACAACAACATATGTAAATAATAAATAAAATATTTATCAATATTCAAATTTTATTTTTAGCTGCAATATTTTAAGTCTAAAAAATTCTTATTTTTTACTTTACTAGAATATCTTGTTCTTTACTTTTCCAGGTTGAATTTCTTGTCCTTTACTTTTCCAGGTTTAATAAAATCTTAAGCATATTACTTTTCATGCGCGCATTTTTCCATATAATATTATTATATCAGTAAGCATAGTACAGAAATCTATAAAACTTTAATAAACCTTGAATTTATGTTGAGACAACATTCACAAAATTAAATATATTGTTATTTTATTAGTAAGGTAAGTACAGAAATCTATAAAACTTGGATAAAACTTGAATTTCTGTTGAGACAAAATTTACACAATTAAATATATTCTTATATTAGTAAGGTAAGTACAAAAATCTATAAAACCTGGGTAACACCTGAATTTCTGTTAAGACAACATTCACAAAATTAAATATATCATTATTATATTAGTAAGGTAAGTACAGAAATCTATAAAACTTGGATAAAACTTGAATTTCTGTTGGGACAACATTTACAAAATCAAATATATTATTATTATATTAGTAAGCTAAGTACAGAAATCTATAAAACTTGGATAAAACTTGAATTTCTGTTGGGACAACATTTACAAAATCAAATATATTATTATTATATTAGTAAGCTAAGTACAGAAATCTATAAAACTTGGATAAAACTTGAATTTCTGTTGAGATAACATTTACAAAATCAAATATATTATTATTATATTAGTAAGCTAAGTACAGAAATCTATAAAACTTGGATAAAACTTGAATTTCTGTTGAGATAACATTTACAAAATTAAATATATTATTATTATATTACTAAGGTAAGTACAGAAATCTATAAAATTTGAATTGATGTTAAGACAACATTTACAAAATTGAATATATTATTCTAATATTAGTAAGCTAAGTACAGAAATCTATAAAACTTGGATAAAACTTGAATTTCTATTGAGACAACATTTATCAAATTATATATCATTCAACCACGGTAGTGGTTGAATATATGCTTAAGTCCGAAATTGAATGAATCAAGAAACATTCAAACCCCCACCACTAATTCCGTTCGCAACCAAATTTCAAACATATAATAATATATATAATTTTATAAATGTTATCTTAACATAAATTCAAGTTTTATCCAAGTTTTATAGATTTCTGTACTTACCTTACTAATACAATAATGATATATTTAATTTTGTAAATGTTGTCTTAAATTAAATTCAAGTTTTATCCAAGTTTTATAGATTTCTGTACTTAGCTTACTAATATAATAATAATATATTTAATTTTGTAAATGTTGTCTCAACAGAAATTCAAGTTTTATCCAAGTTTTATAGATTTTTGTACTTAGCTTACTAATATAATAATAATATATTTGATTTTGTAAATGTTATCTCAACAGAAATTCAAGTTTTATCCAAGTTTTATAGATTTCTGTACTTAGCTTACTAATATAATAATGATATATTTGATTTCGTAAATGTTGTCTTAACATAAATTCAAGTTTTATCCAAGTTTTATAGATTACTGTACTTAGCTTATTGAAATAATAATAATAATATATTTAATTTAGTAAATGTTGTCTCAATAGAAATTATAAGTTTTATTAAAGATTTATGAATTTCTGGACTTAGATTACTAATATAATAATAATATATTCAATTTTGTGAATGTTGTCTCAACAGAAATTCAAGTTTTATCCAAGTTTTATAGATTTCTGTACTTAGCTTACTAATATAATATTATATTTAATTTTGTAAATGTTGTCTCAAAAAAAATTCAAGTTTTATCCAAGTTTTATAGATTTCTGTACTTAGCTTACTAATATAATAATAATATATTGTACTTGGTAAATGTTGTCTCAACAGAAATTCAAGTTTTATCAAAGTTTTGTAGATTTTTGTACTTAACTTACTACTATAATAATAATATATTTAATTTTGTAAATGTTGTCTTAACATAAATTCAAGTTTTATCTAAGTTTTATAGATTTCTGTACTTACCTTACTAATATAATAATAATATATTTGATTTTGTAAATTTTGTATCAACAGAAATTCAAGTTTTGTCCAAGTTATATAGATTTCTGTACTTAGTCTACTAATATAATAATAGTATATTTAATTTCGTAAAGTTTGTCTCAACAGAAATTCAAGTGTTATCCAAGTTTTATAGATTTCCGTACTTAGCTTACTAATATAATAATAATATATTTGATTTTGTAAATGTTGTCTAAACAGAAATTCAAGTTTTATCCAAGTTTTATAGATTTCTGTATTTACCTTACTAATATAATAATAATTATATTTAATTTTGTAAATGTTGTCTCAATAGAAATTCAAGTTTTATCCAAGTTTTATAGATTTTTGTACTTAGCTTACTAATATAATAATAATATATATAATTTTGTAAATGTTGTCTCAACAGAAATTCAAGTTTTATCAAAGTTTTATAGATTTCTGTACTTAGCTTACTAATATAATAATAATATGTTTAATTTTGTAAATGTTGTCTCAATAGAAATTAAAGTTTTAAAGATTTTTGCACTTAGCTTACTAATAGAATAATTATTTGATTTTGTAAAGGTTGTCTCAACAGAAATTTAAGATTTATCCAAGTTTTATAGATTTCTGTACTATGCTTACTAATATAATAATATTATATCTAATTTCATAAATGTTGTCTTAACAGAAGTTCAAGTTTCATCCAAGTTTAATAGATTTTGTTACTTACCTTACTAATATAATTATATTTAATTTTGTAAATGTTGTCTCAACAGAAATTCAAGTTTTATCCAAGTTTTATAGATTTCTGTAGTTAGCTTGCTAATATAATAATATATATAATTTTGTAAATGTTGTCTCAACAGAAATTCAAGTGTTATCCAAGTTTTATAGATTTCTGTACTTAGCTTTCTAATATAATAATAATATATTTAATTTTGTAAATGTTGTCTTTACAGAAATTCAAGTTTTATCCAAGTTTTATAGATTTTTGTACTTACCTTACTAATATAATAATGATATATTTAATTTTGTAAACGTTGTCTCAAAAGAAATTCAAGTTTGATCACAGTGTTATAGATTTCTGTACTTAGCTTACTAATATAATAATAATATATTTTATTTTGTAAACGTTGTCTCAAAAGAAATTCAAGTTTGATCACAGTGTTATAGATTTCTGTACTTACCTCTCTAATATAATAATAATTATATTTAATTTTGTAAACGTTGTCTCAAAAGAAATTCAAGTTTTATAGATTTCTGTACTTACCTTACTAATATAATAATATTATATTTAATTTTGTAAATGTTGTCTCAACAGAAATTCAAGTTTTATCCAAGTTTTATAGATTTCTGTAGTTAGCTTGCTAATATAATAATAATATATATAATTTTGTAAATGTTGTCTCAACAGAAATTCAAGTGTTATCCAAGTTTTATAGATTTCTGTACTTAGCTTTCTAATATAATAATAATATATTTAATTTTGTAAATGTTGTCTTTACAGAAATTCAAATTTTATCCAAGTTTTATAGATTTTTGTACTTACCTTACTAATATAATAATGATATATTTAATTTTGTAAATTTTGTCTGAACAGAAATTCAAGTTTAATCCAAGTTTTATAGATTTCTGTACTTAGCTTACTAATATAATAATATATATAATTTTGTGAATGTTGTCTTAACAGAAATTCAAGTTTAATCCAAGTTTTATAGATTTTTGTACTTACCTTACTAATATAATAATAATATATATAATTTTGTGAATGTTGTCTTAACAGAAATTCAAGTTTAATCCAAGTTTTATAGATTTCTGTACTAAGCTTACTAATATAATAATATATATAATTTTGTGAATGTTGTCTTAACAGAAATTCAAGTTTTATTTCAGTTACATAGATTTCTGCATTTAGATTAGTACTCGCTCCTTTAAAAATTTTCTTTTCTCAAATAACTCACCATTTTTTTCCCCTCATAACATAGAATGAAATGTAGCACGGTTGACTTGGAACACAGATACAGTAACGCTTCAATTGAGCACAGCATCTTTGTCTGGAAAAAAAAACATATTTTAATGTTGTTAAAGTCAAATTCCAATATTCATATTTATAAACAAAAACTGCACGAGCAGTTGTAATTGACTGATTATGTTTATTTATGAATGATTGGATTACGTTTACAAGATGTTATCTAAATACAGAAAATTTAATAAAAAAACATGCAACCAGTGCAAACGTTTTTTTTCTTTTTTTTTTTATTATATTTTCACCCCAAATAAGGTCCATTGCCACTTTGATGTAGGAGGCTACTATAACTGACATGAGCTACAGGGGTACTATGTGGGGAGTTGGGCAGCAAGATGTCAGTTCACGTTACACTTGAACTTCTGCATGTCAGTACAGTTGGGGAAGCAGGAACTGGAAGGGAATTCTAAACCCTAGCAGTTCTGGGAAAGAACCTACTGGAGTAGAAGGCTCTCTTACGTCTAGGGATCTCAACTGTGAAGGGGTGGGATTTTGCTGCTTGTCGGGGGTATTTATATTGAGAGGATACAAGTGCTTGCAGTTCGTCGGAGTATTCACCGTTAAAGTACTTGTAGAACAGGCAGAGGGATGCTACATTTTGTCGATGGGATAGAGGCTGAAGCTTAGATGACAGTTCAGGACCGATCACGTTGGTGACTCTCTTTTGAACCTTGTCTAGGAGCGAGAGACTAGTAGCAGATGCACCAGCTCAAATATGACAACAATACTCCATACATGGGTGAATGGTGGCCTTGTAGAGGTACAGGATACTTTTGGGCGTTAGTAACTTTCTAGCATGGTAGAGAGAACCTACCTTTTTTGCAGCCGTCCTGGCAATGCTCTCAATGTAATTGTTCCAACTCATGTTTCCTGTGAACATTAGGCCGAGGAGTTTAAGATGTATTTTCAGATAAAGAGTCATTGGCCATTGCTATTGGTGGTAGAAAAGATCTCTTGTAGTTATTGAAGGAAACAAGTTTAGTCTTAGCAGCATTAAATGTGACCATCCATTTTTGTCCCCATTCTACTACAGATTGGAGGTCATCCTCTAGTGTTTCTGCCATTTCTTTAGATATGTGTTCATTTGTTTTCCTGTCGTGTCAGTTATAGCACGTGGTGTCATCAGCATATATACCCATCTCACAGACAATTTTGTCAGGGAAGTCATGAATATTAGGAATAATAGAGGTCCAAGGATAGACCCCTGAGGCACTCCCGCATTTATATCATATTGTTTAGATGTACGACCATCGAGGACAACCTGGATTTTTCTCTTCTCTAAGAAAGATTTAATTATGTTAAGTATTCTTCCAATGATACTGTACGATCTGATTTTCCAGAGAAGACCTTCATGCCATACTCTGTCAAAAGCCTTAGATATATCTAGAGCTACTGCTCTACCCTCCCCTGCTTTGTCGAGTGAATGGTATATACGTTCAGAGACTACAGTTAGGGTGTTTGCTGTGGAACGGCTTGCCTAAATCCATATTGTTGGTTGGTCAGAAGTTTAACATCTGTAAGATGATGGACTAGACTTGGTTAATTATGGACTCAAACATTTTGGCGAAAAGTGGGAGGAGGCTAATGAGGCAGTAATTTACTGGGTCAATTCTTTGCCAGAATTCTTGAAAACTGGTACCACAGAAGCAGTTTTCCAGCATGCAGGAAAGCAAGATTCATTAAGGCATTTGTTGTAAAGTTTGGAGAGAACTGGAGCTACTTCGGTGGAACACTTTTTTAACAGCACAGCTGGGATGAGATCAAGTCTACATGCTTTTTAATTGTCAAGATTTTTATGATAGCATGCACCTGAGAAGGGGTAATTTTCAGATTGTCTAGTGTGGCATCTGTCCGCAAAGGAAAGTCAGGGAGGGGGTGGTTAGCAGGGTCCAATGTGGAGTTGGAGGCAAACCGATTGGCAAGCATGTTAGCCGTTTCGGTTGCTAAGCAAACAACCTCATGATTGTTACTAATGTTATATCCAAGTTCTGAGACATCTTTATGTTTTTATCTTCACTCTATTTAGAAATACACAATATGTATATGTAGACACACACATGGTGGTCACATGACCTCTCCTTGTTTTCTCATGAGATATTTATAAAAAGCATACGTTTGTACTCTAAAACCGTCAAGTTTATCTTTGCTTATAGTCAGGTCGACGAAGTCTCAATGGGGAGTCAATTGGCCCCTAACATTAGCTGATAATTTCATCATTTATTAAAAATCAAGTGTTTAGTTCTGAAATTACAAGCATTGTTATATATTACACTTCTTCTATGTTTGTACTTCCAATCTCTTCATAGCGCTCTATAGTTCACGATGGAAAGCAAGAAGGATAAATTCTTTCCTTGTCCTTGTTAGACGTTCAAGAGGTTGCTGTCTCACTACCATATACAGGAAGCGTACTTTTATTTGCCTCGTTTGTATAAAAATCACAAACAACCAGCCTGATTTATAAAATGTGTACAAAAGAATCCTCATAATTTGTTCATCTTGCAGACTGGACTTCAAACTAGAGAGAATCAGGAAATTATTCATTAATAATGATTATTTGGAAGACCTTATTAATAAGTGTATTAGCAAAAAGGTTGCAGATTTCAGATCATTTAAAATATTTTGGGTCTTTTAAATATACTACTTATTTAAAATTATCTTGGATAAGCGTAAGCAGATTGTTAGAAATAGTATTAATTGCTTCTACTCTATTTGCTTGCATTTAGTATATAATATATGAACTGCTGTTGTTTTTTTTTTGCAAAGAGTATGTTCCATTCCAGCACTGTTGTTGGTTATGTGGAGTGTACTTCCTTGCATTTGCAGATGCATGTAAGACAGTCCATTCCATTTAGGATTATACAGGGAAGGACAAGACCCAATAATTTCTCTTCCTCTGCAATGTTCGGCTCTGTTAATGGTCAGTATTTTGGTAAGAAAATCCATGCTGTGCCAGTAAATACAAAATCGAGTTGTTGAGAACCTGCATAGAGCAGATTAAAAAAATCATTTTTTTTATTTGAATCTACTTTTATTGCAATACCCTATGTAGAAAAAGTGCATAAAGGTGTTTAATTATTTATCACAAGTCTTTGCACTTCAAATTCCCAAATGTTTTTATTTTCGTCATTTTAAATTATACTATAAATTTATCATGAGATGAAAGTGCAAAGAACTCTAGAGACATTTCCCATGCAAACGGAATCTAGTTGTCAACTGTCTACCTACAGATTCATTGTTTGCTACTTTCTATTTCATTGTTTATCGTAATATACTTCCCATTTCTTTGTTTATGGTAATATACTTCCCATTTCTTTGTTTATTGTAATATACTTCCCATTTCTTTGTTTATTGTAATATTCTTCCCATTTCTTTGTTTATTGTAATATACTTCCCATTTCTTTGCTATTGTAATATTCTTCCCATTTCTTTGTTTATTGTAATATTCTTCCCATTTCTTTGTTTATTGTAATATATTTCCTATTTCTTTGTTTATTGTAATATACTTCCCATTTCTTTGTTTATTGTAATATTCTTCCCATTTCTTTGTTTATTGTAATATTCTTCCCATTTCTTTGTTTATTGTAATATATTTCCCATTTCTTTGTTTATTGTAATATACTTCCAATTTCTTTGTTTATTGTAATATACTTCCCATTTCTTTGTTTATTGTAATATTCTTCCCATTTCTTTGTTTATTGTAATATATTTCCTATTTCTTTGTTTATTGTAATATACTTCCCATTTCTTTGTTTATTGTAATATTCTTCCCATTTCTTTGTTTATTGTAATATTCTTCCCATTTCTTTGTTTATTGTAATATACTTCCCATTTCTTTGTTTATGGTAATATACTTCCCATTTCTTTGTTTATTGTAATATACTTCCAATTTCTTTGTTTATTGTAATATACTTCCCATTTCTTTGTTTATTGTAATATACTTCCCATTTCTTTGTTTATTGTAATATACTTCCCATTTCTTTGTTTATGGTAATATACTTCCCATTTCTTTGTTTATTGTAATATACTTCCAATTTCTTTGTTTATTGTAATATTCTTCCCATTTCTTTGTTTATTGTAATATTCTTCCCATTTCTTTGTTTATTGTAATATACTTCCCATTTCTTTGTTTATTGTAATATTCTTCCCATTTCTTTGTTTATTGTAATATACTTCTCATTTCTTTGTTTATTGTAATATACTTCCTATTTCTTTGTTTATTGTAATATTCTTCCCATTTCTTTGTTTATTGTAATATACTTCCCATTTCTTTGTTTATTGTAATATACTTCCCATTTCTTTGTTTATTGTAATATACTTCCCATTTCTTTGTTTATGGTAATATACTTCCCATTTCTTTGTTTATTGTAATATACTTCCAATTTCTTTGTTTATTGTAATATTCTTCCCATTTCTTTGTTTATTGTAATATTCTTCCCATTTCTTTGTTTATTGTAATATACTTCCCATTTCTTTGTTTATTGTAATATATTTCCCATTTCTTTGTTTATTGTAATATACTTCCCATTTCTTTGTTTATTGTAATATTCTTCCCATTTCTTTGTTTATTGCAATATATTTCCCATTTCTTTGTTTATTGTAATATTCTTCCCATTTCTTTGTTTATTGTAATATTCTTCCCATTTCTTTGTTTATTGTAATATATTTCCCATTTCTTTGTTTATTGTAATATACTTCCCATTTCTTTGTTTATTGTAATATTCTTCCCATTTCTTTGTTTATTGTAATATACTTCCCATTTCTTTGTTTATGGTAATATATTTCCCATTTCTTTGTTTATTGTAATATACTTCCCATTTCTTTGTTTATGGTAATATATTTCCCATTTCTTTGTTTATTGTAATATACTTCCAATTTCTTTGTTTATTGTAATATTCTTCCCATTTCTTTGTTTATTGTAATATTCTTCCCATTTCTTTGTTTATGGTAATATACTTCCCATTTCTTTGTTTATTGTAATATATTTCCCATTTCTTTGTTTATTGTAATATACTTCCAATTTCTTTGTTTATTGTAATATTCTTCCCATTTCTTTGTTTATTGTAATATACTTCCCATTTCTTTGTTTATTGTAATATTCTTCCCATTTCTTTGTTTATTGCAATATATTTCCCATTTCTTTGTTTATTGTAATATTCTTCCCATTTCTTTGTTTATTGTAATATTCTTCCCATTTCTTTGTTTATTGTAATATACTTCCCATTTCTTTGTTTATTGTAATATACTTCCCATTTCTTTGTTTATTGTAATATACTTCCCATTTCTTTGTTTATTGTAATATACTTCCCATTTCTTTGTTTATGGTAATATACTTCCCATTTCTTTGTTTATTGTAATATACTTCCAATTTCTTTGTTTATTGTAATATTCTTCCCATTTCTTTGTTTATTGTAATATTCTTCCCATTTCTTTGTTTATTGTAATATACTTCCCATTTCTTTGTTTATTGTAATATTCTTCCCATTTCTTTGTTTATTGCAATATATTTCCCATTTCTTTGTTTATTGTAATATACTTCCTATTTCTTTGTTTATTGTAATATACTTCCTATTTCTTTGTTTATTGTAATATACTTCCCATTTCTTTGTTTATTGTAATATACTTCTTATTTCTTTGTTTATTGTAATATTCTTCCCATTTCTTTGTTTATTGTAATATATTTCCCATTTCTTTGTTTATTGTAATATTCTTCCCATTTCTTTGTTTATTGTAATATACTTCCCATTTCTTTGTTTATTGTAATATACTTCCCATTTCTTTGTTTATTGTAATATTCTTCCCATTTCTTTGTTTATTGTAATATACTTCCCATTTCTTTGTTTATTGTAATATATTTCCCATTTCTTTGTTTATTGTAATATACTTCCCATTTCTTTGTTTATTGTAATATACTTCCCATTTCTTTGTTTATTGTAAAATTCTTCCCATTTCTTTGTTTATTGTAATATTCTTCCCATTTCTTTGTTTATTGTAATATTCTTCCCATTTCTTTGTTTATTGTAATATATTTCCCATTTCTTTGTTTATTGTAATATTCTTCCCATTTCTTTGTTTATTGTAATATACTTCCCATTTCTTTGTTTATTGTAATATACTTCCCATTTCTTTGTTTATTGTAATATATTTCCCATTTCTTTGTTTATTGTAATATACTTCCCATTTCTTTGTTTATTGTAATATACTTCCCATTTCTTTGTTTATGGTAATATAATTCCCATTTCTTTGTTTATTGTAATATACTTCCCATTTCTTTGTTTATTGTAATATACTTCCCATTTCTTTGTTTATTGTAATATATTTCCCATTTCTTTGTTTATTGTAATATACTTCCCATTTCTTTGTTTATTGTAATATACTTCCCATTTCTTTGTTTATTGTAATATATTTCCCATTTCTTTGTTTATTGTAATATACTTCCCATTTCTTTGTTTATTGTAATATACTTCCCATTTCTTTGTTTATTGTAATATACTTCCCATTTCTTTGTTTATGGTAATATACTTCCCATTTCTTTGTTTATTGTAATATACTTCCCATTTCTTTGTTTATTGTAATATACTTCCCATTTCTTTGTTTATTGTAATATACTTCCCATTTCTTTGTTTATGGTAATATTCTTCCCATTTCTTTGTTTATTGTAATATACTTCCCATTTCTTTGTTTATTGTAATATTCTTCCCATTTCTTTGTTTATTGTAATATTCTTCCCATTTCTTTGTTTATTGTAATATACTTCCTATTTCTTTGTTTATTGTAATATTCTTCCCATTTCTTTGTTTATGGTAATATACTTCCCATTTCTTTGTTTATTGTAATATACTTCCCATTTCTTTGTTTATTGTAATATACTTCCCATTTCTTTGTTTATTGTAATATTCTTCCCATTTCTTTGTTTATTGTAATATTCTTCCCATTTCTTTGTTTATTGTAATATATTTCCCATTTCTTTGTTTATTGTAATATACTTGCCATTTCTTTGTGTATTGTAATATACTTCCCATTTCTTTGTTTATTGTAATATACTTCCCATTTCTTTGTTTATTGTAATATACTTCCCATTTCTTTGTTTATTGTAATATACTTCCTATTTCTTTGTTTATTGTAATATACTTCTTATTTCTTTGTTTATTGTAATATTCTTCCCATTTCTTTGTTTATGGTAATATACTTCCCATTTCTTTGTTTATTGTAATATACTTCCCATTTCTTTGTATATGGTAATATACTTCCCATTTCTTTGTTTATTGTAATATACTTCCCATTTTTTTGTATATGGTAATATACTTCCCATTTCTTTGTTTATTGTAATATACTTTCCATTTCTTTGTTTATGGTAATATACTTCCCATTTCTTTGTTTATGGTAATATACTTCCCATTTCTTTGTTTATTGTAATATACTTCCCATTTCTTTGTATATTGTAATATACTTCCCATTTCTTTGTTTATTGTAATATATTTCCTATTTCTTTGTTTATTGTAATATACTTCCCATTTCTTTGTTTATAGTAATATACTTCCCATTTCTTTGTTTATTATAATATACTTCCCATTTCTTTGTTTATTGTAATATACTTCCTATTTCTTTGTATATGGTAATATACTTGCCATTTCTTTGTTTATTGTAATATACTTCCAATTTCTTTGTTTATTGTAATATTCTTCCCATTTCTTTGTTTATTGTAATATTCTTCCCATTTCTTTGTTTATTGTAATATTCTTCCCATTTCTTTGTTTATTGTAATATACTTCCTATTTCTTTGTTTATTGTAATATACTTCCCATTTCTTTGTTTATGGTAATATACTTCCCATTTCTTTGTTTATTGTAATATACTCCCCATTTCTTTGTTTATTGTAATATTCTTCCCATTTCTTTGTTTATTGTAATATTCTTCCCATTTCTTTGTTTATTGTAATATACTTCCCATTTCTTTGTTTATGGTAATATACTTCCCATTTCTTTGTTTATGGTAATATACTTCCCATTTCTTTGTTTATTGTAATATACTTCCCATTTCTTTGTTTATTGTAATATACTTCCCATTTCTTTGTTTATTGTAATATACTTCCCATTTCTTTGTTTATTATAATATACTTCCCATTTCTTTGTTTATTGTAATATACTTCCCATTTCTTTGTATATGGTAATATACTTCCCATTTCTTTGTTTATTGTAATATACTTCCCATTTCTTTGTTTATGGTAATATACTTCCCATTTCTTTGTTTATTATAATATACTTCCCATTTCTTTGTTTATGGTAATATACTTCCCATTTCTTTGTTTATGGTAATATACTTCCCATTTCTTTGTTTATTGTAATATACTTCCCATTTCTTTGTTTATTATAATATACTTCCCATTTCTTTGTTTATTATAATATACTTCCCATTTCTTTGTTTATTGTAATATACTTCCCATTTCTTTGTATATGGTAATATACTTCCCATTTCTTTGTTTATTGTAATATACTTCCCATTTCTTTGTATATGGTAATATACTTCCCATTTCTTTGTTTATGGTAATATACTTCCCATTTCTTTGTTTATTGTAATATATTTCCTATTTCTTTGTTTATTGTAATATATTTCCCATTTCTTTGTTTATTGTAATATACTTCCCATTTCTTTGTTTATTGTAATATACTTCCCATTTCTTTGTTTATTGTAATATACTTCCCATTTCTTTGTATATGGTAATATACTTGCCATTTCTTTGTTTATGGTAATATACTTCCCATTTCTTTGTTTATGGTAATATACTTCCCATTTCTTTGTTTATTGTAATATACTTCCCATTTCTTTGTTTATTGTAATATACTTCCCATTTCTTTGTTTATTGTAATATATTTCCCATTTCTTTGTTTATTGTAATATACTTCCCATTTCTTTGTTTATTGTAATATACTTCCCATTTCTTTGTTTATTGTAATATTCTTCCCATTTCTTTGTTTATTGTAATATTCTTCCCATTTCTTTGTTTATTGTAATATTCTTCCCATTTCTTTGTTTATTGTAATATATTTCCCATTTCTTTGTTTATTGTAATATACTTCCCATTTCTTTGTTTATTGTAATATACTTCCCATTTCTTTGTTTATTGTAATATATTTCCCATTTCTTTGTTTATTGTAATATACTTCCCATTTCTTTGTTTATTGTAATATACTTCCCATTTCTTTGTTTATGGTAATATACTTCCCATTTCTTTGTTTATTGTAATATTCTTCCCATTTCTTTGTTTATTGTAATATACTTCCCATTTCTTTGTTTATTGTAATATACTTCCAATTTCTTTGTTTATTGTAATATATTTCCCATTTCTTTGTTTATTGTAATATACTTCCAATTTCTTTGTTTATTGTAATATTCTTCCCATTTCTTTGTTTATTGTAATATTCTTCCCATTTCTTTGTTTATTGTAATATACTTCCCATTTCTTTGTTTATGGTAATATACTTCCCATTTCTTTGTTTATTGTAATATACTTCCCATTTCTTTGTTTATTGTAATATACTTCCCATTTCTTTGTTTATTGTAATATACTTCCCATTTCTTTGTTTATTGTAATATATTTCCCATTTCTTTGTTTATTGTAATATACTTCCCATTTCTTTGTTTATTGTAATATACTTCCCATTTCTTTGTTTATTGTAATATATTTCCCATTTCTTTGTTTATTGTAATATACTTCCCATTTCTTTGTTTATTGTAATATACTTCCCATTTCTTTGTTTATTGTAATATACTTCCCATTTCTTTTTTATGGTAATATACTTCCCATTTCTTTGTTTATTGTAATATACTTCCCATTTCTTTGTTTATTGTAATATACTTCCCATTTCTTTGTTTATTGTAATATACTTCCCATTTCTTTGTTTATTGTAATATACTTCCCATTTCTTTGTTTATGGTAATATACTTCCCATTTCTTTGTTTATTGTAATATACTTCCAATTTCTTTGTTTATTGTAATATTCTTCCCATTTCTTTGTTTATTGTAATATTCTTCCCATTTCTTTGTTTATTGTAATATACTTCCCATTTCTTTGTTTATTGTAATATTCTTCCCATTTCTTTGTTTATTGCAATATATTTCCCATTTCTTTGTTTATTGTAATATACTTCCTATTTCTTTGTTTATTGTAATATACTTCCTATTTCTTTGTTTATTGTAATATACTTCCCATTTCTTTGTTTATTGTAATATACTTCTTATTTCTTTGTTTATTGTAATATTCTTCCCATTTCTTTGTTTATTGTAATATATTTCCCATTTCTTTGTTTATTGTAATATTCTTCCCATTTCTTTGTTTATTGTAATATACTTCCCATTTCTTTGTTTATTGTAATATACTTCCCATTTCTTTGTTTATTGTAATATTCTTCCCATTTCTTTGTTTATTGTAATATACTTCCCATTTCTTTGTTTATTGTAATATATTTCCCATTTCTTTGTTTATTGTAATATTCTTCCCATTTCTTTGTTTATTGTAATATTCTTCCCATTTCTTTGTTTATTGTAATATTCTTCCCATTTCTTTGTTTATTGTAATATACTACCCATTTCTTTGTTTATTGTAATATTCGTCCCATTTCTTTGTTTATTGTAATATATTTCGCATTTCTTTGTTTATTGTAATATACTTCCCATGTCTTTGTTTATTGTAATATACTCCCCATTTCTTTGTATATGGTAATATACTTGCCATTTCTTTGCTTATGGTAATATACTTCCCATTTCTTTGTTTATGGTAATGTACTTCCCATTTCTTTGTTTATTGTAATATACTTCCCATTTCTTTGTTTATTGTAATATACTTCCTATTTCTTTGTTTATTGTAATATACTTCCCATTTCTTTGTTTATTGTAATATACTTGCCATTTCTTTGTGTATTGTAATATACTTCCCATTTCTTTGTTTATTGTAATATACTTCCCATTTCTTTGTTTATTGTAATATACTTCCCATTTCTTTGTTTATTGTAATATACTTCCTATTTCTTTGTTTATTGTAATATACTTCTTATTTCTTTGTTTATTGTAATATTCTTCCCATTTCTTTGTTTATGGTAATATACTTCCCATTTCTTTGTTTATTGTAATATATTTCCCATTTCTTTGTTTATTGTAATATACTTGCCATTTCTTTGTGTATTGTAATATACTTCCCATTTCTTTGTTTATTGTAATATACTTCCCATTTCTTTGTTTATTGTAATATACTTCCCATTTCTTTGTTTATTGTAATATACTTCCTATTTCTTTGTTTATTGTAATATACTTCTTATTTCTTTGTTTATTGTAATATTCTTCCCATTTCTTTGTTTATGGTAATATACTTCCCATTTCTTTGTTTATTGTAATATACTTCCCATTTCTTTGTATATGGTAATATACTTCCCATTTCTTTGTTTATTGTAATATACTTCCCATTTTTTTGTATATGGTAATATACTTCCCATTTCTTTGTTTATTGTAATATACTTTCCATTTCTTTGTTTATGGTAATATACTTCCCATTTCTTTGTTTATTGTAATATACTTCCCATTTCTTTGTATATTGTAATATACTTCCCATTTCTTTGTTTATTGTAATATATTTCCTATTTCTTTGTTTATTGTAATATACTTCCCATTTCTTTGTTTATGGTAATATACTTCCCATTTCTTTGTTTATTATAATATACTTCCCATTTCTTTGTTTATTGTAATATACTTCCTATTTCTTTGTATATGGTAATATACTTGCCATTTCTTTGTTTATTGTAATATACTTCCTATTTCTTTGTTTATTGTAATATTCTTCCCATTTCTTTGTTTATTGTAATATTCTTCCCATTTCTTTGTTTATTGTAATATTCTTCCCATTTCTTTGTTTATTGTAATATACTTCCTATTTCTTTGTTTATTGTAATATACTTCCCATTTCTTTGTTTATGGTAATATACTTCCCATTTCTTTGTTTATTGTAATATACTTCCCATTTCTTTGTTTATTGTAATATTCTTCCCATTTCTTTGTTTATTGTAATATTCTTCCCATTTCTTTGTTTATTGTAATATACTTCCCATTTCTTTGTTTATGGTAATATACTTCCCATTTCTTTGTTTATGGTAATATACTTCCCATTTCTTTGTTTATTGTAATATACTTCCCATTTCTTTGTTTATTGTAATATACTTCCCATTTCTTTGTTTATTGTAATATTCTTCCCATTTCTTTGTTTATTATTATATACTTCCCATTTCTTTGTTTATTGTAATATACTTCCCATTTCTTTGTATATGGTAATATACTTCCCATTTCTTTGTTTATTGTAATATACTTCCCATTTCTTTGTTTATGGTAATATACTTCCCATTTCTTTGTTTATTATAATATACTTCCCATTTCTTTGTTTATTGTAATATACTTCCCATTTCTTTGTTTATTGTAATATACTTCCCATTTCTTTGTTTATTATAATATACTTCCCATTTCTTTGTTTATTGTAATATACTTCCCATTTCTTTGTATATGGTAATATACTTCCCATTTCTTTGTTTATTGTAATATACTTCCCATTTCTTTGTATATGGTAATATACTTGCCATTTCTTTGTTTATGGTAATATACTTCCCATTTCTTTGTTTATGGTAATATACTTCCCATTTCTTTGTTTATTGTAATATACTTCCCATTTCTTTGTTTATTGTAATATACTTCCCATTTCTTTGTTTATTGTAATATACTTCCCATTTCTTTGTTTATTGTAATATACTTCCTATTTCTTTGTCTATTGCCACCACCCCCTCTCACGTTTACTTTATAGTATTACATCAGTGCAATCTAATCGTTTTTATACGAATGTTTATTTATCATAAGTTTTTGCACTTCAAATTCCCCATTGCATCATTTTCAATTATACTATACATTTATCATAATAAGATGAAAGGTGAAAGAACTCTAGAGAGTTGTCAACTAATCATGTTTAAACACATATATAAATCAGTTACATTAAAATATATTGAAACATTCAATGTGCAACCAATATTTTTCAACCACAAAAAATAAATATTAAAACATTTGACAAGATTGTAGCTACTGAGTGGTGAAATACGATTATTCTAAACATGTAATAATCCCGATATCATATACATGGGGGGGGGGCATCTGTGCCAATTATATACATACTTAACAATAATCCCGATATCATATACATGGGTGGGGGGCATCTGTGCCAATTATATATATACTTAATAATCACAGACACAACAAAGTAAACATAATACGACTTCTAGCTATTTTCATAATTCCTGCCATTTCAAATTCCACCACATCTTTATTTTCGAAATGTTTTATTATACTATCAATTAATCATGATTAGATCATTGTCGAAAAAGCTCTAATTCACTTTTACATTCATTTGCAAGTCGGATTCCCAGAAAACGGCGTAAATTGTCGCTTTTGCCACATTAGAGTTTTTTTTTTTTTTTCACTTGAGTTGAAACTGCTCTTTAGCGTAAAATCCGTTTGCTCGTCAACACTTTGCATTCCTTAAAAAAAATGGTCAACCTTTGCGTTGCACTTTTTTTCTTTTTTTTTTAAATAGTTCTTCGTCAAACTGTTATATTTGACGCTTCATATCTCGTCACCAACTGTTGTGGTTGCAAGGTTGAACAATAATTAGTAAGGAAATACAATGAAGACGCAAACAACAAGATAACGCAATAATAAGTGTATTAAAAAACAGGTATATTTACAATATGTACAAATGATGGTGTCGAGTCAGAGAGTCTTGGTGGGAGGACATGTACGCTCTTCGGCGTCACTTCTGGTGGCATTTGAGTAAGACACACCAAGGCCAACCTAGGCTTGCCATTTATAGTGTTATGTTATTCGCATATGCAAATAAGTGGTTGCCACCACAACATTAACAATCACAGACACAACAAAGTAAGCATAATACGACTTCCAGCTATTTTCATAATTCCTGCCATTTCAAATTCCACCACATCTTTATTTTCGAAATGTTTTATTATACTATCAATTAATCATGATTAGATGATTGTCGAAAAAGCTCTAGGGAGTTTTCCACCCACATATTTTTATATTTAAACTCGGAACCTCCGAACAAATACACATATATATAAATCCATTACATAAAAATATAGTAATAAATTTAACGTAGATCCAATATTTTGTTAAACACAAAACATAAATATTAAAAATTAACATTTTACAATGTTGTAACTGTTGAGTGGTTGGAATATGACTATTCTAAATGAGTAATTATCCCGATGCCATACACATTGGGAGAAGCTCTGCGCTACTTATATACACGAATAACAAGCACAGACATTACATTTTGACCAACCTTTACATCATCAAATAATATACAGACGCAAATAAATAGATTAAAAAAAAAAATTATAATATAACTGAGTGGTGAAATATGACTATTCTAAACATGTAATAATCCCGAAATCATATACATTGGGATGAGGGCATCTATGCCATTTATATACATATGTTGCGTTATATCATAAAGGGGATCATGTATGATCGTCTAATCAACCTTAATGTAGTATTTCGTCTAGTCAGAATTAACATCATGTGACCGTCTAGTTGTTCTGTCTATTTGTTCATATGCCGTTCTGTGTGTGTGTGTGTGTGATACATGCATTTTTCAGACATACCTTCTGCGTCTTGGATGTTGGTCCATCTGGAAATCTCTCGTCTTGGAAGGGAGACCTGGTACCTGTTTTGGACGAAGATTCAATCACTCCAAGACAAGGAATTGGTTTCATAGTTTATTTCACTTTCCAGATGTCTTGCAGAAGATGGAAAGTGAATCTCTGGCCTGTATTGTTTCTGTTCTATTCAGGTTAGCGCCCCCCTCCTCCCCCCCCCCTGAAGGGGAGGAGACAACGGTGAAGCCGTTTGTCCTCTTCTAAGCCCAAACCAAATCTCCCCAATTCAGCCAACCTGATCACATGATTCACACGCAATCCGATCAGCAAAAAAATATAGTGATAAATTTAACATAGAACAAATATTTTACTCTGTGCAACTTATATACACGCATAACAAGCATTGACATTACGCTTCAACCAACTCTTACACCGTCAAATAATATACAGACGCAAATAAATAGATAACAAAAATTATAATATAAAATATAATACTGGGTATGAATATTGTTCAGATTCATCAACAAACTTGGGCCTTACTTCTGTACACCAATAACAGGAAACGTTGCCTTATAGATTGAGATGAGACGTGGAAGATACACGCTTCTATTGTGAATATCATCATACATTGAAAACCCTGTTTAGATTAAAAGAAAGCCTTTCTGACACTCTTTTATTGTCCTGATTATATCGATTGGCTTGCTTTGACGATGGAGTCACTTTGCTTGATGTAGTCTTGGGCATCTGGGTTGGGGTGCCTCACTAACGAGGAAGTATATCTGGTTAGGTCTGTGAGCCGTAATGTCCTTTCGGTTGCGAAGAGACTGCATTCACGAACAGTTAGACATTAAAGAAATAACCTTGTGTCATGTCTTCATCTATTCGTAATGTCAGTGATTGAACTTTTTGCAGGTTTCATGGTTTGCAAACAGAATTGTTGTCTTCTAATCTGGAACATATCAGTGGAATTGGAACATGCTTTAGGCAAAGAATTGGAACGTGCTTTAGGCAAAGAATTGGAACATGCTTTAGGCAAAGAATTGGAACATGCTTTAGGCAAAGAATTGGAACATGCTTTAGGCAAAGAATTGGAACATGCTTTAGGCAAAGAATTGGAACATGCTTTAGGCAAAGAATTGGAACATGCTTTAGGCAAAGAATTGGAACATGCTTTAGGCAAAGAATTGGAACATGCTTTAGGCAAAGAATTGGAACATGCTTTAGGCAAAGAATTGGAACGTGCTTTAGGCAAAGAATTGGAACATGCTTTAGGCAAAGAATTGGAACATGCTTTAGGCAAAGAATTGGAACATGCTTTAGGCAAAGAATTGGAACATGCTTTAGGCAAAGAATTGGAACATGCTTTAGGCAAAGAATTGGAACGTGCTTTAGGCAAAGAATTGGAACATGCTTTAGGCAAAGAATTGGAACATGCTTTAGGCAAAGAATTGGAACATGCTTTAGGCAAAGAATTGGAACATGCTTTAGGCAAAGAATTGGAACGTGCTTTAGGCAAGAGATTTGGGATTCATAAAACAAATGTTATACTTGACCCAGTTTGCAACGTAAGTTTAGTTTATGGTCTATCTTTAGGCATTTTGATCTTGAGCACACAGTGCAATGGGAGAAAAATGTGACTTGTTAATTTTAAAGCATCTAAAAGCAAGCTTCTCTCTTTTCATAATAATCGATCTGACCCCTGTCTGGCCCTAATTGAAATGAAAGGCTCTCCTCTTGGGGAGGCTCCATGTCTTGACATGCTTCTGGAACTGACCTTCACTCCTGATCTAAAATGGAACACATACATCGACTCTGTTGCCAACATCACTGAAAAAAATGGATCATCCTACAGCTCAAATAGGTATTTCACTTCCAAAGCATCATCTATTTGTATAAAGACTAAGTACGTCCTAAAATGGAGTAATATTGCCACATTTTGGCAGGAGTTGCTCAGTGCATCTTACCTTGACATGAGTATTCAAAACTAGTTTTAAAACCTAGTGGGTGATGCATTTTTCTATTCTCTGAAATGTCTTTCCACAAAAGATGTGGCCAGCCTCTTTTAGATCTATTATTATTTCCATGGCAAGTGCTTGTCTGAGGTCCAATCTAAAATCTTCCTTGCCAAATCTTCACAAAAAACTCGACTAGCTACAACCACTGTCAACAATTTTCCCTACTCTTATTCTGTTCTTAAATCTGAACGCAGATTCCACAATCAAAGCTTCTTTCCTAGAACTGCCTGCATGTGAAAAACTGTTCCGCTGGCCTGCTTCCAGCAGGGCGGTGGTGATGCTGGGTCAAATAAAAAAAACTATACAAAATACTGTTAGAAACCCGCCCGTTGCCCAACATAAACAGAATTTTTGTGAAATCGTAAATGTCGGCACATTACTTACGGAAAAATGGTTAATTAAACTGCAAAAGCACCTGTTAATGGAATACCCCCCCCCCAAAAAAAAAGAACAAAAAACATAAAAATGTGTTTGGTCCGGTCCGCTCGTGAAAACTTTGATCAATTAAAAAGTATTAAAAACTATGTAAGACAAAAAAAAAAAAAAAAAAAAAATGAACCACATTTTTTTTTCAGCACTAGTGCACTTATTGATCCGTGCTGAAATCATAACTTTATTATTTAAAAAGCAATTCTTAACATGGGGAGGGGAGGGTGTTTTGTACCTATTCTATACTTTAATCTTACAATTGAATAAAAAAAAAAATATTATAAAACTTTAATTAAACTTGGAAATACAATTTAAAAAATAGCCCGGATCAGTAAGTGCACTAGCATCTTTTTTCTTTTTTAACTTTCTTATTTGAAAGATTCCTACGGGATGTGATAAGACACTTCACTACGCCCGTTCGCATGCGAACGTACGTGTAAAAAAACACTACCGAAGGCGGTGAAATGGCACAAAATAGTCCCAAGGTCCAGGGGTTCATACCATACAAACGGTAAATTTGCGGTGGGTATGATTATCAGATTCGTTGTCAGCGACCTCGATTACCCCTAAAAAAACAAATTAGAGTGGACGGTGTTCTGTTGTTGCGTAAAATTTACCAAAATTTTCATCATGTCATAATCTTAAAATTAAATACTAATAATTGCCTATATATTGTTTTACTCGAAACTGTTTACATCAGCGATATCATAATTTAATCCCATTTAATTGTTTAAGATTGTTGAAACAGTTATTGAATGTTTAAAAAAAAAAAAAAAATTTAGTATTGCAAAATCTTACCTTTCATTCCAGAAAATTCAATATGAAAAATAAGCCAAAAGCCAGGACGATTTCTCTTTTGTGTTCAAAACAGAAAATTTGTTTTGTTTGTTATGATTTCTTTGGTAAATTGATAAAACTTTTGCTTTGTGAGTTCAATTCATTAAGAAAAATATATGAAAATATAAAAGAATCAAAATTAAAAGATAAAAAAAAACCACGATTTAAACGTTAAATTATTTAAAGAGGGAACTAACTGCTAAAGAACAAAGAACTTAAAGTCATCGTAACACGGTGAAATCATTATTTTGTTCCTTGTGTAAAAATGCCCGTTAAGTGTGCGGATTTGTTTTCCTTAGGTTTAAATTACATATGTCAATACGTAATGTTAACAATAAAACAGTCATGCGAATTAAATAAATAAATAAACGTTTACTGGTAAAAAAAAAATTGGTCTATTCTTTTAATACTAAAAGTTTCACATAAAAAAACTTTAATAAAAGGATGAATGCACATGAATCGGTGACGTCATCAAGTTGTGTTTACTACATGAAATTTTCATGATTATGGAACAACAGAAGAGACATAATTTTTTTTAAATGTGTTTCTTTTTCAAACGTAAAAACATTTTTTGTTTGTTTAAATTTTGTTAGAAATTGAGATTTACATAATAATATTATTATTGAAAAATATATAAATTTATTTAAAAAAAAACATTTTTCAATATATTTTTCCTTACATTTACAACTAAAACTTAAAGACTACATTTTACTGACGCATAACGTAACAAAATGGTTTTGATATCTATAGTGCCCGGAAAAATCGTCCCGGGAAAACTCATCTCCGGAAAACTCGTACCCGGACCCCCCCCCTTTTGCTAGGTAGAAAAACTGGTCCCTTATTGAATAAATATCGATTGAAAACACATTTTATTACCGTTCTTGAAGGAGATATTGTTTTTAAAAGAGACTATGTACCTTCATAATATTTAAAAACAATATGTTTTTAACTCTTGCTTAAAGAAAAATAAAACTTGATCACGGAGTCAAGATACGAAAAACGAAACCAAATATTTATTTTAAAAATACTCTAGTTTTAACACTTTAACACAGTGTCATTACGAAACAAATATATACAGAAAGAAAACACGTATTATCAAAGAAAGCAATTATTTTATTTAGAAGAATTAATTCAGTTTAAATAATTCTTGTGTTATTACAAAACAACAAAAAAAGAAAACACGGTCTTAACGTTATTATTTCGAAAGCCATTCTTAACATGGGGAGGAGAGGGTATCGTTTAAAAGTAATTTCGGGGGCACTTGTGATTGTGCAGTACTACTGCAGTGCAGTACTTAAAAATATACAAATTTATTTTCTTTTGGAGGCTCGTTTTAAAACTATATCTACCTCAGTATTTTCTTTAATTTTCGGACAATTTTTTGTTACAAATTATTTACTAAGTAATGTCGAGTGCGACATTACTTGTTATTTCTTTTTAACTAAATAAACTCTTTAAAATAAGCTTAAACACCAAACACTTACAAAGCTAGGTAGAAAACGAAAACTTAGAAAAATCAATTTAAATTTTTAAAACAATAAACATGTAAAAATATTTAAAAAAATATTATTGGATGTGCATTCATTTACCTAAAAATATACAAATTTATTTTCTTTTGTAGGAGGGCTCGTTTTAAAACTATATCTACCTTAATATTTTCTTTAATTTTCTATAAAACGTGATCCTCTTATGTCGGACATTCTTTATTCACAAGTAACACTCGACATTACTTCTTTTTTTTTTTTTTTTTTTAACTAAATAAACTTTTTAAAATAAGTTGAAAGACCAAAAACTTTCAAAGCTAGGTAGAAAACGAAAACTTAGAAAAATTAATTCAATTTTTTTAAAACAACAGTAAACAAGTAAAAATATTTTAAAAAATATTATGGGATGTGTATTTTCTTTTAAAGACAATATCTTCTTCAAGAACGATCATAAAATGTATTTTCAATCGATATTTATTCAATAAGGGACCAGTTTTCCTACTTAGTAAAAGGGGACGAGTTTTCCGGGTACGAGTTTTCCTAAATTTGATATTTATATAAATCAAAAATAAAATTTAATGTTAAAAAAAATGATTTATCTAAATTGAATAAATCAATGCTATTTAATGAAATTTTTAGTATTTATTAATTAACAACCACAAATTAAAATAAACTAATTTTTTTTTTTAAATGGCAAAATAAAAATATTAATTAACAACCACAAAATCTGATGAATTCATTATTTTTGTGAAACATAATAATATGTAATAGTACCTATTTACTATGCCTCCCCACGGGACAGAGTTAGACACCAGGGTCGTTTTTTAACGTGGAGAAAAGGTACAAAAATAAAAATTGTCTCAGTCGTGAAGGATTTCTCCTCCGCCGAAAGAGAACAAGAAATAGAAGTGCAGCATCTGAAGAACAGATACTACACTTTGATCTTGTCCCGAAGGCCAATGGAAACTTTTATGTACAAAAAAACCAAAAAACAAACAAAAAACAAAAAAAACAAAACATTTAAGTTATATTGAGACGCAGGGATTTGTTGCCGCTGCTTATTAAATAAAGCATCTTTGTTTTTATTAATTGTAAAGCATTAATATTTCTCGTATATTACGAATAAAATTGGAAAAAATATGTGACTATAATCATTAAAAATAACTTTGTATTTAAACCAATTTAAACAGAAATTATATTAAGTTCAGAAATTGTTTTATTGAAACTTGTAATCAAAACAACACTCTTTTTTATTTATTTTATACAAATAAACTTTGTATTCAAATTTTTGCCTGTAATCAATTAAAATTACGTTGTATTTTAACCAATTTAAACAAAAATTTTATTATTTTTTAACAAGTTCAGAAATTGTTTTATTGAAATGTTTTTACTTGCAACCAAAGCAATGCTTTTTTAATTTATTTTATACAAATAAACTTTGTATTCAAATTTTGTTTCAAACTCTAAAATAAGACATTATCGTGATATTCGTTTTTAGCATACCCCAAAACTTGTAAAAATCGCCAATTTTATAAGTGAAACTTGAGTTGGAAAGGAAAGAGATAGGTAAATCTAGAGTGAAAGAAAGAGTCTGCATTTTTTTCCTCGATGATGATGGCCACAGAGTGAGTGTTCAACATCTTTTTAAATCTGAAAGTTAAGTTTGTAATCGATAAGATTTGTAGCAGTTAACAAACTATTTACTATAAGCGAATCAATGCTCGGTGCCAAAGTGATTCGGCCGCACTGACCAATCGGTTGGCAGGGCGCATTGATTTGAGCTGTCCCCTTAAGGACTAGTTTTAGCCCATTTGGGATCTCAGCTGCGATCACCAGAGAGACGCCAGCAAGCGACCTATACAGACATCTTTCACTCACCTCTCCCACTGCTACTTGTTGACGACTGCAGTCTGGTGGCAGACGACAACTCCAAACAGACATTTACACTTTCTTTTTTTCTCTTCAGTTTGAGATACAATCTCGCCTTTTTTAAATAAACCCTTTATTATTGTTTTGTTAAAAGCAATGTCATTTGTCCTTGTGTTTATTTAAGTAATTATTAGGAGAGAAATGCACAACATTTCCCTCCTATAAAATGGTGATCCGAAATGAACACAGACCTTTTGATTACAAAACGGCATTTCTTTTTTTTTTTTTTTGAGCAAAATATTAAAAAAAAAAAAAAAAAAAAAAAAAAACGACAAGGGACCAAATTACAAAGGCAGAAAGACTGGAAGAAATATTTTTTTTTCACAAAAAGAACTTCGACGAAAACAAGAAAGTTATTCATTTTCCTTTTGTCGCCATCGCCGATACAAACAGTGACAGCGCGTTCAAAATCAAAGAAGAAAACAATAACAAAAAAACTTTGAAACAGGTTTTCCGTTTCTCTCTTCTAAAAAAACAAACAAACAAACAAACAAAAAAAGAAGAAAAAGTACTGAAGAATTTTGATTAAAAAAACTCCGGAAAAAAAAAAGCAAAAGACATTTTGTTTACAAATAGTTTGTTTTTCTTTATGTGCTCATCAACGAATTTAGGAAAACTCGTCCCGGGAAAACTCGTCCCGGGAAAACTCGTCCCCTTTCGTTAGGTAGGAAAACTGGTCCCGTATTGAATAAATATCGATTGAAAACACATTTTATGATCGTTCTTGAAGGAGATATTGTTTTTTTAAAATAGACTATAACCCCCATAATATTAAAAAAAAATATATATTTTTACTTGTTTAATGTTTTTTAATTTTTTTTTAAAAATAAAATCGATTTTCTAAGTGTCTGTTTTCTACCGGGTTTGTATTACTGTACACATAGATTCGAAAAAGTTGTCAAAAAACAAATATATAACAAATAAATGTTATCAAAGGCAAGATAAGTTACTTTTATACCAAACTGGATACAATAGTCGTGTTTTTATTTTATTTAACATGTTTATTCAGCTCGAAAAGCATACAGTGTTTACCGATGTATTGGAAAATTTAAAATGGCGGCCGACTCTCTCTTTAACACGGTAAGTTCGGAAAAAGGTGTAATAAATAATAAACTAGACAAAATACTGTTAGAAATTTGCTCAATATATGTTACCGTGACATAACTTGACATATATTCGGTGGTTTTTTAATAGTATTTTGTCTAGTTTATTATTTATAATACCTTTTCCCGAACTTATCGTGTTAAAGAGAGAGTCGGCCGCCATTTTGAATTTTCCAATACATCGGTAAACACTATGCTTTTTGAGCTGAATAAACATGTTAAATTGAATAAAAACACGAAAATTATATCTAGTTTGG
>NC_136500.1:122640701-122780701 GCF_053919585.1 Euprymna scolopes | reverse complement strand
TAATATACTGTGGAAAATCGGTATAATCTCTTCGGCGACAAAGAAAAATCTGGAACTAATGTAAAATGAACGAACATAGAAGAAACGCTAGACGAGCGTTTAAGACTCAGAATTTCATATTTAAAATTTAGAGAGTTTTCCATAGCACCCCTTCCCCGCTATGCATGCACACACACACACGCGCACGCACACACGCACGCACGCACACATGCACGCACACACACACACACACTTTCTTCCTTTCTTTCTTCTATAACCATAATCTATTAGCGTCGGTTTTAAAACGATATTTTTTAAATATGAAATTCTGAGTCTTAAACGCTCGTCTAGCGTTTCTTCTATGTTCGTTAATTTTACATTAGTTCCAGATTTTTCTTTGTCGCCGAAGAGATTATACCAATTTTCCACAGTATATTATTACTGTTTTCGGTGTATCGAAACCAATGGTACGACCTTGAAATATGTATATATAGTGTCATAATAAATATTGTATCTTCAGCTCTCACATGTACGATCGAGCACTTTATTGGATTTTTTTCATCACCCCTGGACACGCTATATATATATATATATATATATATATATATATATATATATATATAAAACCCCCAAAAAACTGAAGAACTTTGTTCCAAAAATATTTATTTATTTATTTTTTAATGGCCAACTATACTGTAAGTAGAGTATTCACTTCATCTTTCACACACACACACACACACACACACACACACACACACACACACACACACACACACACACACACACAATTATTAAATCTTTCCTTTCCCAATCCATACTATTGCTATTATTTATTTTTATCTTCTGACTTATTTTCCTTTGTTTTTCTATCTCTCATTCGTGTCTCTTTGAAGAAGTTTTTTTTTTTTTTCACTTTTCGACTTTTGAATTTTTGGTCTGTTCATTTTATTTAATCTAATATCTACTACCTTGCTTGCTTATGCGGGTGAGGTCCGACTTTGGTTCGCTCAGTTCGAGTCATATTTTTCAGCAAACGACGTTAAAGAGCATCGGCAATTGCCGATATTATTTAGTGCATTCCCTGCGTCGTTGACGCCAGTGGTCAAAGACTTGATCACTGACACCCCTACTTACTCCACATACAACTCGATAAAATGGGAGGTCCTGCTCCGGACGTCAGTGTCAGCTGAAAAACGGTTCCAAACGTTAGTCCACGACAAGCTCTTGGGAGACAGTTTGCCTAGTGAGCTACTCTGGCAAATGAGAATTAGATGAAGACGTCCCCACTGACAGTGCCCTTATAAAACAGCCTTTCTTTTCAAGGCTGCCGGCAGAGTTGAAAGACATTTTAGCTCCAATGTTGGAAAAAAACTCTATCGAGGTTGTAGTGGCATCGGCAGATAAAGTTATGGACTTTACCAAGGATCCTACCACCGCAGCTATCCCCCAGACTTCGGCTGAAGTCTCTACGTTCTCAGCCAATGTTAGGGACACAAGTAAAGAAGCCACTTCCTTGGCTATACTTGACGCTCTCGAGCGGCTTACCAGAGAGGTGAGGAAGCTGAGTGTGGCCAGATCACAATCACCCAGGCGCCGCTACAAGAGCCATTCGCCATCCCCACATCACTGCCGTTACTCTAGCAAGCCAGGACTATGCTTTTATCATAGTTGTTTTGGCAAGGACGTACAGCGCTGTAAAATGCCCTATTCATATTTGAACCAGGGAAACGATCGTCTGGAGAACTGAGCATGCCACATTCTCCACGGACCTTCCATAACCGTGCCTATTTTATCACTGACTCCTTATCCCAAGTGCGTTGCTTGATTGATACAGGAGCAGCTTGCAGCATTTGGCCACTGAAACTCCTCACCGAGAAGCCGCCAGTTTCACCCATCATACTGCAAGCAGTAAATCACTCATCTATTCCCACCTACGGTCAAATTTCTTGTTTCCTTGACTTGGAATTATGTAGAGACTTTACGTAGTTTTTACGATAGCTGATTTGCCCTATCCCATTATAGGCGCTGACTTTCTGCATCACTTCAACCTATTAGTTGACATATGCAGACAACAGCTGATAGATGGTAATATGGAACTTTCCGTCACGAGTTCAAAATTTAACTTCACATCTATCGTCCCTGTATTTTTCATTGCTTCTGCCGATGATCCATATCATACATTATTAAACTCCTACCCGGAGTTAACTAACTTGAATTTTGTTGTGAGTGAACCACCTCACTCAACAGCTAACCATATTGAGACCACAGGTGCTCCTGTATTCTCACGACCTCGACGCCTCTCAGCTGACAAACTTAAAGCAGCGAAGGCAGAGTTCAACCATATGCTGTAACTGGGAATCATACGCCCCTCGTCTAGTCCATGGGCTTACTTTTTGCATATGGTCCTGAAACGAGATGGAGATTGGCGTCCGACTAGGGACTACCGACGATTGAATGCCACTGCGGTACCCGATCGTTACCCAATCCCACACATACAGGACTTCGCTTCTTCACTGCATGGTTCTAAGACCTTCTCCAAACTAGATTTGGTTAAGGTATACCATCAGATTTCAGTGAATCCAGTCGACATCCCGAAAACTGCTGTAACAACTCCATTTGGAGCGTTTAAATTTTTAATTATTCATTTTGGTTTGCGAAACGCAGCTAGTACCTTTCAACGCTTCATGGATGAGGTAGTGCGTGATTTAGACTTTGTCTATAACTACATAGACGACATTCTAGTGGCAAGTTCCTCACCTGAGGAACATGTCACTCACCTCCGCCTATTGTTCGAACAGTTTTAATAGTACCAGGTTAGAATTAACCCTGGTAAATGTGTTTTTGGTGCTTCAGAGTTAGTTTTCCTGTGCCACATCATCAGCCCAGAGGGTATATCTCCCTTACCTGAAAAGGTTAAGGCTCTACAAGACATTAAACCAACCACCCACTTCACTTCGCCAACTAAGGGATTTCCTCGGCCTGCTAAATTACTATGAGTGCTTCATTCCACACTGTGCGGATCTCTTGTCTCCTCTTTCTGACTTGTTACGTAACAGAAAGAAGAAAAATGAGCAGATTTCACTGAATGATATTCAACTAAAAGCCTTTAAAGAAGTGAAGGAGAAACTAGCAACACACACATTACTTGCACATCCTGTGCCTGATGCCCAGTTTTCACTGGTTGTGGATGCATCGGGCACAGCTGTAGGTGCAGTGTTGCAACAACAGCACCAACAACAACTACAACCCCTCGCATATTTTTCGAGGCAGCTAAAACCGGCAGAACAACATTACAGCACGTTTGGCTGCGAACTCCTGGCTATGTACCTTTCAGTAAAACACTTTCAGCATTCACTCAAGGGGCGACAATTTTTGATCTACACTGATCACCGTCCGCTTACATTCGCACTGCGTGCTAAGCCGGACATATATTCACCTCGCGAAACTTGTCACTTCAATTTTGTCTCGCAATTTATCAACGATATCCGACATATCTCTGGGGGACAGAACACTGCGGCAGACGCCTTATCCCGTCTCCCTATTAATCCTCTGTCCTCACCTTCGGATATCGATTTACAACAAATGGCCTTAGACCAGCAATGTCTGGACACGTTGGATCTGTCATCACCTGAATTCGCAACTTGCAAATTTGCGTATCTGCCCGTGCCTACTTCGGACACGCAGATCATATGTGGCACTTCCACAGATTCACCTAGACTGTTTGTTCCCATGACTCATCGTAAAGCTGTCTTTGACACACTACACAATCTGGCACATCCCAGATGCAAAACCACAGTGAAGCTGAGTACAGCTAGATTTTTCTGGCCTTATGAGGTGTGACATCACTGCCTGGACATGTTTCTGTGTTTCCTGTCAGAAGTCAAAGGTGCACAACCATATCCGTGCACCCCTGGGAACATTCAGCACCCCAAATCCTCGGTTCAGCCATGTTCACATAGATCTGGTTGGACCATGGCCAGTCAGCCAGGGATTTGCTTATCTCTTGACTTGCATAGACTGTTTCACACAGTGGCCTGAAGCTATTCCCCTAAAGGACATTTTGGCTGAATCTGTAGTGCGAGCCCTATATCAGGCTGAATATCACGCTATAGAGTCCCCACAACAGTTACCACAGACCGTGGAGCACAGTTTGAATCCCACCTGTTCCAGAAACTTTGCAGGATTTTAGGGATTAAACGTATTTGAACAACAAGCTATCACCCGGCTTCGAACGGGATGATAGAACGCTTCCATCGACAATTAAAAGCTGCCTTACGTTCTTACCCTGACCAACAGCGATGGAGCGAATACATACCTGTTGTCCTTCTTGGCTTGGCTATTCTCCAGCCGAACTTGTCTATGGAGTACCTCTATCGCTGCCAGGTCGGATGCTGATCCCGATAGAACTAGGATTGTCAGATCCAGCTCTGTTTATAAACAGACTGCAAGCTTACTTTAGTATGCTCCCACCCATGAAACCTAGGGAACAGACCATGAAATCTTCTGTCCTTAAAGACATTTCTTCCTGGACACACGTGTTTCTTAGAAAAAACTGTGTGAAAGCCCCTCTAACACCGCCTTATACTGGTCCTTATCGCGTGTTATCACGCACTTCTAAACTTTTCACCCTGGATATTAGGGGCAAAAAATAAACAGTATCTGTTGACAGAGCGAAAAGAACTTTTCTTGACTCAGAAACACAAAACACACATATCCCACCTACATTCACACAGCATACACCTGAAGTGAACACTGAAAATGACAACTATGTCACGACTACACGTAGTGGCCGATGTGTACATTGGCCCCAAAAATTATGCAAAACTTTGTATATTTAAACCCCTGTAAATTCGGTTTATTTAAAAAAAAAAAAAAGAAAAAAAAAAGAAATTTTAGCTGGAACTTTCTATTCTCATTACCCCTTTATATATTCTTTCTTCGACAACATAAACTTCCAGACATTACGTTGCCTTGTGTTTTGTATTTTTCTAAAGACTGCTACCTTTTTAGTTTTCTTCATCAGCTTTTCGCCTAAGCAGGGGGTGATGTAGCAGTTAACAAACTATTTACTGTAAGCGGATCAATGCCGTGTGCTAAAGTGATTCGGCCGCACTGACCAATCGGTTGGCAGGGCGCATTGATTTGAGCTATCCCCTTAAGGACTATTTTTTAGCCCTTTGGGACCTCAGCTGCAATCGCCAGAGAGACGCCAGCAAGCGACCTATACACCTCTTTCACTCACCTCTCCCACTGCTACTTGTTGACGACTGCAGTCTGCTGGCAGACGACACCTTCAAATAGACATTTACACTTTCTTTCTTTCTCTCCAGTTTGAGATATAATCTTGCCTTTTTTTAAATAAACCCTTTATTATTGTTTTGTTAAAAGCAATGTCGTTTGGCCTTGTGTTTATTTAAGTAATTATTAGGCTTTTTTTTTTTTTCTAAATTTCATAAAATGAAATAACTGATAAACGAAGAATGAATTTAAGTCATCTTAACACGGTGTAATCATTATTTTGTTTCTTATGTAAAAATGTCCGCTCAGTAGTTAAGTGTTGAAAGTTAAGCAGAATTGTTTTCGACAGTGCCATGAGGCGACTGAGACGAGTTATCGACCCCTGTTTTTTGAATGAGAAATCCCCTCTACTGGCCGTTCTGTGGACCTCAAATATAATCAAGTGTCTCCAAAAACGCAAAAATATATAATAACGAAATAAATAACACAAAAATATAGGAAAAGCGAAACATTTATTGTATAAAAAAATATAATTTTAATGTTTTAACATTTTTTATTTTAAATGAGTGATTTATAAGGGAAAATAAAATAAAATGAAACATTTTTAGATTGTTTTTTTTTTTTTTAGAATTATTTGATTTTGTAAAAATTATTTGTTGTTTTTTTCCCCTGTAAGATTGTATTAAATGTACCTATTTACTATGCCTCCCCACGGGACAGAGTTAGACACCAGGGTCGTTTTTTAACGTGGAAGCAACATATAATTATCTCTTGTTTTTTTTTTGTTTTTTTTGTTTTTTTTCACAATGAGAATGTATACAAATATATCAAAACATAATTTTAGCAAAATGTGACAAAATATAATTTTAAAAACATGAACCATTTATAGAGATTCAGGAATATATTTTTTTACACAAAGATTTTTTTTTCACAGTAAGATTGTATAAACATATATCAACATATAATTTTAATATAGAAGTTTTTATTTATTTATTTCTAAAATTTATAGAAATTTTTAATAATATTGTTTTTTTTTTTTTTTCAGTGAGTGATTTATCGATCCTTGTTCGACTGAATTCTATCGGCAGTTCTTGAAATTAAAATACATACATTCGCCTCATGGCACTGTCATGCAGAAGTGCCATAAATTAAATATTATTACGAATTACAATTGAAAAATATACATTTGTTTCTTTAAAATAAAATATATACGTTGTCTTTATCTTCATATTTTTTCTTTATTAAGAATTTGATTTTTTATATTCATATTTTTTTTATTAATGAATTAGACACAAATATATGTGGTGTTTATCTTCATATTTTCTATTTCTTACGAATTTTATTTTTTAATTTCATATTTTAAAATTTTTTTAATGAATTAGACCCACATATGCCTGGTTTTTATTTTCATATTTTTTTCATTTTTTAATCAATTGGACACACATATTCCTGGTTTTTATTTTCATATTTTGTATTTATTAAGAATTTGTTTTTTTTATTTTCATATATTTTTTAATGCATTAGACAACATATACCTGGTGTTTATCTTCATATTTTTTATTGATAAAAAATTTGATTAAATTTTTTTTTTTTTAATGAATTAGACACACATATACCTGATTTTTATTTTAATATTTTTTATTATAAACATGATTTTTTATTTTGATATTTTAAATATTTTTAATGAATTAGATTCACATATACCTGGTTTTCATCTTCATATTTTTTATTTATTAAGTATTTGATTTTTTATTTTCATATTTTTTAAATTTTTTAATGAATTATGCACACATATATCCGGTTTTGTTCTTTTTTATATATTAAGAATTTTATTTTTTATTTTTATATTTTTCTTTTTTTGATGAATTAGATTCACATATACCTGGTTTTAATCTTCATATTTTTTTATGTATTAATAATTTGATTTTTTATATAAATTAGACACACATATACCTGGTTTTTATCATCATATTTTTTTTATTTATTCCGAATTTGAGTTTTTATTTTCATATTTTTTTAATTATTTTTAATAAATTAGGCACACATATACCTGGTTTTGATCTTCATATTTTTTTTATTTATGAAGAATTCGATTTTTATATTCATATTTAAAAAAAAATGTTAATGAATTAAATACACAGAAAAGAAATCAATATAAGAAATCGTAAGAAGCTTTAAGTATTGACAAATATAATCTAAACTTGATAGGAAAACAATATGTGAAAAAATTAATTCCCAGAAAAGAATCAATGACCGCTCAGATTGAGAAGGGAGCAATGAATTTACCTTAGGTTGTGAAAGAATTGCCCCCTTCCGCAACGTAACCGTCTTGTAGTATCTTCGCCAGACAAAAGTGAAAAAGATTTACGTTCAATCGCTGGCAACTGAATCAACTTGTGGTGAAAGAAAGAGAAAAGAAAAAAGACAAGGGAATCTCCCCTCTTATATAACGGAAGGATCAGATGATTAGCTATCACGTGATCCGGAGCACTAAAAAAAACTTTCAAAGGGTGAATAACAACAATTCTTGGTTAGTATTCAAGGTAAGTGCTCGCCGATCCTTCTCTTCTCGAGCAATCATTAATCCTTTTTTTTTTCACAAGATCCCCAAGAAAGAGAAACAAAAGAAAATGCGTGGAAAAACAAAGGATGTAAAGCCATGCAATTACTTAATATAGTTAATGTATTAGTATTTTTAGTTTCATTTATTTATTTTTTTCGTGTTCCTAACTATTCTGGGAGAAGGTTAAGCCTACCTCGTCGTCGTCTCTTAGGTGCACAATCCGTACAATACCACTTCTGCCTTTCCGGAGGTGGAGAAACAATTCCCACACACCTGAAGTGACACCAGTCATCACATCCGTCACAACAGATCATATCCTGATCACCTTGCGGGGAACTGAATACACAACAAAGCCAAATCACCTCTTCTTCCTGGGAAAGAGTTGATTGAAGGGAAACTGCACCATCGACCGATGCAGGTATGGACTGAACCTGACTCTCGCTGTTTAAAGAGAACTCAAGTGGAAAGAGGTTCTTCAATGAGTGAATATGTGCTGCATTGCCCCCCTGCCTTACCTTTGCAGACCTTACTACACCATCCTCACCATAAAACATTTCCAGTATAATACCGAGAACCCAAAAGGGTCTCGGTTTAAGAGGACTGTTAACTAAAACCACATCTCTGACCTTAAGCCTGTTTTGGAAGGGCACCCTCGAATGGCCCAGGGGTTTCTCTCTGAGACTTAAGAGGTATTCATTATACCATAGTGCCCTGAACTTCTCCAGACACTGGTTTTGTACCTGCATGGTCCTGAGAAACTTCTCTCGACTTGGAGGGAGGTGGGAGGAAAAATCTTCATCATTTAAATTCCAAAGTAGTCCGAGATTCTTATTGGGCCTCAGAAACATGTTTGGAGTTACTGCCTCCAGCTCAGTCTCCGCGGATTCTCGATAAGTTAGAGGGCGGTTGTTAATTGCCCTTTGTATATCCGATATTATGGTTAGTAACGTGAAATAATCTATCTCACCTCTACCAACCACCTTATGCAGACAATTTTTAATTGTCTGAATACTTCTCTCCCAGACACCTCCTACTCAAGGCGAAAATAGAGGGATAGGACAGAATTTAATCAGACAAGAGCCAAACTTCTGTTGATAATCGTGGCTCAACATCAGCCTCTTAAATAACCGCCCACCTCCTATGAACGTCTTAGCATGGTCACAATAAATGGCTGTTGGAACCCTATGGAGGTTTGTAAAACGTACCAAAACCTGCAAAAAGGCCAAGACGCTCATGTCTGGTACCACCTCAACATGTACAGCCCTGATACTGAGACAGGTGAAGATGAGTAGATACATCTTCACCACCTTAGCCCCTTCCTTAACCCAAAGGTGGCCCGTAAAATCTACTACCGTGTGTTTGAAGTGAACCTCCAGTTTAACACCTGAAGCAGGCAAGCTGGCCACATTGGGAGGCAATACTTGTCTGGCAAGCTGGCCACATTGGGGGGGCAATACTTGTCTGGCAATACTTGCGGCACAGTGCACATGAAGCCAGGACTGTTTTCACTGCTTGTCTCCCCTTGTGCACCCATTAACCACACCGTCTTAACTCTGCCAGAGTGGATGCAACCCCCAAGTGTTGACACCTTGTATGTGCATCCATTATTATAAGCCAAGTTACTGGGTGATCCTTTGCTAACAAAACAGGGTGTTTAACTTCCGGGTCGAAATGGAGAGACCTCGCAATTCTGCCACCTGACCTGATAAGACCCTCACCATCAATGAACAGGTCAAGATCACGCACCAAACCCGGAACTGTCCTAGCTGAGGAATCCAGCAGGAATGCTAGTTCTTCAGCATATGTCTGGCGCTGCATCGTTTTCATCAGCAGAACAGCTGCAAGCCTTTCCGCATCAACTTCTACTCAACGCAGCTGATGGATGAGTCTGAGGACCAAGGAAGTCACTTGGTGAAAGAAGAAAATCTTTCGAGGGGAAGAACTGTAGGTGGTTCTTTTCCCTGTAGGATGGCATCATTTCAAGAAGAACGGGCCACTACTTGGCTGTGCTGGCTGAGGCATGGCAACTGTTGCGCAGCCCATGGACTGATCCCGCTACTAAATCAATCCGGACCAAAACACCAGAATTGAAGGCAAGCCTTGAACCTTTTCAAAGTTAACCCCTAGTGATCAAATCGGCAGGATTCTCAGTCGTTGAGACATAACGAAATGAGGGCTAGAAACCTAGTGTGGCTTCCAACTCGGCACTCATCTGTTGGTTGTCCTTCAGCCTATTCCGGGCAAAGAGGTTTCTGCTTACAATTGTTCTGGAAATCAGCCAAGAGAGGACTACTTGCGAATCTGTGGCTATATGAATCTCAGAAGGAGAGAACCCTCCAAAATTCCTCAACAAAGTAGGCAGGTACCGGAGAGCCAAAAACACTGCCATAAGTTCTAAGGTGGGTAGAGTTTTCTTTTTCAAGGGAGCCATCCTAGCTTTTGCAAATACCAGATTGGCGATTTTGCACTACATATGTTGCAAAGCCATATGCCTCTGGAGATGCATCACAGAAAAGAAAAAGTTTGCCAACTTCATTCTCGCTGAGTGCTCTTCTGGGGAAGGAGACAGTCTCCAGCTCAGAGAGATCAAGGGAAAGCTTCCTCCATAAGGACGAGTATTCCGGTGGGACTGTTGCATCCCATCCCAATCCCTTCTTCCAAAGTTCACTTAACAAAATACGGCCACGTAACGAAACTGGTAGGCACAATCATAACGGGTCGTAGACTCTAGCTGTCTCACTGAGGATCTGTCTTTTTGTAAAGGCACTAGAGTTGCACTCAACAGCTGCTATACGAAGAGTGTCTGAGAGAGGACAGTATCTATATCCGAGCACCTTCTCCCATTTATTGCCATGGTCACTCAGGGAACCATGCTCCTGCATTTTGTTTTGAATCGCCACATGGTTAGAATTATAGGACTACAGTTCGAATCCTCCCTGACGCAATCGTTCGTGGGTGAGAGTATATAACTGGCACAGTTCATCGGGATCATCAAGCAACATAACTAAATTATCCACGTAAAACCGATTCTCCATCATGGATCTACAATTATATATGGGAAACTGAGCTGCTTGGCATTTAAGGACATAATTTAATATAAATGGACTAGAGGCATACCCAAAAATAATGGTATTATATCTGCAGCAGTGTAGGCGACTTCCTTCTTTTAGGAAAAAACAGAACTTATTCCTGTCCGATTCAAGCTTCAGACGGATCATTCAGAAGGCCTTCTTGATATCTGCTAACACAACATGCTTATTAGCACGAAAGGTAAGTAACAAATCTAGTAGGTCACAAGTAAGATTCATTCCCTGGTAGGTAGCCTCGTTAAGGGAAGGAGAGTCACCAACTTTGAGACTGCAGTTGAACACTGGCCGAATCTTAGTGGTGGAGGTAGGGTCCGATTTCAGGACAGGCCTGTGCGGAATCCAGACAAACTCTCCAAACCATTGAGGAGGCACGAAAATCTCCTCTATAATTCCATCCCGTTCCTGCTGATGGAAAACCTTCAAATATTCATAATAAAGTTGCCTCTTCTCCAATCTCTGCACATGTTCCAATATTCGCAGAGCCACTGCATGGTTGGAAGGAACACAAGAGATCTTATCGTCCTCCCATGGCAACTGAACGTAATATTTGTTATTCTTGAATGAAATAGATTGTCGAAAGAGAGCAATCTTCTGTTCATCATAATTAGACAGTTCCTGTTCTTTAATACCCAGTGACTCCACACTGAACATCTTCTACAAACCCCTTTGTACATCACTTTCAGAGAAGAAATCACTTAGAGGGTCTTCATAGGTGCCCTGAGACTCCAGCACAAAACATAAGTGAGATGGGTTGACCTCAGCAGTCGACGCAAGTACAGCATCGAAGGTAAGGCATTCTGAGTTCTTGTCCACAGAATGGTCAGCATGTAAAAACTGCTTCACCTCACCAAAGGGAACGAGTCCTATTGGTGTCAAAAAGGCCTATCCAAGCAAACAAGGAACTAATTGAAGGCTCCCTAAATGTTGAATAACATCCAGCCCAATTATTCTATAAATTGGAATAAAATTTGTGCCTCTGTCAAATCTGGCGGCTAAGGGACATTTGAGGCGTTCAAATTCATCCAATATAAAATCCAGATTCTCAATGTGTACCGAAACATCAATGTTTTCGTGTACCAACACCGTCAGGGAAAATGGATAACAGGAAAAGGATTGAAAAAGGCATCCAAACGTTAAAAATTAACAGAGCAACAGGACTCGCGACAGACTACAGCAAAACAGGGATATCGTATTTTCTGTTTCAAAAGCACTGTAGATGTGAGGGGGAATTAAACATGAGTTGTGGGGATGGCCATTGGAAACTCATCCTGGCAGGATCCCATTTTACCAACGACGCAGAATTACGATATGCACCAGTGGAAGGTGAAGCCTTGACTCTGATCTATGGGTTGGAATCATGCCGCATGTTCATACTCGGATGCCCAGACTTGGTGATTACAGTGGATCACTTACCACTCGTAAAGATATTTTCAGACCGAGCCCTGGAGAATATAAAAAACCCACGCCTGTTAAACTTCAAGGAAAAGTCACTCATGTATAAATTCAAGATAAAACATCGACCGGGGAAACTCAACTTGGCCCCTGACTGTGCATCTCGGTACCCAGCGGGCACCCCACCAAGAGACCAGGACCAATCCATTGACACCGCAGTCAAAGCCACCCTAACATCGATGTACGAGAATGATACTACGTTAAGAGCCATCACATGGGGAAGGATTGTGGCTGCGGCAGCCACAGACGAAGAATGCAGGACTTTGAAAGAGCTGATTCAAAATGGCTTCCCTCAGTCACGTAACAATATCCCAACCGTAGTTCGAGTCTTCTGGCCTATGCGTGAGGAATTATATTGCCTTGAAGGAGTGATCATCAAGGGGAACAAAATCCTAATACCTCGACAACCCCGCGCAGAGGTATTGGAATCTCTTCATTCCACTCATCAGGGTGTGAACGGAATGCTGGCGAATGCGAGACAACGACTATTCTGGCTAGGGTTGGATGCTAACATCAGGCAAACAAGAGCCCAGTGCCGCACATGCAATGAAATCGCACCGTCTCAGCCCAGGGAACCCTTGATGTCCCCAGCAGACCCGGAATTTCCATTCCAACAAGTGGTGGTTGACTTCGTCCAGATGCAGGGTAGGCACTTTATGGTATACGCAGACAGGTATACGGGATGGGTTGAAGTGGCCCTAATGACGTCGGGAAGAGCCAAGACGGTGTGCGATACCTTGAGGACTTGGTTCTGTACCTACGGCGTACCGGAAGAGATTTTGTCGGATGGTGGACCACCATTTGAATCCCAGGAATACGACTCCTTTTTGAGGAATTGGGGCATACGAAAACGTACCTCATCAGCGCATTATGCCCAAGGCAACGGCCGCGTAGAGTTAGCCGTCAAAACCGCGAGACGTATACTGGCGGACAATATGGACAGTTATTGACGCCTGTGCCATGATCGGGCGGCCCGAGCACTACTGACCCATAGGAACACGCCTGTCCAAGATCTGGACATGTCCCCAGCCATGATGCTGTATGGTCGGGTCATTAAAGACCACCTTCCTGTCCTGCAGGACAAATACCAGGTTCGAAAACAGTGGACAGAAATAGGCAAACTAAGGGAAGTGGCAATGGCCAAAAGACACATGAGGAACGAGCAGTATTACAACCAACATTGTCGCCCACTCCGGGAACTCCAGCTAGGAGATTACGTCCAGATCCAGAACCAGGACGGGAACCACCCACGTCGATGGACAAAGACGGGGAGAATCGTGGAGACCCAGGGGTACCGACAGTACCGAGTCCGGGTCGATGGAAGCAATCGAGTGACATTGCGCAACCGTCGGTTTCTCTGCAGAATACACCCGATAGTGGATGGTCCTCATAACATAAGACAAGAAATCCCAAACCCACCTATAAATGTGGAGACCCCACAGGCACAACCTCCGGAGGAGGCAATGGAGGTGGAACAACATGCCGACACGGAATCCCCAAGCGAGCATGAGGAAGAAATGGAAGTGAAAGATACCACGGGAGGAGATACCCAAAAATACAGTCCTTCTTTTGTTAAGGGAACCGTCAAGTCGGAGGACGAGAGCCCCAAGGGGTTTGTCGCTGCAAATGCGGGGGAAATCGCACGAGTATTTCTCCACATAAAAGATGACCACAACAACTTGCTTTTGTGGTCACGAGGGGGAGGGGCATGTAGAGGCCAGAAAGGAGTTATCTCCCTTTCGCTCAGACTTTGCATCAGTGGAGTTATCCCCCTTATAAAAGGAGAGGAATCGCCATTAGTTGTTTACACTCATTCACGGCGACACGCTGTCGGATTGGAAAACCAGCTTACTTAACGCCAACTTTACACTCAATTTGAATCCAATCCTCTTCCTCAGAAGATTGAAGTTGGATTTTACTGACACATATGTCTACTTCAGTCAAATATTCCTCTACCGATTTCTGCAGTGCAGGGAATGATTTAACAGAGAGTTCATCCTCCAGATTGGCCATCTCCAGAATCGTTCGGATTTTAGTCCAAAGAAGAGAAATTCTCTTCCTTAAATCTGGTTGACAAACATCCATGTTAGTATGGGGTTTCTTTCGCCAATATGTGAAAAAATTAATTTCCAGAAAAGGATCGATGACCGCTCAGATTGAGAAGGGAGCAATGGACTTACCTTAGGTCGTGAAAGAATTTCCCCTTCCGCAATGTAACCATCTTGTAGTATCTTTGCCAGACAAAAGTGAAAAAGATTTACTTTCAATCGCCGGCAACCGAATCAACTTGTGGTGAAAGAAAGAGAAAAGAAAAATGACAAGGGAATGTCCCCTCTTATATAACGGAAGGATCAGATGATAAAGTATCACGTGATCCGGAGCACTAAAAAAAACTTTAAAACGGTGGCTAACAACAACAACAACAACAACAACAATTCTTGGTTAGTATTCAAGGTAAGTGCACGCCGATCCTTCTCTTCTCGAGCAATCATTAATCCTTTTATTTCACAATTGTTTACACGAGGAACGAAATAATGATAACACCGGGTTGAGATGACATAAATTCATTGTTCTGTAGCACTGAAAAAAAAAAAGAAAAAAAAAAAGAAAATCAACTGCTACAGTGTAGCAGTTGATTTTTTAAAAACAATTTCACGTTTAAATCCGGGTTTTCATCTTTAAATTTTGATTCTTTTATATTTTCACATATTTTTTTTATTCGTAAATAAGCAGGTCGATGCTATTTTCGGACAACAACTTTATTAATCCAAAATGATGGAGGTCTGAAATATACAATGACATTATGGTGAGATGAGTATGACATAATAATTCAACTATCTGTTGGATTAATTTAAGATGTGCTAATGGTTAGATTATGATGATGTGATGCACTATCCTCTATCCCCCCCCCCGAATCATTTGACAGTGTTCTGAATGACTGATTTAATGTTTGTTGCTGGTAAGGATTGTGGATAGGATGATGTTATTTGCAAAGCATATTAATAGATGATAGGTGTACTGCTTGTACATAAAATAAATAAACGGTTGTGAACCATCATTGGGTAGACTGCCCTCCGGTTCGGGGATTATTCTGTCCCATGTAATGTTCATAATCCCTGAGCCACTTTGGTTCTTGTCGTGGCCGATTGGAGCGTCTCGGAAGCTGGTCAAAGGAAAGTTGGTTTTGTCTTACTCCAGGTGTCACGTTCCTTCTCGGTGTGGTTGGTACCATGGGTGAAGGCGTTGGAGCCTGCGGTGTGAGAGGTGGCCTGGTAGATGTAGGCATTGGATGTTGACTGTCATCCACTACTGGTGGTGGTCTGACCTGTGGTGGCTGAGTGAAATGAGGTGGTCTACCCTGCTCGGCTGGTGTAATGCAGACAGGAGGTGAAGCTGGTGCAAGCCCATTGTTGTTTTGTAGTTTTGAGTTTGTGACAGTCTGAGATGGAACAGCTGGGGCTATTGGTATCCCACTCACTGGTGTAGGTGGCTTGGGATTTCCTCCTTTGAAGTGGTATCTCAAGTCATGGTCAATGGTATGTTTTTCAGGAGGGGAATACACCGGCATGTACTTTCGTAGACACTTCCTGTTGCAAAATGTCACTCTGCCTGATCCGTCCATGCGTACAACATACTGGTCATATTGGTGAACTTCAATGACAGTTCCAGTTTTGTCCCATTTTCTTGGATAAGGGCCAGTTTGGTTTTGGATCCTGACCTGGTCTCCCACTCTGAGGGGTGGTAGCCACTTTGTATGTTCTGTTAAGCGTTCGGCAATTTTCATGTGTCGGTTGCGTAACGCTTTCTCTCAGAGTAAGTGTGTCAGTGTCACTCCATGTCTCATGAGGTTTGTAGTGGCCAGGCAGGATCGGGTGAAGTCTCGGATCGCCCGCCCAAAGACGCCCATTGCTGGAGATAATTTTGTGTTTCTGTCAGGAGTGTTTCAATACTGCAACATGGCACGCTGAAAGGCACAGGTGTCTAATTCACCATTTGGTCCAGTGTTGTCTGCAATCATGCATTTCACGGTCTTCACTCCAACCTCTGCTCTACAGTTGCTATGTGGAAAGGCTACAGATGAGAGTCTATGATGCACACCCCAGGTCTTCAGGAAATCTCTGGTTGTTGAAGCTGTAAACTCTGGGCCGCCATCTGAAGATAACTCATCTGCTATTCCAAATGTGACGAATGTGTGTCGTAAGCAGTCGATGAGGCCAGAGGCACCATTGTGTGCCCTTTCAATGATGGACCAGTTTGAGTATCTATCAACAATCACCAGGTAATTACCGCCTTTGTAGTGGAAGAAGTCCGCACATATGCACTGAAATGGATACAAGGGGTAGACGGGTGGCATTGGTGGTGCACTTGGTTGAGATGGAGCATTTCGGTTGCAATGATTGCAAGAGTTTCCGAGTTTGGTGATGTCATTGCTTATACCAGGCCAAAACACAGAGGTTTCTGCTCTTGACATCATGGATGAAATGCCTTGATGTACAGAGTGCAACGCTGTAAGCACATCTTTTCTCAGTAACGGTGGAACCACTATCCTGTCTTTGTATATAATGACACCATTGACGGTTGAAAGGTGGTTGCGGAATTGATGGTATTCTCTCAAGGAGGGCGGTAGATCATTTGGGATGTCTGACATTCCACTTTCAATTTGTTGTACTAGCTTGAACATGTCCTCGTTGCTGGCTGTTGCAGTTCTAATCTTGTCCCAGGAGATGCACTGCAATGATGTGACTGAAGACAAAGCGGATGAATAAAATATGGCTTCACCACATGGAGGGGCAGTGTCTGGCTCTCCAGTCATGACACCCGAAGCTTTGTGCTGCAGTGTTGGGATGGTTTGTGGCGCCTCACTCCGGCTGTAGCCATCAACAGAGGCTATGTCATCAATGAGAACCATACTGTCAGGCCTTCCAACTGGGTGGCGAGATACGGTGTCGGCAGCACGGTGTTTGGCACCAGGCACGTGTAGCACCGTGAACTTGTACCTTAGGGTCTTTCCTTCAGGTTACGAAGTCTTGAATTGGGAATGTCCTCCAGTGATCTGTCCCCAAGGAGCTTGATCAGGGGCTTGTGGTCTACTGCGATGATCAACTTGTCACATCCCAGAACAAAGTATCTTGCTTTTTCCAAGGCGTCAGCAACTGCAAGGGCTTCACCTTCGACGGGTGCATACCTGGATTCTGTGGGGCTGGTGAACCTGCTGCCAACAAGGGTTATCTTCCACCCATCTCGGCAACAGAAGGGCACAGTTTTAATGCATGTGCAATGTTTCTGGAACAGCCAGAATCCAATGCCATTCTTCGACCAATCTGTAGCTAGGCAAGTTGGTTTGTTTTTGTTGAATATCTGGACACCATGTCCAATTTCACTGATGATGACTGCTTTTGACTCCTGAAAGAGGCATTCCAGTGTGTCGTCCCAGTTGAGTGGGGTTCCAGGTTTCAACAGTTGTCTGAATGCTTGCATCCTGTCAGTCATGCTGAAGGCGTATGATACCTGGTTTACAAGACCAAACTATGATCTCATGTCCGTGATGTTCTTCGGTGAAGGAAAGTCTAAGATTGCTTCAAGATAGCGACTACATGGTCGCCCGCTGTCTGGGGTAATTTCAAAGCCAGCAAACTCTACAGTGTCTTGAGCAAAGATGAATTTCTCCGGGTTTAAGATGATACCATTCTTTTCACAAGTTTCCAGCCAGTTACAGGATTGAAGGAAACTGTTCTGTATACTGTTTAACCAAAGAAGGGTGTCGTCAATACACTTTGTTTTGTCAGGGATGTCGGCAACAATTTCATCGAAGCGACGGGTATAGCCATCCCCAGAGGCTATGTATCCTTGAGGTGCAGTTTTGTATCTGTACCTGTGTGATGAAGATGGTGAGATGTTTGTCCTCTTCTCTAATGGGTACACTGTGATATCCGTTCCAGGCATCAAAGACAGTCTTTTTAGTGTTGCGTGGGACAGAGCGAGCCTGATGAAATGGGGACTGCGTGTGGTGGGTCTCCCTCACTGCATGAGCATTGAGTGCTTGGAAGTCTACGGTTCGATGCGGAGTGCCATTCTTCTTTGCGCAGACCACCATGCGATGGCACCAAGTGACCGGTTCTCCAACTGGGACGGGCTCGATGACGCCAAGTTGAACATCCTGATCTAGGCCTGCTTTCACTTGATCCTGCCAATGTAGTGGTACTGGGACAGGTGTGTGATGTGCGACAGGTGTAGCTTGGGGGTCGACCATGAGCCGCATCGGTGGGCCTACCATGTGAGGAAGTGGTTGATGTTGACATGTATTGAAGGTACTAGATTTGTACCTGTCTAATAGGTACTGTCGAAGTTTCTCTCGGTTAGCTTCAGTTGCAGGAAATGGCAGAGCCGACGGTGGAGGGGGTGGTGATTCACATTTGGGGCATTTACACTTGTCACTCTCCTTGCATGAGGTAGACATAGTGTCTTGAGGAGATGTTGATTGTAGCTGGATTTGTGGTGCTGGGTTGTTATTATCTTCCTGTGGACATGGGGGAACCACACATTGGCTGATAGTGTTCATTGCTGCTTGACTGTTGCTCTGTGATTCACTGATGGTTGGGAAGTTATATGTAATCATGCTAAGTGCTGCACATGCTTCTCTGCTTAGAAAGATTTTGTCTGATTTGTCAGTCACGTACACAACTTGGGGCATTTCATAGGTTTCCCCTCTGGTTCCTTTGCCGGAGATGTGGAGAATGGCTGCTCCAAGAATTCTTATGCCGACATTGTTAGCAGCATGCATCTTCATTGTCACGGGAATTAAGTGTTTCTCTGAGATACCGAGTCGATGAAGCACTTTGATACTGGCTAGGCAACTTTGGCAGCCTGTGTCAGCCATAGCAGTGATAGTAGTTGTCTTTGGCTTTGGTGTGATCTTTGGGTTTATGCCGATGTGGTCGTAGTCTTTGGGATCAATACGAACAGTCATTCGAACGAAAGGTTGAGGCTGTGATGACTGGCGCACCCAGGTGTCTGATAGCTGATTGTATAGGTGATGGTCTAGATGAACAACATGTCTGTCATAGTTTTTATCGTGACTAGTTGCAGCACAGAGGGAGTCAAATACAGCACCTTCGTGTTCAGTCTTAGTGTCCGTCACTTTCTGTTTGCCTCTGCACACAGCCTCAAAGTGGTTCATTCTTCCGCAGCTGTTGCAGGTCTGACCGTATGCAGGACACTCTTTCTTGCGAAGTTGGAAGGTTGCTCTGGCACCTTGACCTATCTTTCCACAATAAGTGCATGCCGTTTCTTGTTGTACTGTTTTCTTGGTTACAACACGTGCAGCATTTCTGTTGCGACGATATGTGCTGCTAGCTGCTTCGGCCCCTTGGGAATCAAGTAGTTTGGATGCAGAGCGTTTTCCAGATTCCTTGGCTTCAACGAACTGAAAAGTGTCTTCAAGGGTCATGCTCTGACTTCTGACCCCAAGGAGGTCTAGCTGAATGTCAGGGTCATTGAGCCCACGAATAAGCACATCACGCAGGATTGCATCTGTGTAGTTGACTTCATGGCTGCAGCTGGGGCACGGTATTAGGAATTTGCATACTCCTGCTTGTCCACGGAGACGAGCACCAAATGAGCGCACAGGTTCTTCGCGATCTTGTGTCATATTGTTTAGCATAACCCGAGCCACCATTGTGTTTTCCTCACGCACTGCCAGGGCTCTCATGGCTGTTAGAACATCTTCTTGAGATTTTCCTGTCAGGGAGCCGCCAGTTGATCTTGTAAGGTCTCTGCGCAAAGTTTCATCACAGCACTCTAACAGTTGGATTACCAGTTCTTTGTCCTTGATTTTGGTGGCTTCGACATAATCATTCCATCGTGATAGGAAGTATGACCAGCCCTCACTTGTACCAGCTGATGAGATGGTAGGTCGTTTGACTTTTTCTACCTTGTTGTAGCTTGCAGTACTTGCGGGAGTTGTGGTGAGTACTAGCGCATGAGTTGTCAGGAGTGCTGCCACAATTGCTGCGTCAAGATCAGCTGTCTCGAAGTTGCAGTCGGGAATCGGGCATTTTACCACTGGCATCCTGCTGGCGATGATCTTGGTCTAGTGGTCTCCCAGTTGGTGGAATCCATCCGTTATAGGCGTTACTGTACCTCCATCATAAATAAGCAGGTCGATGCTATTTTCAGCTACGATGATATGTGATAAATGCATTTGTTTATATAAAAATTTAGCAAAACGCATAATGTTATTAAACAACACTAGTTTAACCGCAATCCATGATGTCACAACATCATAAAAAGAAGGAATTATAATTTCTCACACTCGTGTCTATTAGGTTTCTTTAAATTTACCTGACGATAATTTAAACTTAGAGCCAAAACGAGTGAAACAGAAAACTATAGTCTAACTAGCACGCACGTGCTCTTCTCTGACCTTGCATCTATGAACAATCTTCGTCTGAAGGTTAGGTAAGCAACATGCATGAAAAAGTGTTTAGGCATTAAGCATCAGTTGTTGGTGAAGATGACACGACCAAGATAACCTCTATTCTCACAGAAGAGATGTTGCGAGTTTGTCTCTGCTTTATCGTTTTTTTCATGGCAAGTGATCGACTGAGTTTCAATCTATGCCCCCCCCCTCGCCAAACTTTCACAAGAAACACTCTTCTAGCTGAAACCACTATCAATAATTCCCCTCACCCTGCATTTGTGCCTAAACCTAAACGTAGATTCCATGAAAAAAGATTATTTCTTAGAACTGCACGCCTGTGGAACTGTCTTCTATGCTTCTGCTTTCCAGCTGACTACAATATGATTGTCTTCAAGTCCAAGGTAAACAAGTTCTTGATGAGCCGTTTCACTTAAGTTAACAAATTTACCGAATTTCTATTACTAGCAAATACTATATTGTTCAATTGACTACTGTACACTCTTAACCCTTATCCTCGAGTGGTTTCTGGGCCTTGATAAGTGGTGACGCCTATGTAAAAAAAAAAAAGAAACATGCATGATAAAGTGTTTGGGCATCTATCAGCAATTTCTGATTAACATGAGCATCATTGAGGTGCATTGAAAAAGGAAAGGAAATCTAACATTGTTTTCATTGATTAGAAAAATGCGTATCATGAATGTTATAAGTAGACAACTTCCTGTACTCATTTTCCCGATGATTAATCAGCTACTCAATAAATGCAAGGGTGCTTAGAACCTGAGCAAAGACTGCCAACAGACCAGACCAAAATAATCATCCATTTCTTCTATTGAATGTCTAGGAAATGATGCTGCTTGCAAATATCTTGGAGTAAAGGAAAATACAACTCTTGGCATTGGATGATGAGATAATCTCCAGGAAGAAATGCCTGTCAAGATATGGATTATCTCATCTTGTTTCGTATTTTTAACTGTACGAGTTACTTCCCTTGGGATATAATAAAAATGGCTTCTTGTTCCCTAAAGACATCTCATCGTTATCTCTTCTTGATGTTTATTTATTCGTTCTAACAAATACAAGAGAATAATACAACATGGTGGCCGCGATAAAATCCAAACATAATACGTTACTGTAAACAAAAGAAAAAGGAGAACATTGAGGACAGACCAACAATAATTTAACCTTCTTACCGGACAATGAGAAAACGTGCGTTGCGTCTCTGAAAATGCCATATTGAGTTCTTACTCGTAAAATGGAGTTGTTTTTGTTTAATATCTTCTTTTCATTCCCTTACATTGTTTAAAAAAATGTCTATCCGGACAATGGAATCTTATATGTGCTGAAATATTAATAATTTGGAGGAATTCTTCAATTTGTAGCAGAAACAAATGGAACTTTTTTTCTTTTAACGAATCAATATCTCTCCCCTGTGCTATTTGGCTATATAGTGACCAATCAGGGGTACGCCGCATTGATCTTTCCTATCCCCTAAGGAAATTGGCCAGCATCCGGTTTGAAGAATAACAACTCGTTCTTACTGAGAGAGACCCCAAACGGAATGGACCCTTTTCTTCGCTCTCTCTCTCTCTCTCTCTCTCTCTCTCTCTCTCTCTCCACCTCAGTGATTTCTAACGGTATTGACGATTCCACTGGGAATAACTACTGCGATAGCACCAGGTAGCCGGAGTCTAGCTTTTGACAAGGAACATATCACATTCTCCTCAATAAACCTTTTCTGTGTTACATTTTATGAAGTTGTTGCGTTCGTCATTTCAGAAGCTTGTATTGAATTATTTATTTTCTTAGGCTGTGCCCTAAAAGCATTTAAAACCCTAAAAATTCTTCAATCAACATATTGCGTATTTCCAACAAATGTTTCCAGAATGTGTGGACAAAAATGGACACCCACGTCAGGCACCACACATAAAGAAACAGAGATTCTTACAGCGTACAATGTTTCTAATATCCTGCAGCGTGAATCCATTGAAATAAAATGTTCGTATAAAGGTATATGGAAAAACGTCAAATTCTATGTGGTAACATCTAATTGATCTACCATATTAGGATTACCCTCCATCCGATATCTAAATTTGGCCACCCTATACTCTTCCATACAGAGAACAAAATGTACCCTAGCTGATCTTCCAGCGAACAGCACAAGAAACTCTACAAAAAAGCTGATGGAAGCTTATCCGGACCAATTCGATCAGATTGGTAACTTTGAGGGGAATACCACATTGTACTCTGACCAAACAATCATCCCATAATCCGCGCACTCATAAAATGGCCGATGAACATGAGGGACGAGATAGTGTCCAAGGGGATAATACAAAAAATATATGAAACAACAGATTGGGTGAGCAGTATTGTGCATGTGCGTAAGAGCAATGGCAAGCTTCGCTTATGTTTATACCCTAAAGATCTGAACAAAAACATAATACATTGCAATTACAAAGCCCTAACCATGGAGGAACTATCACACAGATTGTCTGGTGCGAAGTTCTTCTCCATGCTTGGTGCAAAAAATGGCTACTGGTTAATGAAGCTGGACAGAGAATCACAGCTACTCACCACATTCAACTCATCCTTTGGGCGATATTGCTTTAAGAGAATGTCTTTTGGATTGATTATGTCTCAGAATGTTTTCCAACAAAAAATGGACATGACCATTGAAAAATGTCCTGGTTCATTAGCTTTAATTGATGTCATCATCCACGGTAAAGCCAAAGAGGAGCAAAACCACAACTTAAGAAAGTTGATGAAAACTGCACAAAATGCTGATCTCACATTTAACAACAGCAAATGTACAATCAACCAAAAGTAAGTAAGATTCTTCGGTGCGATCTTCGACAAGAATGAGATGCCCCCAGATCTCCAAAAGGTGGAGGAAACTGTTGAGCAATTGAGACATAAAAATGAACCAATTGTGTCTCCGATCAACTCCGATAGATCATGTTATCCCATCCCCGAGAGAGTTACTTTTTAATCGCAAACTAGTCAGTAATCTCCCAACTAAGTGTGGGAACCAAAATGTCTATAAGAAGGAAATCTAAAGTCGTCTATTACAGAGACAGTTGTCGTAAAAGAGACAAAATGACAAACATACTAAGGACCTCTTTAATCTTAGCGCAGGACAACGCATGATCAAGACACGAATAGGACATACAAGATCAAGACATGAGTAGTACTCCAGCTGTCATGAAACAAGCCTGTGCTGAACCACGTTCCTACATTGTCAAGACACCATCAGGAGAGATTATTCGCAGAAACCGCACACATCTCAAGAAAGTTGCTCACACCTCTAATACATAATATCCCCTCACATAATATTCAACTTACATCACCAATAGTTCAGACATACATCCTGCAGAAACTCCCAATACACATACAAGCATCTGCACCCCATCTGAAGAAACATACAGTCCTGCACATATAACAGAGTCCAGTAGTAATAGCCCATCTGGAACAATCAAAAGATAGTAGTGATTTTCTGATATTTTGTTTGTTAGTACCAGCATTTATCCCGTGTAGGGAAGACATACAATTCTGGACTCCATCTGGGAGTACAGACGTAAAAAAAATATTTTATTTGAAAAACTTATACAGGGTGTCCAAAGTCTGACTACATTATGTAGCCAGACTTTGTGGGCACCGTGTAGATTATGTAGCCAGACTTTATGGGAACCCTGTATATATATATATATAAAATTATTACTATGATAATTTTTTTAATACCTATGGACATTAATGTTTCATCCTTTCAGGAATCTATCAATGCAGGGAGTTATGATCACAGCTGGTTGGGAGATTCGAACCTGGCGACAAAACCATCTGACTCTATTAGCAAGGAACAAGTCTGGCTACATAATCTACACGGTGCCCACAAAGTCTGGCTACATAATGTAGTCAGACTTTGTGGACACCCTGTATAAAATAGGAAAGGAACAAAAAAACCTGGCAGTGTCAAACCGTCTTCTTGTCTTTTTTTCTCTCAACTCACAACAATTACTCGTGTATTCGATATTATGTACCACCTGTAGCAGAAACAAATGGGACTTTTTTCTTCCTCGAATCAATGCCTCTCCCCTGTGCTATTCGGTTACATCTTGACCAGTCAGGAGTACGGCGCATTGATCCTTCCTACCCCCAAAGGAAATCGGCCAGCATCCGGTTTGAAGAAGAACAACTCATTCTTATGCAGAGAGACACCAAACGGAACGGACCTCCTTTTCTTCTCTCCCTCTCTCCACCTCGGTGTTATTTCTAACGGTATCGACGATTCCACTGGAATAACTACCGCGATAATACCAGGTGCCGGAGTCCAGCTTTCTACAAGGAAAATATCACATTCTCCTCAATAAACCTTTTCTGTGTTACCTTTTATGAAGTTGTTGCGTTTGTCATTTCAGAAGCTTGTATCGAATTTTTTATTTTAATAAAATAGGTTGTGCCTTAAAAGCATTACAAATCCTAAACGTCTTCTTGTCTTTTTCCTTTGTTTCTCTCAACTCGCAACATTTCCTTGTGGATTCGATATTATCTACCACCGTTCGCTCTCGGTCAAAATCCACTCAACCCCTGCTTTAGAATTCGTCCCATTTAACAGTTACGAATTGTGTACATATGCAAATTAATGGCATACGTTCACCAATGAGCGACCTACAAAATTATGCTTCTCTTTTCTTTTCTACATTTTCTGCTGGCATTTTACAGGCTAAGCAAACATGAGGTCGTTTGCGAGATTGATTTTGGTTACAGCTTAGCGTAGTTACCAAAGCGGCATTTAAGTTTTGTTTGATCTCCATTGAATTTAAAGCGTTTACCCCCTTTCCGTTATTTAATCTCAAAGGGACTTCAATTTTTTGTGGTTTGCATTCGAGGAAAAGAAAAAAAAACTTTTTTTGTTAAAAGACGAATATTCCATAATGGGAAAAAGAATTTCATTATCTTCGGGGAACTCCACAACAGTTATTAATTTGATTGGGGTTGTTTTACTGTACACATAGATTCGAAAAAGTTGTCAAAAAACAAATATATAACAAATAAATGTTATCAAAGGCAAGATAAGTTACTTTTCTACCACACTGGATATATTTTTCGTGTTTTTATTCAATGTAACATGTTTATTCAGCTCGAAAAACATACATTGTTTATGTATTGGAAAATTCAAAATGGCGCCCAACTCTCTCTTTAACACAGTAAGTTCGGAAAAAGGTGTTATAAATAATAAACTAGACAAAATACTATTAAAAAAAACAAAAAAACACCGAATATTTGTCAACCTATGTCACGGTAATATATATTGAGCGAGTTTCTAACAGTATTTTGTCTACTTTTATATTTATAGCACCTTTTCCCAAACTTACCGTGTTAAAGAGAGAGTCGGGCGCCATTTTGAATTTTCCAATACATCGGTAGGTGTATCAGAATTTTTGTAGGAATTTTTTACACCCCTAACACGAAACTGCGAATAAAATATAAAAATCTCGTAATTTCTCTGTTAAAAGTGGGTTATTTATTTTCTTTATGGATTATACTTCCAAAATAAACTATTAAAGTTGTTTTAAAAGTAATAGAAATATTTAAAAAAACAAAAAAAAAACAGTAATGAATTAAAAAGTAAATAATTAATTTACTCACCGAAAATTAAATAATTAATTTACTCACAAATTGAAGAGAAAATGTCAATAAATAATATATTCAAATTAAAAAAAAAAAAAAAAAAAAAAACGTAGTGTTTTTTTTTTTAGACATTTACCTGTAAAGTTTGAAGTTTAAAACCTCTTTTTTTAAACCGCGTTATTATTTTTTTTTTTAATGGAACCGGTGTCCTTTAATTGAAAAAAAAAAATTAGGGCTTGAATTACATTTTTCGAGGAGTTATAAGCTTGGAAAGACAGGGGGTCGAATAATTCATGCCTCCCATTTTGAAATTTCTATTAAAAAGTAAATAATTAATTTATGTGTATTTATGTAAGTCTTATATATCACAAACTGAAGAGAAAAGGTTAATAAAAATACATTCAAATTTAAAACAAAAAAAAAGAACTGTTTTTTAGAAATTTACCTGTAAAGTCCGAAGTTTAAACCCTTTACAAAAAAAAAGACACATTGTTTTTTGTTTGTTTGTTTGTTTGTTTTTAATGAAACCTTGGTCCTTGGTCCTTTAATTGAAAAAAAATTAGGGCTTCAATTACATTTTTCGAGGAGTTATAAGCTTGGAAAGATGGGGTGGAATTATTCACTATTCTCACGAAATATCTGACACACCTAATACATCGGTAAACAATGTATGTTTTTCGAGCTGAATAAACATGTTACATTAAATAAAAACACTGAAACATATCCAGTTAGGTAGAAAAGTAACTTATCTTGCCTTTGATAACATTTATTTGTTATATATTTGTTTTTTGACAACTTTTTCGAATCTATGTGTACAGTAATAATACAACCCCCTTTTCTTATTATTATCATTGGGCAAGGCAAGCAAGCCAAAATTTTTGCGTTTGAAGGTACTATTTTAAAAGGACAACGTGTTGCGAGTTTCATTTCAGTGAAAAGAGAAAAGGAACTGAAACGAAGATTTGAAAGTGGACACCAACACGCGGGTTTAAAGAGAAGTATATTTTATTTGAGACAGGAAGAGAAAACGGGGAGTGAAAAAAAAAGAAAAAAAAAAAAGAAGGATTATGGGATTACAACATAAAAGGGAGGTAATCATAGAAGGGTCTATGATAAGAGTTATCGTACTTACTTTCAACCCCCCCCCCCCCTGCTCTCAGCATATTATTTATTTATTTCCCGTGACTTGGCCTTTGGGACAAGATCAAAGTGTAGTATCTGTTCTTCAGATGCTGCACTTCTATTTCTTGTTTTCTTTCGGTGGAGGGGAGATCCTTCACGACTGAGACAATTTTTATTTTTGTACCTTTTCTCCACGTTAAAAAACGACCCTGGTGTCTAACTCTGTCCCGTGGGGAGGCATAGTAAATAGGTACAAAGATATGTGAGATTAGTGTCAGTTTAGCATCCGAATAAAAAACTTTGGTAAAACTATGCAAACACCGTGACAGCGAATTAACCCTACCCCTAACCCTAACCCTAACCCCTAACCCTAACCCTAACCCTAACCCTAAACCTAACCCTAACCTTAACCCTAACCCTAAACCCTAACCCTAACCCTAACCCTAATCCTAACCCTAACCCTAACGCTGTCACGGTGTTTGTATAATAATACCAAAACTTTTTAAACTTGTCCAGCTTCGTCCGGGTTGGAGATTTTGTCATGATGTCAGCTATCATGTCTGCTGTGGGACAGTAAATTACTTGTATTTTGTTATTATTCAGAGCTTAAAATGGTACTTAAAGTCGATGCGTTTACATCTTTGCCGACGAATGGGGTCCTTAGAAAGCGCTATAGCGCTTTGACTGTCTCCGAATATTTTGATGGGAACGTGTTCTTATCCATTTCCTTTGTTTGGTTGTACCCTTTTGCGACTAACCTGGCTTTACATGTACCGTCGGCGTTTTCTTTGATTTTATACAATGATCTACCGCTTACTGTCGTTCTGCCTTTGGGTAAGGGTGTTAGATGGTATACATTGTTTTTCTTTAGGAAGTCAATTTCTTCTCGAATCACTTGGATCGGTGTGTCAGAATTTAGGGGGGGGGGGATTTTTGACAGACCTAACACAAAACTGCGAATAAAATATAAAAAAACTCGTAATTTCTCTTTGAAAAGTGGGTTGTTTATTTTCTTTATGGAATATACTTGCAAAATAAACTATTAAAGTTGTTTAAAAAATGACAGAAATATTTTTTATTTTTTAAGCAATAGTGTTTACAAAGTGCCGGCACGTCTTCATGCAGCCATTTTTTTACGTAATGAAATCAATTGAATTTTATGAGTTAATTTTTTTTTTTTTTTCAATTTTTAAACTTTAAAAATCTATCAAAATTTTTCTATTGGTTAAATCAATTTTTACAATATTTTCAGGGTCAATGTGATATTTTATGCTCTTTTCAGACAAACGTTTTTTTTTACCCCCCCATTTTGAAATGTCTGTTAAAATTTTAATTAATTTATGTACCAAAGTTTTATATATCACAAATTGAAGATAAATGTAAATTAAAACAAAAAAAAGAAGTGTTTTTTGGAAATTTACATGTAAAGTTCAAAGTGTAAGATTCTCTTTTTTTTTTTTTTTTTTTTTTTTAAACCACTTCATTTTATTTTTTTAATTGGAAGCCTATGTTCTGCTTATATTGTCTGTCGCGGTTTAAAAAATCACCGTCTCCATTTTTTCCCCCTTCTTTCTTTCTTCGCCTCCGCTCCTTCCTTCTCTTACCGGCTAAACACGAATGAAACTTTCGCCAAACATGAGTGCATTCATCAAACACGAGTGAAACAGGCGGTTTTAGCACTAGGTGTATCAGAATTTTTGTAGGAATTTTTGACACCCCTAACACGAAACTTCGAATAATATATAAAAAAAACTCATAATTTCTCTTTTAAAACTGGGTTATTTATTTATTTTCTTTATGGGTTATACTTCCAAAATAAACTATTAAAGTTGTTTTAAAAGTAATAGAAATATTTTTTTTTATTTTAAAAAAACAGTAATGAATTGTACGAACTCAATATTTTTCAATTTTTAAACTTTAAAAATCTATCAAAATTTTTCTATTGATTCTATTTTTACGATATTTCCAGGGTCAATGTGAAATTTTATGCTCTTTCCAATAAGCCGAATATAATATTTTAGACAAACTTTTTTTTTAATTCACCCCCCCCCATTTTCAAGTGTCTATTAAAAAGTAAATAATTAATTTACTCACCAAAGTTGGATGAAGTAAAGAATAGATACCCTGTAGCAGACGACGCCGCCTGGCGGTGCCAGGCGCACAATTCAACTAACACCGGTGATTCGACCTTGACATTGGCACAAGCACATGGCGTCGGTTGTTTTTAAACACGTCAAATAGCAAACATGCTCGAATATTCACCAGCATTTTTTTTTAAATATATTTACAAAACCTTTGAAGATTTAAAAGAAAAAGTATATATTTACAAAACATTTTTTTAAAATAAGTAACAAAACGAACGTATTTAAATAAAAGATATTTAAATAAACGGGTGTCTCTTTCTGTTTCGGATTTTTGCGACCAAGATTGATTTTTATGTGCCGTGTTTTGGGGGGTTCTGTGTGCGTTTTTAAGACAATTCAATATTTATTTTTTAAAACATTAACTTCAGCGACAATTAATATATTTTCAAAATAATATTTTTAAATATTACATTTTTACGAATATTCGCGAGCAAGATTTAAAAAAAAAAAAAGACGAGGTGTTTTTTTTTTTTTCAATTAAATTATAAACTTTATTTGAACTTTTACAGACATAAAAATAGACTTTATAGATATTTTATAATAATTTTTTAAAAATATATTTAACGAAAAGTTTTTTTTTTATCATTTCATTGGTGAATAAAATTTCAAAGTAATAAATGGTGAAAAAAAATATCTCGAAAAGAAAAAACACCTCGTCTTTTTTTTTGTTTTAAATAAAACTTTAATTTTAAAATTTCGATGTTTGAAAAACAGTCCATAATATATATTTCATTATAAAAGTTCTATTTTTGTTTGATAAAAAGAATAAAACAATAAAAAAAACAGTCCATTAAGTTCAAATAAAGACTGTTTGAATAAAACTTATAAAAAAAGATACGAATAAAATAATATATTTTTTTATCTCGATTGTTTATACTTGTGATTTTATTATGCATAAAAAATTGCCTCGGCCTAAAGGGATTTCTCCTTCACTGACCACCGACATACATCGCACTGTAAATAAATATTGAATTGTATCAAAAACGCACAAAAAAGAAATGGCCACAACCGTATAGAATGAACCTTTTTTTATAAGTTTTATTCAAACAGTCTTTATTTGAACTTTTTTTTTTTTTTAAATCTTGCTTGCGAATATTCGTAAAAATGTAATATTTAAAAATATTATTTTGAAAATATATTAATTGTCGCTGAAGTTAATGTTTTAAAGAATAAATATTGAATTGTCTTAAAAACGCACACAGAACCCCCCAAAACACGGCACATAAAAATCAATCTTGGTCGCAAAAATCCGAAACAGAAAGAGACACCCGTTTATTTAAATATCTTTTATTTAAATACGTTCGTTTTGTTACTTATTTTAAAAAAATGTTTTGTAAATATATACTTTTTCTTTTAAATCTTCAAAGGTTTTGTAAATATATTTTTAAAAAAATGCTGGTGAATATTCGAGCATGTTTGCTATTTGACTTGTTTAAAAACAACTGACGCCATGTGCTTGTGCCAATGTCAAGGTCGAATCACCGGTGTTAGTTGAATTGTGCGCCTGGCACCGCCAGGCGGCGTCGTCTGCTACAGGGTATCTATTCTTTACTTCATCCCCAAAGTTTTATATATCACAAATTGAAAAGAAAAGGTCAATAAATAATATATTTAAATTTAAAACAAAAAAAGTAGTGTTTTTTTAGAAATTTATCTGTAAAGTTCGAAGTTTAAAACCTTTGTTTTTAACCACGTTGTTTGTATTTTCTTTTCTTTTTTTAATGAAACCTTAGTCCTTGCTCCTTTTATTGAAAAAAAAAAAATTAACGCTTGGAAAGACAGGGGGTCGAATAATTCACGCTTCCCATTTTGAAATGTCTATTAAAAAGGAAATAATTAATTTACTCACCAAAGTGTTATATATCACAAATTGAAGAGAAAAGGTCAATAAATAATATATTCAAATTTAAAACAAAAAAGTAGTGTTTTTTTAGAAATTTACCTGTAAAGTCCGAAGTTTAAAACCTTTTTTTTTTTAAAAAAAAAACACGTTGTTTTTTTTTTTTTTTTTATGAAATCTTGGTCCTTGCTCCTTTAATTGAAAAAAAAAAAAGTAGGGCTTGATTTACATTTTTCGAGGAGTATAAGCTGGGAAAGATAGGGTGGAATTATTCACTATTTTTCACGAAATTTCTGACACACCTAGCTAAGCACGAGTGAAACGCATGAACATATATCAACAAAACACCAATTTAGCATCCGTGGTCTACAATGCAGACCGGCTGTGGCCTAGGGAGGAACGATTGGTGTTCCTAGCGATCTTAGGCGTAGCTAGACTAGTTGTGTGGACATCACACTTAGAGATAGGGCGAGGGGGGGGTCCAATCTCTCATTTCGTATTTTAAACACTAACTTAAAATCAAAATCAGATGTGATAGAAGGAGGCTATCCCGCTCGGTATTTCGTCGTAGGTGGATACACACCGCTAGTTTGTGCGCGTTCAGGCGAAACAGGCTCGAGTACGTGTTCCCTGCCTAGACATGGCACATGCCGAATATAAGAACAAAAAAGAAAAAATCCCATCATGGTGGATCAGTCCCTTAGCTAGTTGGTATGAATGAATCTCAGGGCCCCATTATTTATTTTTCAGGTGTTAGTATACCTCCAAGAAGCCCACACCCAATAATTTATTTCTGATCCTGTCCATCCCCACGGTACAACTCTTGGAGGTCACCGAACATCCCCGCAAACCCCACCTATTTGTTTTGTCCGTAGACTGCCAACTCCCACTTAGGAAATGACTCCCTTGTTTTCGGTCGTGAACTGGAAAACAGGAAGCATTTCGGAATCAGATTAGGAAGGGAGGGTTCCTGCAAACACATCATCATTAGCATTTTATTTGTTTTCTTTATTTTGTATTATTGTTATTTTTCTTTATTTTTGGGTGTTTTAAGGCTTTCATCTCCCCCCCCCCCATCATCCTCATATATCATGCACATCACAACTTCATCATTTCATATTTCATACACATCACCCAATTTTTGTATATATAAAAAAATCCCTAATATATATATATATACGTTAACATATATATATATATATATATATATATATATATATATATATATATATATATATATATATTAAATTGTAATTCAATGAATTTCAAAAAACTCTCATTGAAATGAAATGAAGTGGTTGAGTTTCATATCAAAGAATTTTTATTATTCTAAGCAAGACAAAGAATGTTTTAGAAAGTTTATCTCCTTAACCTATAGGGTTTCGATGTCTACCATCTCATCAGAGGAGTGAAAATATTAGCAAATAGTTATAAAGGTATGCACCCTATTTGCTAAAGTCAGTGAGACATGGAAAGTCAAAGTGAATATAGATATATATATATATTAGCATTGTAAATATTGTAAATATGTAATTTTCATCCGATCTAGGTAGATTTCAAATAGCTTAGGTTCATAGAGTGAATGTGGTATTGTGGTGATTGTAATTAGTTTTAGGAAATAGACCAGTGGACGACCCCCGACACCCCTTCCCCCCAATTCCTTTCGGGCTTCATGCCTAATCATAAAGTTGTAGCATTTTTCGTTATATAACACCTGCCTGGCACTTGTTGTATGCCTTAAGAAATGTACACACAATTCTATGATAAATAAAGGGCATCTCAGCCAGGGACAAATGACTGATGCTACGAGTCTGTCTGAATCCACCAGCAACTCATAATTCCAGCAGCAGCAGCAGCAATTCTGAGCAGCAGTTCAAACAGCCCTTATCAAGGCTAATAAGTTTTTTCACAAATGCGATTCACTACTGCTTGCTTCCTGAGACCCACCAGCAGCGAACTTCACTTCCAGTCTCCAGTGCTCCCGACTCGGTCCAGCGCCTACAGATCACTCTTGCAGCTTTCCAGCCCTTGGTGTCTCCTGCAGCCTCACCTGCCACCTTACTCGTACTTGGCTCCCTGCCGGTTGTCTGTTCCTTAACATGGACCCTACATCCTCAGTGTCGTCCATTCCTTAACACTGAGCCCTCCGTTCTCAGTGTCGTCCATTCCTAAACACTGATCCCTTCATTCTCAGTGTTGTCCGTTCCTTAACACTAACCCTCCGTTCTCAGTGTCGTCCGTTCCTTAACACTGTTCCCTTCATTCTCAGTGTTGTCCGTTCCTTAACACTAACCCTACATTCTCAGTGTCGTCTGTTCCTTAACACTGACCCTACGTTCTTAGTGTCGTCCATTCCTTAACACTGCTCCCTCCGTTCTCAGTGTTGTCCGTTCCTTAACACTAATCCTACGTTCTCAGTGTTGATTGTTCCTTAACAGTGTTGATTGTTCCTTAACGCCGATCCTCCGTTCTCAGTGTAGCACATTCCTTAACACTCAAGCGTAATGGACGTTCGGATGGGAACCTCATTAGAGATTTATTCTCTAATGTATCTCTGAGCAACAGAACACTATCCCAGCTCCTGCATCTCATGAAAAGTCGCCTCGGAAATTACACCATGGCCGAACCCATTCTCCGAGGCCTGTGGATGGTTCGGTTACCATCAAACATTACTCAAGTTCTGGCTCTGGTGCCAGTAGATACCCCCCTGGATCTTGTGGCCGATTCTGCCGACAAAATTTAATCCCAGGGCCACCAAAGGGTCCACCAAATTGAAACCCTCACTCAAACCCCCACTCAACGCTTGGACGAGGTGATAGCTCAGTTAAGAGCTGAGTTCCATGAACTGAAACTCTCCCTACTCCGGAGGCAATGAAAACCAGCACCAAATACCTGGAATCGAAGCCCAGCACCACATACCCGAAATCACAGCCGTACCCGCAGTTCAAGTCAGGGACAAAATAACAACCCAGACGAATGCTGGTACCATCAAAACTTTGGTGACCAAGCCTGCAAGTGCCAACCCCCCTGCAGACACCAGAAAACCCAGGGAAACGACTAGACCAGCAGGCAGTGGCGACGACCCCTGTTGGTACACAATCGTATAATCGCCTTTTTTATGTGTCAGACCGGAACAATGGCCTAAATTCCAAATAGACACTGGTGCAGCCATCAGCGTAATACCTCCCACCAACAAATCCACTTTGAAACCCACCCCATTTCAGCTTCGGGCAGCAAATGGCATTGTCATAGAAACCTATGGGAACAAGGAATTAACGCTCGATATCAACCTCAGGCGTGACCTCAAGTGGTCGTTCACTGTAGCAAACATCAGAACACCCTTGCTTGATGGTGATTTCTTGGCTTATTACAACTTGGCTGTTCACATGAAGACAAGGACCCTGGCCGACAACACAACATCTCTCAAGATTACGGGGGCCACTTCACGCCTGAACTCAACAAGGATTAGCGTGGAAACACAGCATGACCCATGCTATGCAGGAATTCTGAGTCGATACAAGGACATTAACCAGCCCATTAAGCCTACCGACGCTGGCAAACATCAGACACAACACCATATTAAGACTGTTGGACAACCTGCAGGCTCACGGCTGTGATGACTCCCTCCACACAAGTTGACATATGCTAAGAAGGCATTCGAGGAGATGCTGGCAGACAACATCATCCATCCCTCGGACAGCCCATATGCCACACCACTCCACCTGGTACCTAAATCCGATGGGGAATTCAGAGTCTGCGTGGCCAACCGGAAGCTCAACGTGTCCACTATTCTTGACTGGTATCCGCTCCCACATATTTACAATTTTGCCTCAGGCTTACAGGGGGCTTGTATCTTGTCAAAAGTAGACCTGATGAAGGCGTACTACCAAGCCCAGATCGCTCCAGAGGATATTTAAAAAACACCAGTCACAACCTCTTTTGGACTGTTTGAATTTTTTCAAATGTCCTTCAGACTGCGTAATGTGGCCCAAACATTCCAGAGATTGCTGGACGAAGTCCTACGTGGTTTGCCATATGTCTTTGCATACACAGACGATATCTTAGTGGAAAAGATGCAGATGCCCACGAGCAACAGCTAGAGGAAGTGTTTCGCTGCCTGAAACATTATGGTCTTCAAATCAACCCCGACAAATCTGAATTTCTTAGGTAAATTTTTACCGATGATTCATCCCCAGATGCTTAGACCTCCTCACCTCCCTGACAAATCTCCTCCAGAGGAAAAACAAAGCCATCACGCTGGAGGGCGACCAGGAAAAGGCATTCCAAGCTACAAAAACGGCCTTAGCTAACTTTACTAAGTTAGCGTTCTTAAACGAGGACACACGGACGCAGATATACCTCACAATAGATGCTTCCGACACCGGAGTGGGAGCAGTGGTAGAACAAGAGTGTGGTGGCCAACGCAAACCCATTGCATTCTTCTACGAAAAGCTATCACCCGTCCAGTCAAGATACAGTACCTTCTCAAAAGAGCTTCTGACAATATATCTCACCATCAGACACTTTCGACACCTGCTGGAAGGGCGTAGCTTCACTGTCTTGACTGACCACAAACCACTGACAACCTCTCTGTTAAACAACTCTGACAAATATTCTGCCCGTGAAATCAGACATGTGGACTGCATCTCACAATTCACCTCTTATATCCAATATGTCAAAGGAAATAACAACCCCATTGCAGATGCCTCGTTCAGATCCATGAACATCTTAGAAGACAGCACACTCAGCCAAGACCTAATAGCAGAGGTCCAAGAATCCGACTCAACCCTCCCGGGAGTGTTGATTAACACATCCCTGCAAACTGAAAGAGTTTCCAGCCCCTTTCAGCAACAGAACTATATACTGCGATACCACACTAGACCATCCCAGACTATACATACCCCCAGCACTCAGAAAGCAAATCTTCGACCATCTACACGGATTGTCACATCCCAGTAAACATGCTACGGTTAAACTAATTTTTGATCGTTTTGTGTGGCCCAGCATGAATACCAACATTCGAGATTCGGGATCAACTTGCCTTAAGGGCCAGAAATGCAAGGTACACAGACACAAAATCCTCACCAGGCACATTCAGCAACCCAGATGCCCACTTCAGTCACATCCATATTGATATAGTCGAACCTCTTCCTATGTGCCAGGATTACCAATACTTCCTTACCATGGTCGACCGTTTCTCCAGGTGGCCAGTAGCAGTGCCCATCAAAGATACCTCAGCAAAAACAGTAGCAAAGACTATCCTTCAAGAGTGGATTGCCATCATCACCACCGACCGGAGCACACAGTTCCAATCACTACTCTTCCATTCAGCTTCTCGGTGTAAAACATATAAAGATGACGGCTTATCATCTTTGTGCCAATGGCCTCATGGAAAGATTCCACCGGACACTAAAGGCTTCCCTGACCACGAAACACTCCACCGGCAACTGGGTAGATGAGCTTCCTCTGATTCTTTTATCAATCCGCAACTTATTTAAGGAAGCCCTAGATTGTACTCCAGCAGAAATAGTTTTTGGCACGGCACTCTCACGATCCGGCCTATATTTTGAGGACACTATTCCCGATTTCACATCCGCGAGTCCTTTCACTCAGGAACTACGCCATAAAATGGCCCAACTAAAGTACACACCACCCAGACAACGGTCATCAACAGTCCATGTCCCACATCAGCTACAGTACTGTGAGAAATCATCATCAGAAGTGATGCGCTAAAGAGACATACCAGGGTCTCTTTAAGGTTTTGAAGTGCTCTGAGAAGCATCTCACCATCGACCGAGGAAATTGAGCAGACACTATTTCTATTTACAGAGCCAAGCCAGCCTTTATGGAAAAAAACACTGCCAGGGACAGAACTCGTTTCGATCCACCCAGAGTCCACACCCGTTCCACCAACCACACCGTCACAGTCAGCACATCCAACTCCAGAAGTGGCCATCCCCTCCACTAGACACCCCCGTTATGGAAGAAAGGTTACCTTCCCAAGCAAATACAAAACGTATATCTATTATTAATTGATAACGATCAATAATAATAATAATAATACTGGTTAATTGTAGGCATAGACTGATTCATACCATCCAAAAAATGCCAACAAAAACCTAACAGCCAGCCATGGTTCTCCCCCGAATGTGCTGCTGCCATCGCACACAGAAATCACTTTTTCCATAGCTACCAACGTAATAGATACACTGAAACTAAAGCTGCTATCAGAACCGCCAGCAACCACTGTAAAAGAGTAATAAAAAATGCGCAATCCATTAAGTCCAAAGTAGCTGAGCAGCGGCTTGGTTCCCACCAGTTCTGGCAAATAGAAATAGGATCTTGAACAGAAACGTGCGTTCTATCCCAATCATTATCAATGGACCAAAGGTCATCTCGACAGCATCCGACAAGGCCAAACTATTTGCCAAAAACTTTGCGGCAAATTCTACCCTGTGTGACGAAGGCCATCAACTCCCCATATTCCCTCCTATAACAGACAACAAGCTATGTAACATAAAAATATCTGTGCGTGAGGTCGCCAAGCTAATCAAGAACCTTGACTCCAGTAAAGCAACTGGTCCCGACGGTATTCCAATTATAGTGTTAAAAAAATTACAACCAGAACTTGCCCCCATACTTTCCAAACTGTTTAAGTGTTGCCTTAAAGAGAAGTGCTTCCCAACACCCTGGAAAACCTCATCAGTATGCCCTGTATTTAAGAATTCAGGTGATAAGTCATCCCCCTCTCAGTACAGACCAATAAGGCTCCTGTGTGTCATGAGTAAGTTGCTGGAATCCACAATAAATAGAGAAGTAGTCAACCCCCTCAGCAGAAATAACTTTCTTAGCGACACGCAATATGGTTTCCGCTCTGCAAGATCTACTGCAGATGTGCTAACGGTTATATCTCATAAATTAGTGAATCTCTTGACAAAGGCTTCCTTTCTAGGACAATTGCTCTTGACATATCAAAGGCCTTCGATAAGGTTTGGCATGAAGGCCTACTACACAAGATTTCCAGCTACGGTATAACTGGAAATGTTTTCTCTATCATTAAGTCATTTCTCTCAGATAGGCTCATAAGAGTAGTTGTTGATGGGCAGAAATCAGAGGCCCACAGTATTAATGTTGGAGTCCCTCAGGGGTCCATACTGGGCCCAGCTCTCTTCCTGATCTACATCAGTGATCTCCCAAAACACATACTAAAATCTTTCGTTGACATCTATGCTGATGACACGACCATCTATGGCAACACATCAAAGGCCGTAAATGATGATGTTCTCTGATTATCTCTCCTCTGATCTTAAGCGCGTGGTACAGTGGGTAAACAGGTGGCTGCTTACCTTTAATGCATCTAAGACCAAGCTCCTATCTCTACATCATAAACGCTCTGATCCCATCTGGCATCAATTGAAATGGATGGCTCTCGTCTAAGGGAGGCCCCAGGCTTTGATAAGCTCCTGGGTTTGACCTTTACACCTGATCTTAAATGGAACACATACATCAAGTCTGTGGCCAAGGTCGCGGGGAAAATGGTGGGATCGTTCTACCGCTCCAGAAGATATCTCACTAATGATGCAATTCTCTATCTATATAAGAGCCAAGTACGTCCAAAGATTGAGTACTGCTGCCACATCTGGGCGGGGGCTGCTAAAAACAGCCTATCCTGCCTTGAGAGAGAGTACAAAATAAACTCCATGGCTTGGTGGGGGATGCCCTTTTCTCTACCCTGCAACCTCTTTCCCACAGAAGAGACGTAGCGAGCATGTAATTGTTCTATCGTTAGTTCTATGGCAGGTGCTCGTCTGAGCTCCGTTCTCTGGTCCCCCCTCGCCAATCTTTCTCAAAAAACACCCGACTAGCTGAAACCACCGTCAATAATTTTCCCCACCTCCTATCTGCACCTAAATCAAAACGTAGATACCATGAACAAAGCTTCTTTCTTAGAACTGCACGACTGTGGAACTCTGTTCCGCTTGCCTGTTTCCCTCCCGACTTCAACCTGGATGTCTTCAAGTCCAACACAAACAAATTCCTGATGAACAGTCCCCCCTAAGTAATGACACCTTACCAATTCTCCAATACTATTGCTACACTATCCCTTTGATTACTGTACACACAATAACCCTTATCCCTGAGTGGCCATTGGCCTTGATAAGTGGTGAACTCCATATAAAAAAAAAAAAGAAAAGAGAGGGACTTGTCGTGGTTTCAAAAATCACCGTCTCCATTTTTTTCCTTCTTTCTTTCTTCGCCCCCGCTCCTTCTCTTACCGGCTAAATACGAGTGAAATGTTCGCCAAACACAAGTGAAACTTTCGCCAAACATGAATGAAACATTCGCCAAACATGAGTGAAACATTCACTAAGCACGAGTGAAATGCGTGAACATATATCAACAAAAAAGGCGATTGAATTTCTACCCTTTAGACGAAATTAATTTAGATGGAACCAACAAATTTTGATAGCATAAATTTCGTTCTAGAATTAATTAGAGTCGTTTGTGTGTTTTCATGGGGAACAACCTCACTAATATTACGCCGGCAAAATGAATACAGCTTATTTTGGCCAAGTCAGGGCATCTCGCCCAGGGACCAATTACTGACGCTACCAGTCTATCCGAATCCACCGGCACCAAAGGATTCCAGCAGCAGCAGTTCAAACAGCCCTTATCAGGGCTAATAAGTTTTTTCACAAATGCGATTCACTACTGCTTGCTTCACTAGCAGCGAACTTCACTTCCAGTATCGAGCGCTCCCGGCTTGCTCCAACGCCTCCAGCTCACTCCTGCAGCTTTCCAGCCCTTGGTGTCTTCTGCAGCCTCGCCTGCCACCTTGCTCGCACTTGGCTCCCTGCCGGTCGTTCGTTCCTTAAACCTGATCCCCCCGTTCTCAGTGTCGTCCATTCCTAAACACTGACCTCTCCGTTCTCAGTGTCGTCCGTTCCTTAACACTGATCCCTCCGTTCTCAGTGTCGTCCGTTCCTAAACACTGACCTCTCCATTCTCAGTGTCGTCCAGCCCTAAACACTGACCTCTCCGCTCTCAGTGTTATCCGTTCCTAAACACTGATCCCTCCGTTTTTAGTGTTGTCCATTCCTTAACATTGATCTTACGTTCTCAGTGTTGTCCGTTCATTAATACTGATCCTTCCGTTCTGTGTTGTCCATTCCTTAACACTGACCTCACGTTCTCAGTGTCGTCCGTTCCTTAACACTGATCCCTCTGATCTCAGTGTTATCCGTTCCTTAACACTGATCCTTCTGTTCTCAGTGTCGTCCATTCGTTAACACTGATCTTATGTTCTCAGTGTTGTCCGTTCCTTAACACTGACCTTAAGTTCTCAGTGTTGTCTGTTCCTTAACACTGATCCCTCCGTTCTCAGTGTCGTCCGTTTCTTAACACTGATCCCTCTGCTCTCAGTGTTGTCCGTTCTTTAAGACTGATCCCTCTGCTCTCAGTGTTGTCCGTTCCTTAACACTGATCCTCCATTCTCAGTGTCTTCCGTTCCTTAACACTGATCTTATGTTCTCAGTGTTGTCCGTTCCTTAACATTGATCCCCCCCCATCTCAGTGTCCACCATCTGTTCCGGACCGCCTAGACGTTCAGCTGATCGTTTCAGACCCAGCAAGCAATCCTGATCCACGCTACGTCTAGAGTACCTATTCCCGACCTTAGCCTCCAGTGACATGTGGCATTCTAGGCGACCAGCATTCAGATCCAACGATTATTTTTTTGCTTTCTTTAAAAAAATAAAAGGCAAACCCTTGCCTTTAACCAAACAACCCGTGCCTGTCATCTTCTTTGCCTTTTTGCTGTTTACCATTTCCCTGTGTTTACCTTGTTAGTTGTTGTGTCGCTTGTCCCCGGACGACTGGTACTGCAACAGTCCAGTAAATAATGGACGATGACGACAATTTTTTCTATTTTATTCAATGTGTTCTTTTTTAGATATTAAAAACAAAATTTCACTCGATAAAGAAGAATAAAAATATAATAAATCAAAATTTATGTATTTCTTTGAGAAAAGAAATAAAAAATTCCTTGAGTGTTTTTTTGAAGGCAAAATCTTATGGGAACACATATTTCTTCAGGCACAAGGCTACACGGCTAACACGAACGTGTGGTTTTTACTGCCTTCTGTCCATCTAGTTCAAAACAAGAACAAACACTACTTTCGGTTTTTCGATAAAGACGTAAAAATGCTTGTGCCATCGCACAGTTTTCAAACAGTTGTTTAAAAAATTCATTTCTTTAAAAAATAGAAGGATTTTAAAATATAAATATGGATAAATTCTGAACAATGAAGAATGGAACTAAACATTTAATAGTATTTTTATAGGTAAGTGATTTTTCGAATTTATATCGATTTTTTATAACCGAAGTAAGTAAAATTTCGTTGATTTTCTTCAAATCTTTTTTAAAATAAACCAATTTAAAAAAAAAACAAGTATTGCATTATTTCCTATTAAACCTGTTATTTTTAAAAATTTTTGGTTTTTGCTTCTTTAATTAAAAAAAAATTAGGGTTTGAATTACATTTTTCAAGTAGTTATAAGCTTCTAATAATAGGAGGTCGAATTATTCAGTTTTTTTCCCGCATTCTTAAGATCGGTTTCTGACACTGCTATCGCTTGGATCCAGTGGTGTGTCGCTGGGGAAGTCACAGCTTCTCTTGAAGTGCGGGGTATGCCGTGTGCAGCCTTGTAGCAGTAGTCAGCATTGATTAATGTATGCCCACTCGCATCCTGGAATACTGCCACAATAAGTAGCTGGGCATTTTGTGTTCGCGTGTCGGCTATCTTTGCGTACAGGTAGTTTCTACTGTAGATTCGGTTTGTTTGTCGGTATTGGATTGTTCAGGTGTTTTCATTGGCTTTAAATTTTTTATTAAGTTTCTTGGTGAAAATTTGCATCATCCTCGCTTGATGAGTGAGTTTGTGTTTGAGTGTGTTAGTCGTTAGTGAATTTTACCAGTCTGTGTTTACACACTTTCCCGTTTTCTTGGTGGTAGATAAGATATGCTGAGCTGTTTCTATCGTATCCGACGAAGATTACCCTCTGGCACCTTGGGTCTAGCTTTCTTTTTATGTTGGAGTAGGCATAGCAAGGCGAATCCAAAAATGTGCATCCTTGATAAGTCCGGTTTTCTCCCAGTCATCTTGTAATAGGGCGTTTTTTTAGACGATTGTTAAAGCATATGTTCCGTATAACTGCCGATGTCATAACTAAACCTAACCCTAGCCCTAACCCTAGCTGCCGATGTGATAACTAAACCTAACCCTAACTCTAACCCTAACTGCCGATGTCATAAGTAAACCTAACCCTAACCCTAACTGCCGATGTCATAATTAAACCTAACCCTAACCCTAACTGCCGATGTCATAACTAAACCTAACCCTTACCCTAACCCTAACCCTAACTGCCGATGTCATAACTAAACCTAACCCTAACCCTAGCCCTAACCCTAACTGCCGATGTCATAACTAAACCTAACCCTAGCCCTAACCCTAACTGCCGATGTCATAACTAAACCTAACCCTAACCCTAACTGCCGATGTCATAACTAAACCTAACCCTAACCCTAACCCTAACTGCCGATGTCATAACTAAACCTAACCCTAACCCTAACCCTAACTGCCGATGTCATAACTGCATAGCTCCAGTGTTTTCAGTAAGCCACTTTCTATGATAAGGCATCTTGCCATTTCGAATAGAGTTTGCCAGTTTCTTTCGGACGTTCCGTTTTGATGAGGTGAGTATGGCGCTGCTGAGGTTTTGTGTTTTATGTTGTTATGGCGGAGTAGTTTTCCGAAGTCATTTGACTTGAACTCTGAATCATTATCCGACCTCAGTATTTTTATTTTGCCGTATGGGGAAATATCTGCGAGGAATTTTTCAGTGGCAAGTGTGGCGTCACTTTTGTTTTCAATAAAATATAGAAATACGGCGCCAGAAAAGTCGTCAGTGAAGGTATAAAATTTCAAATTTTTTGTTAGAAATTATTTTCTTTTTCTATTTTCTATTTTTACCCTCTGAAAATGTCGCGCCTGGCACGTGCCGCTCTGCCGCTCATAAAATAGGGACACATTTTTCCAATGCCGATACCTCCAAAATTTCCGATTTTTAAAAACATTTCGGTATAAAATTTAAGATAATTTGTTAGAGTTTATTTATTTTTTTCTATTTGCTGTTTTTACCCCGTCAAAATGGCGCCCTTATGACATGGGCCGCTTTTAAAATAGGGACACATTTTTCTGCTTCTGACACTTCCAAAAGTTCCAAGTTTTTACAACCTTTTCGGTAAAAAATTTCCAATTTTTATTAGTTTTTATTTATTTTTATATATTTTTTCTGTTCTATTTTTAACCTCTCAAAATGCCGCCTTCTGACATGTGCCGTTCTTACAATAGGATATGGCGATTGCCGGGAGCTGGTGTCTTGTTGAAGTAGGAAGTGGGAAATACAGAAATAAAGATTGCTCAACTCACACAAGAATTGGAGAAAATTATGTATATTAAATTGAAAATATTACAAAGAAAAGGTTCTTGCAAAACTAATTGTGTTTGCGGCTTTAGAAGTCCAATAAAAAGTTCTTTATCGTCCAAAAGTCTTGGACGGCTCCCTGAAAAAGTTCAATCAAAATTCGGCGGCAAATTTAGGAGAGATTTTCCATAGTTGTCTATAGGCCGACGATTGATTCAAAAAGAGGGCGAATCTGTTTTTCCAGAATTCTGCTTATATTAGATGTTTGTTGATTGGCCAAGGAGCTTCATCCTAGCCAATCAAAATAGGGCTTTCAGAAAGGAGAAGTGGTCGATATAATTAGTTTGAACAAAGGGAGGTAACTACTTTTTTTATACTCTCCCAACAACAACAAATAATGCGACGATTGAAATCGTTGCATGCTATATAAAGGCAATCAGTTACAATATTTGTGATTGCTACGTAAAGTGTTTAAATTAAATTGTACAGAATATTCTGTTTAATAGAAATATTTAACAGGTAGAATATACCTTAATGTGTTAGGCATTATTATGACCCATTTACAATGCAAATTTTCTTTTTTTTTTTTTAATAATAAATGTAATGTATAAATTAAATTGTACAGAATATTCTGTTTAATAGAAATATTTAACAGGTAGAATATACCTTAATGTGTTGGGCATTATTATGGCCCATTTACAATGGAAATTTTTTTTTTTTTAATAATAAATGTATTCAGGATTAGATGTGGATTTCTTGATCCTTTTAGGCCTGTAATTGGCCATTTCTTCTGAAGGTTCCGATGGGTCCCTACATTCTTCTATAGGGTGGGATGCAAATTCATCAGATTCCTCATCTGCTGGGCTGTCAGGAAAGTGGTTATGAGTGAGTGATAACTCCAACGGATATAAATGTTTGAGGCTATGTGTTTCCACTGCACCATCACCTCTTTTTATTCGAGCAGAACGAACCTTGCCATCGTTGCCACTAAATAGCTCAATAACTCTGCCCAGCTTCCAGAAGGGCCTGGACTTGGCCGGATTCTTGACGAGTATTACGTCGTTGATATTTATTTTATTGTGAAATTCAATTTCGTGTAAATCCTTGCAACTCTCCCTCAGACTTAGCAAATATTCATCGTGCCACATCTCTTTGAATTTAGATATTAATTCCTCTCTGCTTTCCAAGGTACTCACAAGGAGAGACCTAGTTATTGGTTCTGTCTCAACCAAACTGGGTGTGTCAGATTGGAAGGAGAGCTCACAGTTTATATTTGGATGAGTGAAGCAGTTGGGTGTTAAGGGAAGCAGATCAATATCGGTAGAGCATCTGTAGGTCAGAGGTCGAGAGTTCACGGCTCTTTTGGTGTCTGATAGAAGGGTTAGAAGGTTAAAATAACCGATTTTAGATCAGGCAAGTGTTTTGAATAGGCATGACTTTATCACTCTGATCATTCTTTCCCAAGTACTTCCAACCCAAGGGGAGTATAAGGGTATTTTTATGTGTTTAATGCCAGCGCTTGAATATGAGTTACAGAACTCATTACTGTTTATGTGATGTTTAATTACATCACCACCTAAGGCTGCATTAAAGGAACGTGCATTGTCACTGTATATGTGACTGGGAACTCCATAGGTATTTGAAAACCGAATCAAGGCTTGAATGAAGGCTTGTGTGCTCATATCAGGTACAAGTTCAATGTGAACAGCCCTCACGTTCATACATGTGAAAATTAATAAATACATTTTATGAGACTTTCCATCTCTTTGTACCCAGATGTGACCTGTGTAGTCTATGCCTGTGTGTTGGAAAGGATTAATTAATCTAACACGGTGTTTTGGCAAATTCGTCAATTTGGGGTATTTGAAGGCTAGACTGTTGAATTTCCTACAGGTATTGCAGTTAGAAATCACAGTCTTCACAGACTGTCTTGCCTGTGGGACCCAGTATCCGGATAACCGCAATTTGGTCACTGTCGTACCAATACCCAAATGCCTGCATCGATTATGACTATCCATAATCAGTAATTTTGTAAGAGAGTGATGTTTTGCAAGCAATATTGGATAGATTAAATTGTAGTCATATCTTGTCGAATTGGCAATTCTACCATCCACTCTCAAAATCCCATCAGAATCGATGAAAACGTTAAGATTCTTCACCAGCACTGGGATTTCCCTGTCAAGAGGATTCTTCAAATAAGCAATTTCCTTTTCAAACGATTGCAATTGCATCATCTTGAAACAAAAATGTAGTAGGCAAAAAAAAAAAAAAAAAATGTTCTGTCAGCAACAGTACAACTTCAAAATAGTCAATATCGCCCACCTCCAGAAGAGAGGGAATTCCTGTCCGTGATAACCGTGGTAAAAGAAGACACACTCCAATCGCCAGAAACACCCACACACACAGTTTGCAGGACACTGCCGACTCGTCTCTAGCCTCCTGCTTTTATAGTGGCCGGGAATTATCCATTTGCATAATCACATGAGACAGAAACGTGATTTTCCGAGAGTTGCATGGAGTAAATGCTAATAAAAACCCCCGGACGCCATCTTGGAATTCTCTTTTTCCCCCCAACTGGTGACACAACAGACGTACCCGAGGTAAGCTCTTTTTCCCCTCATTTTAGTTATTGCTACTTCTGCTACACTCCCCCCTGATCTCATGATCATAAATGGGGCAGGGGGGCAGTCGTCTCTGTCTGGTACTTCTCCGAAGAACCGGAGGCAGCACTTCCTCCCTGCCATCCTCCTCATCGCCATTATTGCCACCAGTCTGCTCCATAAGCGGTGTTTCACAATCAGGGCAGGGGGGCAGTATTCGTTTCTGTTGGGTACTCCTTCGTAGAGGCAAGACGGGTGGTCCTTCCTCCGCTTCTTCAGTATGTACATTATATGGCTCAAAATCCTCTTCGTCGTCCTGCATCATACTCTCTGTCTTTTCAGAAGACATCATACTGTCTGAGTCTCCCTCTTCCTCCGATGTAACAACATAATGGCGAGGGCGCAATTCCTTCACGTGACGAGGCACACCGTCCACCAAAATCGACTGAGGGCTGATCACCTTGGTCACCTCACCCTTGCCGAACCTCGTGGTACATCGATTTTGCGGTCTTCTGACCCATACGCGATCTCCAACCTGGTAAAAGCTGTTCTTGGGACCTGGGGACGCAGTTGCGAGATTGGTCTCCTTTACTCGAACTTCGTATTGATAAATCCTGTTGGCAGGCGCAGTGGAGGGAGATGTGTCGTCTCTTGGTGTGATGTTATACCAGTAGACAGCCTCCTGTATGGGACAACACATTCTAGCCGCTATTCGTTTCACTGTACGATGACATCGCTCCGCTATGCCATTCCCGGCTGGAGCGTATGCACAACGGAATCGCAAGTGAACTCCCCATTTACATGCAAATGCTTGGAACATATTGCTGCAGAAAGCTGTGTCATTGTCTAAAAGGAGTTCATGCGGCGCGCCACGCTCGAGGAACACTGCCTCCAACTGATGAATCACGCTTGCCGAGTCCTGCCTTGCCAATTTCCTCCAAATGGAGAAACGCGATGGACCACAGTCTGTTAAAGTTAAAAAATGGAAGATGCTATAATGCGTGATATCCATTCCAATTCTCTGCCAATTCTCGTTAACTTCCAGCTTTCCCTTTTCCCACCTGACTGGCGCTGGGTCAATGGACTGACATTCCTCGCATTTCTGTATGACCGTTCTGACAGTTGCTTTTGTCGTGGTTGGACATCTTCTCCTGACAAAGTAGGTAGTGCGTCGCACCCCCGGATGTCCACTATCTTTGTGAATAGCCATGATTTGACTCTCATCCAGCTCGTCTGTGTGGACCGCGCCTATCACTGGGTCAAGACCGTTTTTCTTTTTCATTGCCTCAAACCACCGCTGTGGCACTCGTGTCAGTCGGTCAGCAATGTTTCGTGCTGATGGAACCAGCGTCACATCCACTGTAAGCCCGTACTCTTTCACGAGCTCCTTAAGAGTGCTTAATCGCCTCCTAATAAGCATCTCACTTGCTGCTTTGGTGCGTACTCGCGCCTTTCCAGTTAGCGTGTCCGAAACCCAATGGTATACGCAAACAGAATCTGTCTTTATGTGTAGCACCTTGCTCTGCCACTGGAGAGCCAAATTGATGCCTTTCAATACGGCATCCAGTTCAGCCAAGTTGATATGTTGAGAGTCATCTTCAGGTCGCAGCCAACATGCATCTTCCAGCACAGTTTCACACATCTCCAAGGCTGCCCCAATTGCTAGGGAGCTAGCATCGACCCATACATTCAGCTCTTTGCCGTCCACACACCAATTTCCCTGTGCCGGATCGTTCTGCTGTGCAGATTTTAAGGTTTCAAACATCATACGATGTAGTACGGCGTCCCTTGCTTCATCATCCCAGCCCTTCGTTACCGAACTTACTCTCCTTCTGAGTATTCCGCAAGCCACACGAAGCCAACCGCACACCGGAAAGTGCCCGACAAGTCGACCACACAGAGAAAAGATTGTTCGTCGCGTAACAATACTGGGAGCCTCCGGAATTGCATTTCCTCGCTTCCACCGCAGTTCATTGCGTTCCATCCTGACTGCCAATCCCAGCACCCGTGCACCGTCCTTCAACTGCTCCGGGTTCTTGCACTCCAACCCGAACTGCGTGAGGTGTTTTCTCACACGGGTCGCGGGCACCACGTCTTCATTGACAAAAATGTCATCAATGTAAGCAGATGCTGCGCGGCTTATAACTTCTTCCTGAGATAGTACTTCGCTGACAATTGCTCTCATTATCAAGGGAGCCACATTCAAACCAAACCCCAGACGGGTCAGACAGTATTTTTTCCCATCGATTTCCACAGTCTGGTATGGCCACAGTGTCTCATGGACCCGGACTTGTAGGTATGCTCTTCTGAGGTCCAGTAGAGACACGTTAGCACCTTTTTGTCTCCACTCACGCAGCTTAGCCGCACAAACATCTGCGTTGGCCGTAAATGCGTCTACGTAATGATTTAGCTCCCGGTAGTCCATTACCGGGCGCACTTTGGCTTTGTTCTGCTGTATCACAGCCATCAGGGGAATTAGACCTTTGGGGGGTCCCAATTTATCCTCTGGGTATGGCACGAGCCAACCATTATCTATCCAGGTGTGGAGCTCCTGCGTGTATTCTTCACGAATTTCTGCTGGCACTGGGTACTCTGACACTCGATTATGCAGCCTTTCAGGGGGGTGGTCCACGGATCATTTCCACGATGCGGTCCACGTTCGGTTTTGATGGTCAAAGGTAGCAGTGAAATCTGGTTCATCGATAGAAATGGCTGCACATTTAATACTTTTCCTGGCGCCCAGCCGCACTGATCCTGTAGGCTTGACAACGACACCTCCTAGAGCTTTTATGGCGTCGATCCCTAGAAGCAAGTCAAATCCCAGTGGCTTGCCATGCACCACCAACACATCGACTCTGGCAGACACACCTTCATCAGTGGATACAGAGACCGTTCCAACACCGCAGCACGCATGGGACATTCCACCAATTGTGTTGACATTTACGTTTGTTTTTCTCCAAGACCGGCACCGGTCTGCATGTAAAATTGTCCTGGAGCATCCTGTATCAATAAGCGCCAAACATCGCGTCCCGTCAACATGGATGCTTATCACCGGGAGCGTCGTGTTCACATCTTGGTGTGGAAGGAGACTGGCGCTTATGCGTCCTCCCCTTGCTCGTTTCCCGAGCAGTTCCGAGCCCAGTGTCCACTCTCACCGCAACGGTAACACCGTGTTCCACGTTTTCGACAGTCCCTTGCAAGGTGGCCTTTAACATTGCATTTGAAGCAGGTCACGTTAACAGGATTATTCTGGGCCCTGTTGTTGGGTGAGCGTGTGGCCGCAACCACATCCTGATTTTGTTCGCCAGTCGTCGTCAAAATTCTCGCTCTCGACATTAGCTCCCCCATGGTCAGGGCTTTGATGTTCGGCACCTGTTGAAGAGCAATTGAGATGGTGTCAGGGAATCCAGTGACAAAAATTAATTTTGTGAGTCTCTCTGAGCTTTCTCCTGTGAATCCGGCCAATCCAACCAACTGCCTGATCTTGTTGGCGTACACATCCACACGTTCACCAGCCCATCTAACCATGGTTATTTTTCTATATGCTGCAAACGCGTCATCAGTAAATGCCTCCTTTAATCGAGCCTCAATCTGGTCTATTTTCTTTTGATCGTCCTCCTCCATTTCCATGTAGAGGGCCAGCGCATCGCCTTCCAGGTATAAAGGTAGCAGACTCGCTACGTCATCCACCTGCTGAAGTTGTGCGACAAGTCTCACTTTTTTCAGCCACGCTACAACGTCTCCCTCGCCAGAGAACGGCTTGATAATATCACTGCTTATCCACACCTTTGCCATATTCGGGCCGAAATAGCTTGAAACAAAAATGTAGTAGGCAAAAAAAAAAAAATAAATAAATGTTCTGTCAGCAACAGTACAACTTCAAAATAGTCAATATCGCCCACCTCCAGAAGAGAGGGAATTCCTGTCCGTGATAACCGTGGTAAAAGAAGACACACTCCAATCGCCAGAAACATCCACACACACAGTTTGCAGGACACTGCCGACTCGTCTCTAGCCTCCTGCTTTTATAGTGGCCGGGAATTATCCATTTGCATAATCACATGAGACAGAAACGTGATTTTCCGAGAGTTGCATGGGGTAAATGCTAATAAAAACCCCCGGACGCCATCTTGGAATTCTCTTTTTCCCCCCAACTGGTGACACAACAGACGTACCCGAGGTAAGCTCTTTTTCCCCTCATTTTAGTTATTGCTACTTCTGCTACAATCAGGTAATTCGTGGCTGTCTGTTTTGGATCTGAATGTTCCTTCACTTTTCTGCATCGATGCACAAACTTGAATACGAAAGCAGTTGATCGACACAACTTGTTGAAGTCCGAGAACCTGTAAAATGGAATCAGTGGTTCCCTAACAGCTTCACTCAATGTATTATGGAAAACACTTTTCACATGACACTTATTTTCCGGGCTCAGACAGCTCAAAGTACTCGTAGGCCACTTCTCAGGTTGCTCAACAAGCCACGCACGTCCGCATGTCCAGTAGTCCAATCCCTGTTTAAACTTTTCCAGAGTGATACCACGAGAAAGAAGGTCAGCCGGGTTGTCGGCAGAAGGAACATATTTGTAATGAATGCCCAACCCAAATTCCTCACTCAACTTCTCCTTCATTTCTCGAATATCTTTAATTCTGTTTCTGGTATACAGACTCTTTGCCTTTATATTCTCGGTGAGCAACCATGACAAAACAACTTGCGCATCCACAGAAACAAAAACGTATCTATGTTGACACCAGAGAAGGATCTCAGTATCATAGTTAAAGCCTTGAATGCAATATATACTGCAAGCAACTCCATCATAGGTAATGTCTTTGTCCTCATCGGGGCCACTTTAACCTTGGAAAATATTATGTGAGACTTCCCATTTTGCACGCCATATATGACAAATCCATAAGCCTGTGGTGACGCATCACAGAACAAATATAATTTCAGTTGGCTACCAGTGTCTATAGCATGTCTTGTAAAAAATAGATCACCTAGACCAGAAAGGTCCTCGGCCAAATTCGACCAGGTAGTCATTATGTCAGTAGGAACCTTTTCATCCCAACCCAACTTGAGCAACCACAATCTTCGGAGAAGTATTTTTGCCCTAATTGTAACCGGGGCACATAGTGACAGTGGGTCAAATATTTTTGCTGTCTGGGCCAAAATATCCCTTTTTGAGAGTATGTTCCTCTGAACAATAGTGTTAACAATGCTAATAGTATCCAATTCAGGGTGATATTTATATCCCAAGACCTTTTCGTACTCGCAACCATGCTGCACGATTTTGTCATCCTCCGTTATAATGTCTCGAAGAGGCTCATAGTTGGAGTTACACGATCTCAACTGGAAATTTCCCGTCTGCAGACGAGGCACGGCACTCTTATAGAGACTGATTATTTCCTCAGAAGAATTGCTGGTCATACATAAATTGTCGACATAAAATCGATTTTTCAGCATCTCAGTACATGCATCATTCGGAAAACGGCTGACATGGTGTTTGAGAACGTAATTTAAAATGAATGGGCTGGCATTGAAGCCAAATATCAATGTACAATATCGGAAGCAAAGCAAATTGTCTCCATCTTTTACGAAAAAACAAAATCTGTTTTTTTCCTCAACCGACCGGAGTTTGATCATAAGAAATGCCTTTCTTATGTCTCCCAATAATACATATTTGTTAGTAAGAAATAAGAGCAACAGTTCAAGCATGTTATTCATCATGTTCACACCCGGATAAGATGCTTCATTGAGGGAGTAACCACCCCCGGTCTTCAACGAACAGTTAAAAACAGGCCTGATTTTAGTGGTTACCTGTTGATCCGACTTAAAGACCGGTCGATGGGGTATCCAAATGTATTTGCAGAAATCTTGTGGGGCGACTTCAATTCTCTCGATAATCCCTTCGCTCTCTTGCTGAAGAAAAATATCAGTATAGGTCTTATCCAAGTCCCTTTTCTCCAATGAAAGCATTGTTCTGTCAAGCACTTTAAGAGCGACTTGATAGAGGGAACGGAATCTATTTTGTCCTTATGCCAAGGTAGATCCACGAAATAAGAATTGTCCCTGAATTCGATAGACTTCCTGAAGTTTTCAATCCTATTTCTGTCATAATCACCAATTAGTTCTTCGTCATGGGAAGCAGCAGCTGAGTCCACAGCAAACATTTTTTTCCAAATTCCGTTCCACGTTGGAATTCTCAAATACATCTGGAAACGGATCCGGGTAGGAAGACTTGGGTTCCAATATGGAATTCAACTGTCGTTCAGGGCAATGGCCATATTTGGATATTGTAGTATGATAATTGACAATTGTTTTGGAAATTCCACATCTCACAGGACTGACTTGATGAGGATATAAAAGGTGTTGTACATTACCAAATGGGGCAATCCCTTGAGGCAAATCCCAGGCCTGTCCATTCATACATTTAATGATTCTGGAACCCTCCATGAACTGAAATATGTCAACTCCCAGGATACCCTGAATTGTTATGGAATCACCCTGTTTTTCATTTGAAAATGCCAATCTGTGTTTCAACTCATTCAGGTTGGACTTCACTTGGCCAAAGCTGGCGAACTCAAACTGCATACTGAATCCATCATCGATTAAAACAGGAATAGGGAGTTGTTTCCACTTTCCCACGGTAACGTTCAAGACAACCTGTTTAAATCGCTTCATAGTCACACCCGCATAGGTCTTCATTTGATAATCGGTTGGATCAGAATTTCCATCAGGATACTTCAGCTCCTTTAATATTTTCTTAGAAAAATATGAACGCTGACTCCCTGTGTCCAATAGGCAGTTAATAGTAGCTTTCTCAGATCCATAATTTAAAGAAATAGCTACAACAGGCAATATGATTTCGTTTTCATAAACGTGAGAGAATAGAGAAACCACTCTCTTAGTGTTGCACAGGGGTGCAATATGCGCCTTTGAAAGGCATAAGCTGCACGTGAGGGGGGATTTGCTCTGGAGTCCAGGACAATTCTCACTTTTATGTTTTAAGCTGGAACATCCTGTACACAGTTTCAGTTGCTTGCACCTCTCAACTCTGGCTTCATAAGATGCAAACTTGGTGCATTTTAGCATAGTGTGGCCACGTGATGTGCAAAGTTTGCAATATGCCCCAGAAGAGCTTGTAGTGAAATTCTGTAGAGCAGCATCACCATTCTTTTTTTCATAGGTCTTGACCTGCCCTTTATCATTCTTCGAGGGGTTTTCCGTAACCCGAAAAAGTTTTTTTATTCCGAGACAGAGCACGAACTGCCTCATTGTAATTTTCAAAAATTTGTGTTAGAGACGGGTAACTCGTGCCCACTCTGTGGTTAATTTCCCTTCTCAAGGCAACTGGCAACTTTTCGTATATAATATGGCTGACCAGCAAAAATCCGGGGGAGTTCTCCTCAAAAAAATCTATCAGATATGAAGTCCTCAATTCGGATAAATCCGCTCTCACCTCAGCAAGGTATCGCTTCACAGCCACAAATTCAGGGTCATATTGAGGAGAAGTAGAAATGATCTACTTAAAGATCTCACTTATTATAAAGGGACATCCAGGAATTCCTTGGTCAGCAAATCCACCGCTACATCGTAATTACCATCCTCCAAGGTCAGATGGGAAACCAATTGCAAGGCATAGTCACTCAAATACCCTTTCAATAAGGCTAATTTTGCCCTGCCGGAATCAATAGACTCAGTACAGTTTTTGAATTGAGCAATAAAATTTTTATATTCAAATTTGGAAGGATTGATTCCACTAAAGGTGGCACACTGCAACTTGGGGACAGAAAGCAAAGGTACAGAGGTAGGTTCATTTTTCCGTGATGTGATGGGGTTTTCAATAGAATTTTCAATGTCGGCAAGGCGATCATTAATATTAGCTCGAAAGCCAATTTCCCTCCTTTGCTCCTCAACAAATCCACACTCCCTTAAATCAAGTTCTGCTTTTATACACAGCCCTTTAATTTTATCATTTAAGGAGCGGACCTCAATCTGCAACTCCTTAATTATAGCTTCTTCCTTCTGGAAGGTTTTTTTTCTCAAACCTTCGCGTTCTTCCAACATGTCCGTGTTAAGGGAAATATCTTACTTTAACACGTTTCTGGAGTCCATGAGCGCCCTAACACCCTTCAAGGTCCGGAAATCATCCATTTTACAGTTGTTTTATTTTGGGAAAGGATGATGGTTTTAAGTTTTTTTTTTTTTTTAAACAAGTTAAATTTGTGGGAGTATTGTTGATAATGTCTGTGTATAGGCCGAGAAGAGTTATGGCCCTTAGACGGAACTTAGCATAAATGGAGTTATGGCCCTTGAACGGAGGTTTGCATAAGTGGAGTTATCGCCCTTATATAAGGAGGCCATGTTTATTTACATTCGTATATACGACGCCACGCTCTTGAACGAATGATGCCTGCTTTACGCGAACTTCAGTCGGTAGAAAGTTTCAAACTTTTAATAATACAACAGGAAATATTATATTATTTGTTCGTTTTTTTTTTGGAAACGAAATATTTTTTTTTCTTTTAAAATGTTCATTGAATTTTAAACCCTTAACAAAGGCAGAAATATTATTTGTTCGTTTTCTTTTTTTTTTTTGGAAACGAAATAAATTTTTTTTTTCCTTTAAAATGTTCATTGAATTTTAAACCTTTAACAAAGGCAGAAATACTATTTGTTCGTTTTTTTTTTTTTTGGAAACGAAATACTTTTTTTTTTCCTTTAAAATGTTCATTGAATTTTAAACCTTTAACAAAGGCAGAAATACTATTTGTTCGTTTTTTTTTTTGGAAACGAAATAAATTTTTTTTTCCTTTAAAATGTTCATTGAATTTTAAACCTTTAACAAAGGCAGAAATACTATTTATTCGTTTTTTTTTTTTTTGGAAACGAAATAAATTTTTTTTTTTTTTTAAGAGGGACTTCTCAAATTGGTATTCCTTTTTCCATTTTCCTTGCAAATATCCTCAGGAGTTCAAATCTTCTCTTCCCTTTTATTTTTTTTTCTTCACAACAAGCTGCTAAACGTTATTTAGTTTTGCAAAATATGGCGATTGCCGGGAGCTGGTGTCTTGTTGAAGTAGGAAGTGGGAAATACAGAAATAAAGATTGCTCAACTCACACAAGAATTGGAGAAAATTATGTATATTAAATTGAAAATATTACAAAGAAAAGGTTCTTGCAAAACTAATTGTGTTTGCGGCTTTAGAAGTCCAATAAAAAGTTCTTTATCGTCCAAAAGTCTTGGACGGCTCCCTGAAAAAGTTCAATCAAAATTCGGCGGCAAATTTAAGAGAGATTTTCCATAGTTGTCTATAGGCCGACGATTGATTCAAAAAGAGGGCGAATCTGTTTTTCCAGAATTCTGCTTATATTAAATGTTTGTTGATTGGCCAAGGAGCTTCATCCTAGCCAATCAAAATAGGGCTTTCAGAAAGGAGAAGTGGTCGATATAATTAGTTTGAACAAAGGGAGGTAACTACTTTTTTTTTATAAGGAACACATTTTTCCGATTCCAAAAACTCTGATTTTTAAAAAATATTTTGGTATAAAAATTAAAATATTTTGTTAGCTTTTAATTATTATTTTATTTTTTCTATTTTTACCCCCTTAAAATGCCGCCCCTGACATAGACCGCTAATAAAATAGGGACACGTTTTTCTGATTCCGATACCTCCAAAAGTTTCGATTTTTACAATCTTTTTGGTAAAAAAATTCCGATTTTTTTTGTTAGTGTTTATTCATTTTTTCTGTTTTCTATTTGTAACGTTGCGACGTTGTCCTTGTGTGCGTACGTGTGCCTGTGTGTGAGTATACACGTGAATGTATGTGTATGTACGCGAACGTGAATATATGTACATGTGTGGACGTGGGCGCGTATGTTTGTGTGCGCGTATGTATATGACAAGTAATGTAGCTTGAAATGTGAACGCGTGTTTTTGTGTGAGACTAGGAAAGGCTCGCGCACATGCGCTTTCTTTTATATCGTTGGCCATCTCGTGTGAGTATTACTCATCTTATGGAATAAAAAGTAAATAGGGGTTTCTACCTCTTTACTCTTCTGCTTACCATATACTAGTTGCGACAGAGTTGTCCCCAAGCAAATGATCGGAGATATCTGTATACATATTCTAGTCTTTGTCTGGCACTAGATAAGCCAATATTACCATGTGCGAACTTTGTTTTTATGTTATCAAAGTTAAACTGACTTGCGTTGTTCCATTGAAAATATGCACGCGTTCTCGTCAACCAAGCTATTGGCAAGGTCATATCTGAATTTTATTATAAACCACTGATATTATAAGATTATGTCAATGAAAGCCCTCGCTTGTCGCCCAGTGGTTGGAATCTAGGTCAGTTTTATAGATTTGACTTAGTCTGGTTGTATATTTCTTTCGCTAAATTTAAACTCCAGATATTAGATTACCTTTCTTACGAACTCAAACTTTGCAGATTTTAAACTGAGAGTATGCTTTCATAAACTACATAGTACCTTATCGATCTGTTGTAAATGGTCTCCCTTTTTCTTTCCCCTGCCAATCCGTTGGCATTAATTGTAATCAGAGTTTTTTTTTCTGTCTGTTTCGATTTACTCAAAACCGCACACACCTCGTCTTCTCATGTATCGTTCTCTTCTTCCTCTTCTACTTCTTGCTCTTTTTCTTCTTTTTTCTTCTCAGTCGTCAGAAGCGTCGTCTTTGTCTTGACTGCGTTTTTCCTTCTCGCTTCTTGCTCACAGTGACCCGTTTTTATGCTAAGCTGAACTCTTGTGTGTGCGAGAGAACACGAGATTTTGCGTGATTACTTGGCAATATTAACCGGCCGCCGCCATCTTGCCATTTTTCTTTGGACGTGCCCGCTTTGCAGAATGCACACCTCGAGCGTTTGTCAGGTAAGCCCGTCTGTTCGCAATTTATTACACACTCCCCCCTGATCTCATTATCACAGAAAGAGCAGGGAGGCGGTGGCCTTTTTCTTCGAGTGCTTCTTCGGAGAGGGGGATTCGGGGCTTCATCATCGTCTGCGCTGTCTTCCGTGACACGAAGGTCGGCGAACCTAAAGCTGAGCATCGCAGTATCACTGTCCGGGTCTTCATCATCAGCAGGAGGGTCAGTACTTTGAAGGCTACCACTCTCAGTGTCGCTGTGCGTTGAAGCCGTCATGAACCAGAATGATGGGTCGCTGGTCACGGATTCAATTTCACTATCTTCGTCAAGCGGCAGCTGCGTTTGGAATATTGATCTTAAGTCTTTAATATGACGAGGTACTCCATCAACTCGCACCGCCTGCGGGCTGATTACTTCAGTGACATGACCGGTTCCGTAGCGAGTCGTGCACTGGCCTCGGGGTTTTTTTTAACCCAGACAACATCTCCTTCTTTTATGTTCTTTTGTGGTGGCTCCGGTTCGGGTAGTGAGCTGCTCTCCAAACCTCTCACCCTGACACGGTATGTATGTAGCACGTTGGCTGGCGCGGTGGAGGGTGAAACATCGTCCTTAGGGGTGACGTTGTACCAATAGACTGCTTCAGGTACCGTACACCCCTTCCGCGCTGCGATTGTCTTAACCGTTCTGTGATTGCGCTCAATAATCCCGTTTCCACTGGGAACATGGGCACACCGAAAACGCAGATGGACACCCCAGCCATCTGCAAACTGTTTAAACGGCTTACTAACAAAAGCGGGGCCATTGTCGGTGAGTATCTCAGAAGGAGGGCCACGCTCGAGGAACACACCTTCCAACTCATGGATAATGGCAGCCGCGTCCTGCTGGCGAAGGGGCCGCCACAATGAAAACCTAGATGGTCCACAGTCGATAAGCGTCAAAAAATGCCTCCCGTTGTTGTGCGTTATGTCCATCGCAATCCTATCCCAATTACGCTTCACACTGAGTATTCTCTTCTTCCACCGGACAGGTGCTGGGTCGATCGATCGGCAGGTGTTGCAGCTTCCCACAACAGATTTCACAGCCCTCCGAGACACAGAGGGGTCAACCAATCTGGCGAAGTAAAGCGTTTGGTTTACACCGGGGTGCCCGCTTTGGCAATGGACATCATTAATATGCTCCGGGCTGAGTCTATGTCCCACTGCAGCGCAATTTACAGGTGCTGACTCGTTCACTTCTTTTGGCAGGTCTAGCCAATGGCGTGGCACTCTGGTCAGACGATCCGCCTGATTCAAACAGGACTGCACCAGTATCACATCTATGACCAAGTCGTATTCCTTAGTGGTTTCGGTTAGGGTAGCAAGCCGCCTCCGGATCAACATTTCGCCCGACGCCTTCGTTGTCAGACGTGCTTTTCCGTTCAAGGCATTGGTCATCCACCGATGCACACACATGGAATCCATGATGATGTGAAGGATTCTAGCCTGCCACTGAAGCGCTAGATTGACTCCTTTCAGTGTAGCATCGAGTTCAGCTAGGTTTATATGCTTGGCGTCATTCTCCGGCCGAAGCCAGCAGGCATCTTCTATTATCCTTCCGTCGACTGCCAGAGCAACGCCAAGGGCAAGTGAGCTGGCGTCTACCCAAACTGTAAATTCACTCCCATCGACGCACCAGCTCCCCCGTACAGGGTCATCATTGGTCACTCTGGCCACAACTTCCACCAGCATGCTTCGCAGGGCAGGATCATGCACCTCATCGTCCCATCCAGTTGACATAGAAGTTGCCCATCGCTTTATGGCCGCTACAGCCACTCGGAGCCACCCACACACAGGGAAGTGACCCACCAATTTTCCGCAAATGGAAAACGTGCTCCGACGTGTGATGGTAGATGGGATTTCCGGGATTTCACCACTCCTTCCCCATTGAAGGCCATCTGCACTTCCGCTCACCTGCAGTCCGAGCACTTTCGCCCCGTCCTGTAGCCGCTCCGGCTCCTTGCACGACAATCCGAAGTGCTCGAAGTATTCTTTGACCGCCTGGGCAGACAGAAGGTTCTCATTGACAAAAATGTCGTCTATATACGACGATGTCGCATGTTGCACCGCTTCATCTTGATGCCGGATCGCCTGCATGATTGCTGTCATGATGTTAGGGGCTACATTCAGGCCGAATCCTAGCCTGGTCAAGCAATAGCGAGTTCCTTTGATCACCACCGTCTGGAACGGCCACAGCGATTTCTCAACACGTATTTGCAAGTACGCTCTTCGCAAGTCCAGTATGGCTGCTTCCGCACCCTGCTGCCGCCACTCCCGTAGTTTATGAGCACAGACATCAGCCCCCGCAGTGTGTGGGTCAACGTATTCATTAAGTTCCCGGTAATCAAGAACAGGTCGAACTTTCTGCTTGTTCTCTTGTCTGACAGCCATCAGGGGAATTAGCCCCGCGGGGGCCCGAGCTCATCCTCTGGGTATGGAACTAACCAGCCATTATCCAGCCACACTTGAAGTTCTGCCTCGTACTGCCCCCTAAGCCACGCAGGAGGAGGATACTCTGTAAGTCAATTCCGCAATGACACTGGTGGCTGGTCGCCTGCCCATTTCCAGGACGCTGTCCAAGTGTTTGTGCCCTTATCGTATTCTGCATGGAAGTCGGGCTCATCGAGAGTGATTGCTGCACACATTTGTTTGTTTGGTCGAGAGAAGCTCACATCAACGGTGCCGTTCACAGTAATTCCGCCTAGCTGTGTGATAGCGTCCATTCCAAGGAGAAGGTCATATCCGAGCAGCTCCCCATCGACCACTAACACCGTCACAGCAACCGGAGAGCCATTGCCAATGCTGATATGAACAACGCTGACCCCACAACACACCAATGAGCCTTGGCCGACAGTAAGTACAGGGATCCTTCGTTTCTTCCATGTGGCGCAATATTCCTTTCGAAGAAGGGTTTGGGTACAGCCGGTGTCAACCAGCGCTGAACGTTCACATCCATCAACTTGAACTGTTACTGCAGGCAGCGCTTTGTTCAATGCCGCGTTGGGGAGTGTGCTAGCGCTGCGGCGTCCTCCCCTTGCCCGTTTCCCGGACAATTCCGCGCTATGTGGCCTGGCTTATTGCATTGGTGACACCGTATTACTTGTCGTGCTCCATAATTAGGGGTGCGCCTTGTACCGCTTTTGCAGTCTCTGGAAAAGTGGTTGGGGCCACCACAGGTATAGCATCGTAGACCTTTCGTTGGCGAGTCCAGAGTGTCAACAGCTGTGGAGACTAGTTCTCGATCGTCTTTCAAGATGTTTCGTGCTCTCGCCAATAACTCCTCCAATCCAATCTCAGTGAGTCTTGACGATGCTCGCAGCAGTCGACTTGCCTCATCCGGAAGTCCCGACAAAAAGGCGCATGCCAATATGCGATCACTTGCCCCGCCTAAGGGAGTGGCAAGCTTTTTCAAGTCGGCCATGTAGACATCCACTGTCTCCCCCAGCCCAAGTCGGCGTTCGGAAAACTGCCTCCAGGCGACAAAAGGGTCTGTACCAAATGCCCCGTATAGCGCTTGTGTAATCTGCTCCATGGTCGGATCCTCCCCTAGCTGCTGGTACACGGCATAAGCCCCTTTAGTGAGTCTCAATGGGATAACCATAGCTGGGTCTTTAATCTTGCACAACCGGCAAACGCGCTCAGCCTTTTCCAGCCATTCGACCACCGAGGGACCAGTGGGGGAGCCATCGAATTCCGGAATTAATCTGATGTCAAATTTCTCCATACCAACGCCGAAATAGCTTGTAATCAGAGTTTTTTTTTCTGTCTGTTTCGATTTACTCAAAACCACACACACCTCGTCTTCTCATGTATCGTTCTCTTCTTCCTCTTCTACTTCTTGCTCTTTTTCTTCTTTTTTCTTCTCAGTCGTCAGAAGCGTCGTCTTTTCTTGACTACGTTTTTCCTTCTCGCTTCTTGCTCACAGTGACCCGTTTTTATGCTAAGCTGAACTCTCGTGTGTGCGAGAGAACACGAGATTTTGCGTGATTACTTGGCAATATTAACCGGCCGCCGCCATCTTGCCATTTTTCTTTGGACGTGCCCGCTTTGCAGAATGCACACCTCGAGCGTTTGTCAGGTAAGCCCGTCTGTTCGCAATTTATTACACATTAATTGCAGAAAGACGTCAAGGTGTTCGCAAGTCTGAACGGCATGACATTAAACTAAAATAAGCCCTGGTGGCTTATTTCAGTTTAATGTCATGTGCCAACTGAACGCAGATTTCTCTTTATCGTTCTTACTCCTATTGACCTGCCAGTAAATCTTATTTCAAGAATCATTTCGCGTCATAGCAAAAATGAATTCTCAATTTCAGGCGAGTCAGGGAGTTGAAGATCAGGGGCAGTCGAGTCCGGATCGAAGTCAGCACAGTCAGTCGGACAGAGCTGACATGAGGAGGGTCCCCTTTACAGGCGAAGGGGTAGAACATTAAACATGTAAAAACGACTTTGAATTCCTTGACGTCATCATCATTCGACCGGTCGATCTGATAATAAAGAAGTTATCGTCCTGTTTTTGTAAAACTATGTCGTGTCATCATTCAACAGCAAAAGGTAATGTGTAATACTTATATGAATTTTTTCTCCTTCATCGTTATTAATGAACTTTATATAACCCATCATAAATAATGTGTCCCCCTCTCCATTAAAGACATGTATCCCTCCTCCCCTTTTCTGTGTTATAAGAAGCGATCACCATCTCTCTCCTCGCTGATATATGTAATAAGAAACCAGACTGTAAAATGTATGCCTTCTCTCCCTTATGACCATCGTATAGATGGACAATGGACATGTCAACTTAAAATGACCCCAACACTATGCAACATTATGTACAAAACAATACATTTTAAAAGTTGTGCTACAATAAACATATTTATTTGCAAAACAATATATTTTAAAAGTTGTGCTACAATAAAAATATTTATTTGCAAAACAATATATTTTTGAAGTTGTGCTACAATAAACATATTTATTTGCAAAACAACATATTTTAAAAGTTGTGCTACAATAAACATTTATTTGCAAAACAATATATTTTAAAAGTTGTGCTACAATAAACATATTTATTTGCAAAACAATATATTTTAAAAGTTGTGCTTCAATAAAAATATTTATTTGCAAAACAACATATGTTAAAAGTTGTGCTACAATAAACATAGTTATTTGCAAAACAATATATTTTAAAAGTTGTGCTACAATAAACATATTTATTTGCAAAACAACATACTTTTAAAGTTGTGCTACAATAAACATATTTATTTGCAAAACAACATATTTTAAAAGTTGTGGTACAATAAACATTTATTTGCAAAACAATATATTTTAAAAGTTGTGCTAAAATAAACATAGTTATTTGCAAAACAATATATTTTAAAAGTTGTGCTACAATAAACATATTTATTTGCAAAAACACATATTTTAAAAGTTGTGCTACAATGAACATATTTATTTGCAAAACAACGTATTTTAAAAGTTGTTCTACAATAAACATATTTATTTGCAAAACAATATATTTTAAAAGTTGTGCCACAACATATTTATTTGCAAAACAACATATTTTAAAAGTTGTGCTACAATAAACATATTTATTTGCAAAACAATATATTTTAAAAGTTGTGCTACAACATATTTATTTGCAAAACAATATATTTTAAAAGTTGTGCTACAACATATTTATTTGCAAAACAACGTATTTTAAAAGTTGTTCTACAATAAACATATTTATTTGCAAAACAATATATTTTAAAAGTTGTGCCACAACATATTTATTTGCAAAACAACATATTTTAAAAGTTGTGCTACAATAAACATATTTATTTGCAAAACAATATATTTTAAATGTTGTGCTACAATAAACATATTTATTTGCAAAACAACATACTTTTAAAAGTTGTGCTACAATAAACACATTTATTTGCAAAACAACATATTTTAAAAGTTGTTCTACAATAAACATATTTATTTGCAAAACAATATATTTTTAAAATTGTGCTACAACATAGTTATTTGCAAAACAACATATTTTAAAAGTTGTGCTACAATAAACATATTTATTTGCAAAACAACATATTTTAAAAGTTGTGCTACAATAAACATATTTATTTGCAAAACAACATATTTTAAAAGTTGTGCTACAATAAACATAGTTATTTGCAAAACAACATACTTTTAAAAGTTGTGCTACAACATTTATTTGCAAAACAATATATTTTTGAAGTTGTGCTACAATAAACATATTTATTTGCAAAACAGCATATTTCAAAAGTTTTGCTACAATAAACATATTTATTTGCAAAACAACATACTTTTAAAAGTTGTGCTACAATAAACATATTTATTTGCAAAACAATATATTTTAAAAGTTGTGCTAAAATAAACATATTTATTTGCAAAACAATATATTTTTAAAAGTTGTGCTAAAATGAACATATTTATTTGCAAAACAATATATTTTAAAAGTTGTGCTAAAATAAACATATTTATTTGCAAAACAATATATTTTAAAAGTTGTGCTAAAATGAACATATTTATTTGCAAAACAATATATTTTAAAAGTTGTGCTACAATAAACATATTTATTTGCAAAACAATATATTTTAAAAGTTGTGCTAAAATAAACATATTTATTTGCAAGACAATATATTTTAAAAGTTTAGCTACAATAAACATATTTATTTGCAAAACAATATATTTTAAAAGTTGTGCTACATATTTATTTGCAAAACAACATATTTTTAAAGTTGTGATACAATAAACATATTTATTTGCAAAACAATATATTTTAAAAGTTGTGCTACAACATATTTATTTGCAAAACAATATATTTTAAAAGTTGTGCTACAACATATTTGTTTCCAAAACAGTATATTTTAAAAGTTGTGCTACAATAAACATATTTATTTGCAAAACAACATATTTTAAAACTTGGCCTTCGGGCCGAGATGAAAGTGTAGTATCTGTTCCGGCAGATACTGCACTTAAGATGGTTTGTACCAGTCAATGGAGGGGAAACCCTCTATACTGGGACAATTATTATTTTTGGTAACCAGAGTGCCCCCTTTTTGCCTACTTTTAGGGGAGCTGGTTTTTACCTCACATTAAAAACGGCCTTGTGCCTAATTTGCTCAGTGGGGGAGCAAATAAATACCATCTGTTCTTCAGATGCTGCACTTCTATTTCTTGTTCTCTTTCGGTGGAGGAGAAATCCTTCACCACTGAGACAATTTTTATTTTTGTACCTTTTCTCCACGTTAAAAAACGACCCTGGTGTCTAACTCTGTCCCGTGGGGAGGCATAGTAAATAGGTACAATAAACATATTTATTTGCAAAACAATATATTTTAAAACTTGTTCTACAATAAACATATTTATTTGCATATTTTAAAAGTTGTGCTACAATAAACATATTTGCAAAACAATATATTTTAAAAGTTGTGCTACAATAAACATATTTATTTGCAAAACAATATATTTTAAAAGTTGTGCTACAATAAACATATTTATTTGCAAAACAATATATTTTAAAAGTTGTGCTACAACATATTTATTTGCAAAACAACATACTTTTAAAAGTTGTTCTACAATAAACATATTTATTTGCAAAACAACATATTTTAAAAGTTGTTCTACAATAAACATATTTATTTGCAAAACAACATATTTTAAAAATTGTTCTACAATAAACATATTTATTTGCAAAACAACATATTTTAAAAATTGTTCTACAATAAACATATTTATTTGCAAAACAACATATTTTAAAAATTGTTCTACAATAAACATATTTATTTGCAAAACAACATATTTTAAAAATTGTTCTACAATAAACATATTTATTTGCAAAACAACATATTTTAAAAATTGTTCTACAATAAACATATTTATTTGCAAAACAACATATTTTAAAAATTGTTCTACAATAAACATATTTATTTGCAAAACAACATATTTTAAAAATTGTTCTACAATAAACATATTTATTTGCAAAACAACATATTTTAAAAGTTGTTCTACAATAAACATATTTATTTGCAAGACAACATATTTTAAAAGTTGTGCTACAATAAACATATTTATTTGCAAAACAACATATTTTAAAAATTGTTCTACAATAAACATATTTATTTGCAGAGAAATAAAACAATATGAAAACAATAAAATCATTTATTATATTTAATTTTTGTTTCCTATTTTTAGTTTGGTTTTACTCACGTTCACCATTAACAAGGCATATCGCCACTTGGACGTAAGCGGCTACTATTTGGGAATATGCCTAGGAAAGATTAACAAGATGTTGGTTTACATTACATTTAAACTTCTGCATATCAGTACAGTCAGGGAAACAGGTACCAGGAAGTGAATTTCAAAGTATGGCTAATCGAGGGAAGATACTATTAGAGTAGAAAGCTTTCTGGCATTTAGGGGCTCAACAATGAAGGGGTGACGTTTTGTTGCTAAGCAGGTTTGTTGGGGATATGTATGTCATGGGGGCACAAGTGCAGCGAGTTCGTTAGAGCACATTTCATCAAAATATTTGTAAAACAGGCACAGATATGCAACATTGCGGCGATGGGACAGGGGTTGGAGCAATGTTAACAAAATAAGATTTATTAGTTTAACAAAACTCTTTTTTAGACTCTATCCAAGAAGGAGAGTTTAGTATTCGTGTCCTAACTTATCTTACGAAATGAAAAAACTTAGTAAAATAATGATTTCGTTTGCATTGCCTATTTTTTATACAGCAGCAACTAGTGTTAAAAAAAATCAAAGGACACAAGTGTAACTAGTGAAAAAATTCAATTTTATTTCGGTGTAAAACAATGTTAAAACTGAAGAAAATACAAATGCACTCATATATAGATTTCAAAAGTGAAATAATATTTGAATCAAATTTAGAGAATTAATGTGATTGCTTCTTTTTGACTCAAAAAGATAACGTCCGTCTCGCATGCCGGTTAATCTGAAATGTCAAATTCGCTCCAGGCGGTGTTTAGGACGGAAGTTCCTCCAGCATCCTCCCTCTGGACACTGGTGGTGCGGGAGGCAAAAGTTCGTTCTGAAAATTATACCAACTGAAACACAAACAGTTACAATCACATGCCCCCCCCCCAAATAAGCTATAGTTTTTTTTTTCCATATTTGGAACCAAATAGGTAACGGATATGGTGAGGACTTACTTGGCCTCGGTTTAATATAACACAATTAATTTGAGTATAGGGCGTTTCACATTTCATGTGAGCAACAGACAAGAGGTTTAGTAGTAATAGGAACTTGCCAAGTGAAAGGCGTTGTTTATTCCAGATCACTGTTCTTCGTTGCCTTCTTTATCTCGTAGAACAACGGGATCAATTAGATAAGGTGGGGGGGGCAACACTCTCGACTGACACCATCTACCCTATGTTTGTTCACACTGCTATTACTATGGATAGAGTCTGCAAATGATTTTTCTTGGTGGTGTTTCAATAAAGATACTCTGGAATTAAACGCTTTAAACTCTGGTTCACTTGGACGTTTTTTTCTATGATTGTCTAAGCATTCTTTTTCGACCAAAAGATAAGTTATATTTGTCGATGTTACCGTCATATTTACTCTCACTTTTGTATAGGTTTGGCCACAAGGTGCATCAGCTGGCTGTCTGTTTTCAATTGGTGAAATGTAACTGCATCCACAGTAACTTTGGAGATTAAGTTGAACCCTACCAAGTGTTTGTGTTGGTTTCTCACACTGGATCTGATTGATTTCATTGTGATACCCTGTCATATTTATCATGCTCATACGGATCTAGATTAATCTGATTATGTGAGCTGTCATAGTGAATTTGGTCATCAACTCCCTTATCCTCTTTGTTCTGTCCCCCTTTTAGAGTCATACCTCTTGCACATTAGAGGACCTTGATGCTCAGTTTTCTAATTGAGCGATTCTTTTGTGACTTCATCTTCAAGATCAGACATGCTCTGTTCAGACATTTACTTGTTAATGTTAACACCAACTGAGATGTATTCTTCATTATAATTTCTTCGCTCATAAAAGGGTACCATTCTGGAGGTGCTGGGTATTTCTTTGGGTTTTCCCAGAACATGTCAGGCTCAGATCAAGACAATTGACAGTGATCAGCCTGCCCAGCCAAAAATCCAAAAACTTCACCTAATGCACGCCTTAAGATTCTCTGCTCAATCACTCAATCTGCTGTGAACAAAACCAATGTGAAATGCCATCATGAGTATGTATCAATGAACTCGCAAATTCCCTGATGGCTGATGGTAAGGACTATTCTGGTTCTTAAGGCATAAATGAGATCGACTCGCCTCAACCACTTCGGTCATCAAGCAAAACAACCGATCCAGTCAGAGATGGTCCAACATTATTTACCAACTCTGCTTTCAAGCAATTCTGGGCCTGGTGGTCAGTATCGCACTCTAAGGCTGGTTGATCTCTTTTATAAGCAGAAGCTTATGTAATTGTAAGAGCGTTCAATTTGGTTTAAGTCATATGCAAATTCATCCTTTTTGTAGCCCTGTTCTATTCTTCCAGATTGAGTTCTCACAAAAAGAACAAACGAATAATATTAAAGTATGCGCAAAAGCAAACATTTTTTAAATCTAAATTTAAAAAAAATATTCTGTGGCAAACGAGAGGATATGTAAAAGTTAACACTGAAAAAGAAAACAGAGACAAAATAATGTAACACACACGTAATCTGGGAGTATTTAAATAATGTTCGTAAAAATTCACAGAAAAATACAGCAATGAGCTGCTTCTGAAGTAAAATCAAAATTGCAATCCAGTGAGAATATTTCCGCACTCAAATGTTTTTGTAAAATATTTCATTTTTCTTTTAAAGTAAAATCAAAATTGCGATTCAGTGAGGATATTTCTGCACTCAAATGTTTTTGTAAAATATTTCATTTTTCTTTTAAAGTAAAATCAAAATTGCAATCCAGTGAGGATATTTCCGCACTCAAATGTTTTTGTAAAATATTTCATTTTTCTTTTAAAATAAAATCAAAATTGCAATCCAGTGAGGATATTTCCGCACTCAAATGATTTTGTAAAATATTTCATTTTTCTTTTAAAGTAAAATCAAAATTGCGATTCAGTGAGGATATTTCTGCACTCAAATGTTTTTGTAAAATATTTCATTTTTCTTTTAAAGTAAAATCAAAATTGCGATTCAGTGAGGATATTTCTGCACTCAAATGTTTTTGTAAAATATTTCATTTTTCTTTTAAACAGGGGAGTTCGTTATTTTTTTTAAACAAAAGTGTTTATTAAAATGTTTTTAACACGCAGGAAGAGATCAAACCATAGCAAGTATTTAGCTAAGACAAGATGTTCCTTTTCAAGAGCGATATAACTCATTCTTCGCTATAATTCTTATTTAGAAAGAGTCATCATAGCTGCATCATCAATGACAAATTGCTCAAATATGAATGTTTGTTTTTGGTATAAGGGTACAATTTTCTGCAATGAAAAATACCTTCTTACAAAGTCAATTATTTTTGTTAGGTTGATCTCTGTTTTGCCATTTTTCCTGGAACTTTTGTTGAGAAAAGATTTTTTTGAAAGTTCATCTTCTCTAAACAAACACTGTATTTGAAAGTATACAAGCTCTGCAAAGAACTCCGGCTTGTTGAAAATACACATGAAACTATTTACAACAACACTAAGGAGGTATAACAACATAGTTTGTTGCAGTCACTCTAATTATTTTGCTAAGTTATTATATTTGCCTGGCGAACTGTCTGGTGTACTGGTTCTTCTTCCAAGTATTGCTACAGCAATTGGTGTAGATAGGTGAACACGGCTGACTTCTTTCCCAGTTTCAGGTTGAATACCATCTTTGCTACAGGTTTGAGAGTCAATGGAATTTAGGTCCGCTTCAAAGGTGAGAAGCCCTACCTCTTCTTTAACAGAACTGATGATATTGCTCCAAGCAGTTATTCTTGGGGAACAATCTTGTTTACAATTATGGCAAAGTATTTCGTCAAGCCATCACACATGTTAGAAATGTTGCAGCAGTCAGCAGAGAGCATGATACTTTGACAAATGTTGAACCAGTAGTGATTGACAAAAAGTATACATTGAGCATTGTTCCTGGTTTTCCTGTGTGCAACCACTGTCTTCTCTTAAGGCTTCCCATTTGAATTTAGAGTGTTAACACAGATTCAGCAATATTGGCTTTGAACTACCAGTAGTTTGCTTCTCTCCTACTATTGCTATCGTTATTCATTGCAGTGTCTATTTTATATACAGTTAACTATTGTATGAAATTTTTCGGCTAAAGCAAGTCTTGGTTCACTTGTTATTGATCTCAGAATTGAAAAAAAGCAGTACACAAGTTGATATATTCTGACTAAAAACGTGTGTATTGTTTTGTTCATAGAAAAAAAATTATCTCATCTTGTGGCTAAGTGAGACTAACTTTAGCTTTCAACGTAAGAGGGTTCATTTGTGTCTACTTTTTAACTACTGTATGAGATGTTTTGGCTAAAGCAAGCCTTGGTTCACTGATAGTTCTCAACGTTTGTGTCTGGTGTGCAAGACAATAATTGATCTGAAGGAAGCAACACTGCCATTACGGTGAGTCAGTCTTATGGCAAACATGATCCCGTAGCTGCAATTATAATAATACTTGAATGATTGCTTGTGAATCTTTGGCAGTCATATTTGACCCGACCTTTTGTTTGGGACATAATATGCAATTGTGAATTTTGAATCTGCTTTTCTTTTGGGGTCATCAATATGTTTGAAGGCAATGTTTGTCCATAAGTATTGAGAAATGCTTTTTGAACTTCTCCACTGTTAGATTTATTAATTTTGTAGAAACCCATGTGCATTCCAAGTCCGTATCTTTGACTTGCTGAGTTTAACATTGAAGTTACTAGATACAAGTACGGCACAATCACATTGAGACACCACTTCTTGCCAGATCACTGAAGTTAAGCAGCATTGAGCCTGGCTAGTACCAGATGAACTTGGCTGTATGCAAACTGGTTTGCATTAGCTGGTATAACAGTGACGGTGGAAAACCACTTGGCAGATGGTGTATAGCGAACTAGGAGGTGGTGTTTTTATTGAGTGCGAAGATTATATAAGTTTTAAGGAGATTGTTTCTGTAACAAACTAACAAATTTATGAGGAGTGGGTTCTCCTTCTTTGTCTTACTTTACGGAAGCCCGAACTTTAAGATTTTGTTGTTTTCACTAGAAACTGTGTCCTTTTTACCGAGAACTGAGATTTTTCCTATCAAACATAAAGTGATTTAATCAAACTGTTGAGCACTCAATGTATCAGTGTTTTAGCTAAATTGTTTTGAGCAACCTATCTTCGAGCTTAGATATCTCTCTCTTTCAGAAGTAGGCGGTTCCCTGTTATCTTCCTATTGTTTGTTCCTGATTTCTCTTTACAATTAATAATTAGTGAATTGTCTTTCTCAGTGCTTTTATCTACATTTTACTACAACTCTCACAATGGATTGTGTTTATGTATTTATAAAGATTTATTTTAATTAAATTGTCCGGATGACAACCGTTTCCTAAAGAATCTATGTTCTTTTCAATTTTTGAATATGTACTTTAAATTTACATTTAAATGAAAAAACAATGATCCAGATATTTCACAACACAACGAATATTGCCCATGTGAGTTATCACATGCTTAAAACCTTGATGGATGAGAGCAACCATATTAAAATATATTAAGGTAATATATCACATTCTTTAAGTGTGGCTTCCCATGAAAAGTATATCCACATAGATTACAAGAATATGCCTTTACTGAACTGTTTTTTTTTTTTTGTATATGTGTGACTAAACTTGATTTAACAAATCAGAAATCGTCACATATTTTAGAAGAATTTCGATATTCAAATTTTACAGATACTCGCATAGAAATATTTACACACTCCAATGTGTCGGGTCGTATAGCAGCCATCCTCCAGCAGAACCTTACAGTTGGATGTCACGTGGCTCACACTCTCTACTTCTGTGTTACAGAATCTACACTTGCTGTCATTGATTTTCCATTTTTTTTTTTTTTTTCTTCCTCTGAAGATTGTAATGCCGGGTATGGGGCAGCCAAACCAGCTGCCAACATTGCCCCGCTTTTTTATTGAAACCAACCAAGAGCTCTTTTTAGTATCCTCGCTGTTCCCTTAAGTGCAATTGTCTGAATCTCTTTTGCACTTGGTTCACCAGGAATATTAGTTAGGTAGGACTTCAGGTTCTTCTTCATAAGTCCTGTGGCACCTATGATAACACAGTATGAGTTCTCACATGTTTTGCAAGATTTTGTTTATTAGTACTTGAATATTTACACTGTCCGCAGGAATATAGCTTTTCTCCAGTGTGAGTTCGCATATGTTTTGTAAGGTTTTGTTTATGGGTACTTGAATATTCACACTTTTCACAAGAATATGGCTTTTCCCCAGTGTGAATTCTCATATGTCTTACCAAAGTTTGTTTCTGGGAAGTTGAATAGCTACAATGTTTACAGGAATATGGCTTTTCCCCAGTGTGAGTTCTTATATGTCTGGCTAAATTTATTTGCTGAGAACAAGTATAGTCACACACTTTACAAGAATATGGTGTTTCCCCAGAATGGGTTACCATATGCCGCATAAGATTTTCTTTCCGAGGAAAAGTACATCCACACACTCCACAAGAATATGGTTTTTCTTTGTCATGTTCTTGCATGTTTCAGTAAATATGATTTTACGAAACCACAATATCAAGATAGCTATGAGGAATTATTCAATTTTTCTGAAGAGTTGACTATAATTAAATTCTGGTATATATTTGCAACATATGTCGCTTTTCATCTTCTAAACAAAAATACAATTTTTTGTAGAAAATATTCAAGGAAAAAAAAACGATCCGTTCACATCCAACAAAAGCATCCAAGCAGGAACCTCCTACAAAGAAAAATAAATTCATTTTTTAAAATTATATTTTGACATTAAGTTCTATAATGAATTATACTTCGATTTTTTTTTTTATTTTAAAACAAAGAAAAAAATAGAAATGCTAATATGTATATAACTAAAGTAGAGATGAGATACATCGGCTGAATTGGTGCCAAAAATCAGGTTTGAAATCGACGGTACCGATGGCTTATCTTATTTAAACTTCTGAAAATAAAAAAAACATAAACATATATAATTAAGTTCAGTACATAAAATGAAATATACTATAAAGTGAACATAGAACTAACATTTTCTCAAAAGTGCTTAGTACAATTAAGAGTTTAGTAAAAATAGATGTATATACATATTTAAGGAATCTATAATTATTAAAATACGTTGTTATTGATTTTATTGGGGATGTATGACTAAGTAAATATTACAATTTAAATTCTAAACTAAGTTAGAGTATCCTTTAATTACGAACTCATCTAGGGAAATAGTCTGTCCAATTCCAGTTTTGCTTTGAAATAATATGTCTGGTTTAGTCTCCTGTAATTGGGTTTCAACCCCTCGTAGACCGCTGATGTCCGAGAAAGAGACATGGTAGTGAGCGTTTACACAAGAAGTTGGAGATCCGTGTTTAATAGTGTATTTTTTCTTGAAACTTTTCATGATGGAGTTTTGGGATTTGTGGACTAGGCCAACAGACTTGCTTGGAGCAGGGCAGAGAGGGTAAGTAAGAGAGAAACAGAAATGAAGAAATATATATTTTTTGTAGCACATGAAAAGGTAAAGCCGTAACAGTTGTGAATTTGTAATTCTTTTTTCTTTTCTAGATGCAAGTTCTATTATATTTATTTCAGTTTTTAATCTTTATCTTTATTTCATTGTGTAAATGGTTTTCCCATGCAAAATTGTGCCGATTCAAGTTCATTTTAAATAGAGCATAAATAGATTAGAAAATGCTGTTCTCGTACCTCACCTTTCTAACTATAAAAGAACATGCTTGTCCAAGTAGCGAACTATATCACGTGATGACCGTTTTCTTTTCAAAAAGGAAATGTTGAAGTTTATTTCAAGCAAAATCAATTCTTATTTGCAGTCACAAAGGGCGTATTTTAACAGATAAGTTGTGAATTTGTAATTCTTTTTTCTTTTCTATATGCAAGTGCTAATATTATATTTATTTCAGTTTTTAATCTTTATCTTTATTTCATTGTTTTATTAATTGTGTAATAGGTGTTTACAAATTATTTACTTTTAACCGTTCGCCTTTTAATTCAGAACTAAAACATGTATGAATTTTAAACTTTTCTAAAAGTTCAAACAGGTTTTTCATATTCTATAGAAAAATTACTCTGGTTGAATCTTTCAAAAAGATGTTTCCAAACCTTCTTAATATTGTTTACCAACTCGATGAGAAAAAGAAAATGATCAAGCTTAAGGGACTTTTAATGTTTCTATAGAAAATTATATTCTTCAAAAAGATGATTTTAGTTGTTTTCAACCTTTATTAAGACTGCTTAAACGGATTTTTATATTTTCCAGAAAATATTTGAAATAACTTATTATTAATTTCAAGGTTAACTTACCTGTCTGGTAAGTAAAGGTCAGTTTTCTAGGATTTAAAAAAATTTTTTTTACACAGTGATCACCACTTATCAAGGCCCGGAAGCCACTCAGGGATAAGGGTTATTGCAAGTACATTACGTTAGTGTGGAGATTTAATGAAGTGTTTACTTAAGAAGGAGGTTCATTTGGAATTTGTTAGAACATTCCTTTTCAAGGGTTGCATTGAAATAGGAATGTGTGGTATTAATAATTTTATAAGTACAAGTATTTTTAGAGAGAGGACGAGAAAGATGGCGGCAATATTTTGAGAGATGGGTCGCTTGATGAGTTTATTGCAAAATAAAACTTAAAACAATTAAATTGGAGTTTTATTAAACATAACTCAATCCCCATACTGTTATATTTTTGGTATATATTTTCTTAGATTAAAATATAACCCTTATTGTAACAACTGTTCACTAAATCAAATAATTAATAAGGTTCTTCTAATTAATTATTAATATAATAAGTCACACATATTACCAGTGAATCCTGATTCAGTCACAGAATGGCCGAAACATTGTAGAAAAATTGGAAGCCACCTTTACTTCTTGATATTTTAAGGAAAATGTTTAAAATATGTTTGTTAATGGAATACACATTTTTTTTAACCCTAACTAAATGCATACGCGTCTAAAGTAGTATCGACACTTTACAAGTCCTGAACTTTGTAAACAGATATGCGGAAGTTTTTCCATTAGATATGTCTGCATTTTAAATAATTTAAAATGATGAAGCATGTAGTTCATTTTACCTACACTGTTTTCTTTACATTTTTGGTGTCACAAATTGAACTAAACAACGCTTATATTAAAATAGCATTATTAATTTTAACTATCGCATTTCAAATTGAATTTTATGATTTAAAATCTCTGTCTCTGAGATGCAAAAATAATAGAATTTAGAGTTTAGGCTGTACGATTTTGATTTTATCAGCATAGCACATTATATATATATATATATATATATATATATATATATATATATATATATAGTACAGGGATAATTTAATAATATTTTATCAAAATCCGGATAATCAATTAAATTAAAAATCGATACAAAGCTTTCTGCTGAAAAGTACTCTTCACAAAAAGTGTTATTTTAATTAGCGGTTGAAATTATAAATTGAGAATCATAAATAAGTATAGTGTTGTCTGCCTTTTTAGTTCTTTTCACATGACCTTTCAAATCTTAAAATGATTTGACAAATTCAAAGGTGGACACCTGATTATCCGTACTAATGATGCAACTACAAATTCCTCTAGACTAATTATGGTGATTTTTTTAATACTCAATAGAGATTTGTTAATGGCGGATCACTTTCCTATACAAATTAAATGTAAAACGAACACCATTTTCATGACCAGCTAGCAATCAATGAGACGAATAGTTTACAGTTTACAATTAATTGTGGTTTGGGTGAATGGGTCACTCATATCGGTTTCTGCTTAAGAGTTAAAAATTTAAGGGCTGTACTCCCCCTCAAAAAAAGAAGAAAACAAAAACCGATATGAGTTCTCCTCCCCTTCCGCCATAAAAAAATTGGAAACAATGAATGATTACACCTCGTTGATCAGTATCTGGACATGAACTGGGTGCTCATTGTACATTAATTTTATATTGGTAAATGATCACCCACTCTAAAATCTTAAATTATTTATTATTTTTTTTACCAATTCTTTCTTTGCGGATATTTAGTTTAGTTATTATAAGTAAAAGCAATAAAAAAATGTATATTTGGAATTTTTTAGGGAATAAACTAGGATGGGTTAGATTGTAAAGATTTACCAATTTTTTTTTTATTCAACATTAACTTTCTACTTATTGATGATGACCAATAAGTGCATGCTCATTCTATGCAAACTTTATAAAAGCGATCCTCATTCTAAAATCTAAAAATCTATATATAGAAAAAGCAAAATGTGTGTGACCATTTCGTGTATGTCTCGCAAAGGCTTCTTTCGCACACGCTCGCGGGGGGGGGTATTACTATTGCTTAGAACTGTTTATATACCCCCTATATAATAATATCTACAATTTGGAAACGCGTGTAGCGTATAGATTTATTTGTGTCGACTTTTACAAAATTATTGCTATTTTGGCTTCTCACTTGTTGATTCGTTTTTTTCATATAAAAAGCGAAACTAATTCAAAGTTAACAGCCTTCTCGGCATCGCGCCGGGAAACGTCCAGAAGCAATCAACTTTGATCAATGTTGTATATCAGACAGTTGCTATTCAATCTGGACAATTTGGAGCTGGTTTCCCCCTCCCCAACATCTGTCGGGGGAAAAACAGTCAAATTTGGGTAAACAAACCCAAATGCTGTGTGACTTCTATTTGAACTTCTTAATTAGGTCAAATGGAAGCAGCAGTTAACTTTTATTGCGGACACCTGTTTTTAATAGTTAAACAAATAAATTCAAATGTCTTCGTTGTATGTTTTCACGGCGAGCTACTCAATACAGCTAAATTTTGAAGTTAAATAAATTAATTGTAAAAATCCTTTAAAACATAAATATTTGTTTTCTGGGTCTATTTCAAAGATAATTAGTAAAGTCCTAAGATATTGAATTAAATTAAAAAAACAAAAAACACCTTGTGTGTACAAAACATAAATAGATTAGCCCAAAACCAGTGATTCTGACGTTTGCAAAATACAACAAACTAAAGTTTTTCTAAACACGGAATATATGGAGGCCCAAAATTTCAGCCAGTCGAAAAACTGTGAAAATGACGTCAGGTAATTAAAAGGGAGGAGAGAGTGGGATAATTTTTTTCCCCCAGACATGCATCCGTAGGTGTATCAGAATTTTTTGGGAATTTTTGACACCCCTAACACAAAACTGCGAATAAAATATAAAAAAACTCATAATTTCTCTTTTAAAAGTGGGTTGTTTATTTTTTTTATGGAATATATTTCCAAAATAAACTATTAAAGTTGTTTAAAAAATAATAGAAATATTATTTCTTATTTTTTAAAAAACAGTGTTTACAAAGTGCCGGCGTGCCTTCATGTAGCCATTTTTTTTACGTAATGAAATCAATTGAATTTTACAAGTTAAATATTTTTCAATTTTTAAAATTAAAAAATCTATCTAAATTTTCCTATTGGTTAAATTTTTACGATATTTTCAGGGTCAATGTGAAATGTTATGCTCTTTCGAATAAACCACATATAATATTTTAGACAAACGTTTTTTTTTAATTTACCCCCCCCCATTTTGAAATGTCTATTAATATTAAATAAACACTTTTTTTTTCGAGTTATATTGAATTCATTAATACAGATTTTAGGGGATTTTTTCGTAATGTTCACGTAAAAATTATTTTGTTCTATTTTTATTGTTACAAATTACGATGCTTTATTTATATAAAAAAAGGCAAAAATAAAATACTTGCGTATTTTATTTATTGAAAACCATAACTTTAGTAAAGGTATTTTTTGTTTAAACAAAATAATACATTTCCACTAAGATTTAAATAAAAAATAATTAGTTCATTATATTCCGCGATCATTATTTGATAAATACTGAAGATTTAAATAAAATTGGTTAATTTCCTGATTTTTGGTGATTTTTTTAAGTAAAGGGAGAGGTCAAAATGTTTATACATTTTGAGCATCGGCATTCATTTTGCCCGTATCTGACTACTATCGACCGAACCAGTCTCTTTTAGTGATAACATGCTTGGAGGATATTTGTACAACTAAATAGCAAATCTGCCTGATTGCAATAATAAAAAAAATTGGGTTTGTATTACTGTACACATAGATTCAAAAAAGTTGTCAAAAAACAAATATATGACAAATAAATGTTATCAAAGGCAAGATAAGTTACTTTTCTACCAAACTGGATATATTTTTCGTGTTTTTATTCAATGTAACATGTTTATTCAGCTCGAAAAATATACATTGCTTACCGATGTATTGGAAAATTCAAAATGGCGCGCGACATTCTCTCTTTAACACGGTAAGCTCGAGAAAAGGTGTTATAAATAATAAACTAGACAAAATACTATTAAAAAACCACATGATGTCACGGGAATATATATTGAGCGAGTTTCTAACAGTATTTTGTCTAGTTTTATATTTATAGCACGTTTTCCCAAACTTGCCATGTTAAAGAGAGAGTCGGAAGCCATTTTGAATTTTCCAATACATCGGTAAACAGTATGTTCTTCGAGCTGAATAAACATGTTACATTCAATAAAAACACTGAAAACATATCCAGTTAGGTAGAAAAGTAACTTATCTTGCCTTTGATAACATTTATTTGTTATATATTTGTGTTTTTGACAACTTTTTCGAATCTATGTGTACAGTAATACAAACCCAAAAAACTTAATTTAATATTTAAGATTATTTTTAAAAAGTTATCAAATGGATTTTTTTTTACAAGTGTAAGCAAAGATGACGAAAAACTTACCTTTCATTCAAGGAATTCAATTAAAAAAAAAAAAAAAAGAAGCAGGATGAATTGTTTTTGTTCTTGTTCTTTCGTCTTTAAAACAGAAAGTTTGTTTTGTTTGTTAGAATTTCTTTCGTAAATTGAAACAACTATTTTTGTGTATGTCTAATTAATTAAGAAATAAAATTTATGAAAATATAACAGAATTAAAATAAAAAGATTAAAAAAAAAAACAAGAAACAAAACGATTTAAACGTGAAATTATTTAAAGAGAAAATCAACTTCTAAAGAACAATAAATTTAGGTCATCGTAATACGGTGTAATCAGCACTGTGTTTCTTGTGTAAAAATGTCCGTTCATTTTTAAATGTACCGAATTGTTTTCGTATCAAAATGAGAACCATGATCCAACAATAATCCAAAAAATCTCAATAATCCTCATCTAAAAAAAAACTGAGAAACAACTCAAATAAAATGAAAAAATAAAAATCATGAATTTAGATCATGCGTTAGTTACGTGTGCGAATTTGTTTTAATATCATGTTAATGTTAATCTATATAAATAAAACAGTAGACATATGGGTGCAAGTGCAAGTCTATAAATGGTCCACAAGTAATCTTTTTTACTATGAAAATCAGAAAAAATCTTTATAATGTACGTACTTGTCACTGCATGAAAATGTCATATTCCAAAAATCACGTTAATCGATCAAGTAGTTTTTTTATTTAAGAAAATCAAATATTATGAGATATTTTAATATTTTATCGAAGAAAAACTTGACGACATCTTGTTTTTGAATGATACACACCTATTGGCAATTTTTGGAATATAAGATCAGAAAGGGGCAGACAATCGACTTTCCACACTATAGTAAAAAAAAAAAAAAAAAAAAAACTTGGAAAATTAAGACATTTATAAGTTTTTGATGATGTTGAAAACGAAAATAGCGTTTAAAATTCCAGCAAACGAGTAGTTTCCAAGATATGGAGAAATGGGTAATCGTGAAGAAAGAGAGAGCCTGTTTCCTCCGTTTGACTATAGGTGGCGTTACTGTCTGTCCACCCAGTTACGGAAGCACAAAATGTATATAATGCCACCCTTGAAATAAAAATAAATGTTTTTGTTATATTTTAATTTTAAACATGGTGTTTTTTTTTTGGGGGGGGGGGGTGCAAACATATTTAAGTTGTTTTTTGTTTTTTCAAACATATTTACGTTTTTTTTTGTTTGTTTTTGCAAGCATATTTAAGCTTTATTTTTCCAAACATTTACGTGTTGTTGCTTGTTTATTTTAAAACATTTACGGTTTTTTTTTGTTTTTTTTTTGCAAGCATAAACTAAATATTTTTGAAATATTTTTCTTTTTGAAAAGTTTGCTTATGCACTTATTGGTACCGCGCTATTTTTTAATAGTAGTTTCAAGTAAGATTCAGGTTTTACAATATCCTTTTTCAAATATATATATATATATATATATATATATATATATATATATATATATATATATATATATATATATATATATATATATATTTATATATATACTTGCGGAAAAGGTAAAATAAGTGCAGAAAAATTAAGAAAAAAGGGGGGGGGGTCCATAAAAAAGATAAAAGAAAAAACGTTGATTTTTTTTTATTATTATCATAAGAGCGTAAAAAATACTCGCGGAAAAACGGTTGTACCCATAAATATGTTTAAAAGAAAAATATAGCAAAAACATTTAGTTTATGCTTGCAAAAAAAAAAAACGTAAATGTTTAAAAATAAACAAGCATCAAAACGTAAATGTTTGGAAAAATAAAACTTAAATATGTTTGCAAAAAAATAAAACTTAAATATGTTTGCACAAAAAAAAAAGAAACATGTTTAAAATTAAAATATAACAAAAACATTTATTTTTATTTCAAGGGTGGCATTATATACATTTTGTACTTCCGTAACTGGGTGGACAGACAGTAACGCCACCTATAGTCGAACGGAGGAAACAGGCTCTCTCTTTCTTCACGATTACCGAGAAATGTTAGTTTAAAGAAAGTGGGGTATCACTTTTCTATAATAATTTAACGTATAATGATCACCCACTTTATGGCCACCACTAGTATAAAAACTTGAATTTACGCCGCTGAAATACACATTTGCCGAATTTTTGTTGGAGTAGCGTCAACGTGTGAGTGGTCAATTTACGTAAAATTCTTAATATCTTGGAAACTACACGGCTGCTGGAATTTTAAACGTTATTTTCGTTTTCAACATTCTCAAAAACTTATAAATGTCTTAATTTTCCAAGTTTTTTCTATAATGTAGAAAGTCGATTGTCTCGCTAGCAGTGTATCATCATTCAAAAACAAGATGGCGTGAAGTTTTTCTTCGATAAAATGTCTGATAATATTTGATTTTCTTTAAAAAAAAAACACTACTTGATCGATTTACGTGATTTTTGGAATATGACATTTTCATGCAGTGACAAGTACGTACATTATAAATATTTTTTTTCAGATTTTTATAGTATAAAATATTACTTGTGTGGACCATTTATAGACTTTTACACCGACGTGTGTGTGTGTAACTATCTAACAGGTAAATTATTAAACTGGTCACATAGCACTGAAATTCTCAGGAAATAATATCCATGCATTAAGGGTGGTTTACAGCGAATAATATCCTTGCTTACTTGCATGTATACACACTTCGGCAAATTTATATGTATTCATTAAGCATTAGGTGACATTTTTTTTTCTGCGCATGCGCGTACATTTGTTTTTTTTTTCTCAGGCTTGAACGCTCGGTACTTTTTAATTTCAATTCTAACTAATTTTTTTAATGTTTTTGTATTGAAAAAAAAAAAAAAACGAAATCAAGCGTACATTTTACTCGCGGTTTGAAATTTGTAAATATGAAAACAAGCATATCTATCTTTTTTACGATCTCATTTTTACTTAATTTCATACATTATTTTACGACGGAGAAACGAAGGGGGGGGACTCACGGAATACGGACAGTGCTGAAATAATAACGTTATTACTTAGAAAACTATTCTTAATATAGGGAGGGGAAGGTATTATTGAGACTATTCTGTACTTTCACCTAACAATTTATTAAATGAGAAACTGACATGTATTATCTCTATTTTTATTTAGTATTAAGTATCTGTTTTTCAATCCAATTTCTTGATTTGTTTATTGTAAAGCAAGTGTTGCCTAATCACTAACTGCATTTTGAAATATTTCTCTTTTGAGTAGCATGAATTTTAAATAAGGTGTTTCTACAGTGTAGTATACATATTTAAAAAATATAAAAAAATTATAATGAAATCATGTATTTCTAAAAACTATTGAGTCATGTTGCGGAAGTGACGTCATATGTTGATGATAGAGGGGGGGGGGAAGCACGATTATGCTGCTTTAAAAAGTACTCTGGGGGCCGCCAGTTATTACCAAACCTTCTTTTTTAGGTGAGGTTGGGGGTATAGTGAATTAGTGCCTGTTTATTCTCCCAAGCATTACCACCGCTTTTTCTGTTTATGGAGAGGGGAGGGGGGCAGTAGATGATTTCGCGTCAGAACAGATACTACATTTTGATCTTAGCCAAAAGGCCAATTAAGCATTATATAGTTTTCTCCCAGGCATTACCGCCTTCTAAAAAGAAATACAAAATAAAATATATTTTAAGATAATAGCGGTTAAAATTATGAAAAATTATTAACATATCCAAGAATTATGAAATATGATGAAGCGTGAGTTAATTGGTTGGTGTATTTGTAATGAAAAAATCGGCCTACACAATATATCAAAGTTATTATTTTCGTAAGGGATGGCCATAATTTAGGTTAAAATTATGAAAAATTGTTGTCGGAATTAGTAACATATCCAATAATTATGAAATATGATAAAAATGTGAGTTACTTGATTGGTACGTTTGTAATGAAATACTAAAGCTAGACAATATGTCAATGTTATTATTTTCGTACAGTGGGGGCGTGATAATGTTGATTAGAATTATAAAAATTACTGTCGAAATTAGTAACATATCCAAGAATTATGAAAAATGAGTAATGTTAAGTAATTGATTGGTGCATTTGTAGTTAAATAATCGGCCCTGATAACATATTAAAGCAATTACTTTTCGTAAGGGGTGGTCATAATTTGGGTTACAATTATGAAAAATGATTGCTGAAATTAGTAACATATCGAGGAATTATGAAAAATCATGAAATGTGATTAAATCGATTAATGTCTTTGTAATGAAATAAACAAACCAGACAATATATCAAAGTTCTTATTTTTGTAAGGGGGGTAGTGATGAGGGTTGAAATTATAAAAAAATGATTGTCGAAATTAGTAACATATCCAAGAATTATGAAAAATGATGACATGTAAGTTTGTTTATTGGTCTGTTTGAATTGAAATAATCGGCCCAGACAATATATCAAAGTTATTATTTTCATAGAGGGATAGGGGCGATAACGAATTCATTTGGAAATAGTGCCCATCCTCCAAACATTTGTAATATTTGTTTATTGGTTGTTATAACTGACAAAGTGGATACAAATATTAGCTTGAGAGGAATATTTTATTTTCTTAGTTTTTACATACTTTTAGAATTCTGTGTCTGCTCTTCGCAGGACACGTGTGACAACGTAGAAGCCTGGAGACTGACTGTCCAATCCTTTTTAGGTCAATCATCGGTCAAAGAGAGAGAGAGAGAGAGAGAGAGAGAGAGAGAGAGAGAGAGAGAGAGAGAGAGAGAGAGAGAGGGTGAGCGAGCAGCAACAGCAGAAGAGAAAAGAGAATAGATTTTTGGGTATCTTGGTTAGTTGAGTTCTTTTAGAGAAAGAGAGGATTAGAGAAACAATGTCTTTTCTTCATGGTAGTAGTATGTGGCCTGAGGTCACTTAGGTTCACTCCTACAATACTCTCCTACCAGATAACGGAGTGCTTTTTTTATTTATTATGTTTTGTTTTTTTAAATACAAATATTCATTATCTTTTTTCCATTTGACTCTCCTACCAGAGTTTGTTGTTTTTATTTTATGTTCTTGTACTTTTTCAGGCGGTAAAATATCGGGCTCTTTATTTTTGTTGGTAGTTGTATTTTGTGTACATTTTTGCTTGTTTTCAATGTAAGGTTTTAAACGATCTATTGAAACTTGTGTATGCGTGTTTGGGTTAGTTTCTATAAGGAAATATGTAGGTGTTCGTTCGAGTACAGTGTAAGGACCTGAATAGAGGACTTCTAGCGGTTTTCGAATGCGGTCAATCCTTATCCAAACCTTTTTACAGGTTTGCAGTTGATTTGGTAAGATTTTTGTGTTGATTTTTTTCTGTTTGAAAAGTCAGTCAAGTCAAATTTTGCCATGGTTTTATGTAGTTCTTTAGTAAAATTTTGTGTTTCTGGATTTTCCGAATCTATCATTAGGTGTGGCAATAACATTTTTGCACCTGTGACTGCATAGAAAGGGGAAAAATTAGAGCAGTTGGGCATACTTCGAATTCCCAAAAAAACAATTGGTAGGGCTGAAATCCAAGATTCTTTTCGGGCCATTATAGCTGCTCTGATAGTTCTGTGAGCTCTTTCTATAAGTCCATTGCATTGTGGGTGATACGATGTTGTTCTTAGCCTATAGAATCCGATAATTTTTGATAATTCCATGAATAATTCACTTTCAAATTGTGTGCCTCTGTCTGTTATGACATGAAGTGGGACACCAAAGCGAGTAATCCACGTATTTACAAAAGCAAAAGTGTTTGTAATGAAATAAACAACCTAGAGAATATATCAAAATTATTATTTTCGTAAAGGGGGGATAATGTGGGTTAAAATTATGAAGAATGATAGTTGAAATGAGTAACATATCCAAGAATTATGAAAAATGAATAAATGTGAATTAATTTATTAGTGTTTTTTTTTTCAATTAAACTATCAAACCAAGCAATATGTCAAGGGTATTATTTTCGTAAGAACAGTGGCGTTACAAATATCAAAAATGATTGTCGAAATAAGTAACATATTATTATTTCGAACTGTACTTTGAAATATTCATTTTTTGAGTAGCATGAATTTTAAATAAGGTGCTACTACAGGGTAACACATATTTAAAAAATATAAAAAATTTATAATGAAATCTTATATTTCGAAAAACTGCTGAGTCATTTTCCGGAAGTGACGTCATGTGGTGATGATAGAGGGGGGGGAAGCACGATTATGTTGCTTTAAAAAGTACTCTGGAAGCCGCCAGGGATTACCAAACCTTCTTTTTTAGGTGAGGTTGGGGTGTAGTTAATTAGTGCCAGTTCATTCTCCCAGGCATTACCACCACTTTTTCTGATTATGGAGAAGGGGCAGTAGATGATTTCGCGTCAGAACAGATACTACACTTTAATCTAAGCCAAAAGGCTAAGTAATCGTTATATAGTTTTCTACCAGGCATTACCGCCTTCTAAAAAAATACAAAATAAAATATATTTTAAAATAATAGGGGTTAAAATTATGAAAAATTATTGTCGAAATTAATAGCATGTCCAAAAATTATGGAATATGATGAAATGTGAGTTAATTGATTGGTGTGTTTGTGATGAAATAATCAGCGTAGACAATATATCAAAGTTATTATTTTCGTTAGGAATGGCCATAAAAAATATGAAAAATTGTTGTCGAAATTAGTAACATATCCAAGAATTATGAAATATGATGAAATGTGAGTTTGTAATGAAATAATGAAGCCAGACAATATGTCAATGTTATTATTTTCAAAAGGGGGGGGGGGCGATAATGTTGATTAGAATTATAAAAATTACTGTCGAAATTAGTGACATATTCAGGAATTATGAATAATGATGAAATGTTAATTAATCGATTAGTGCGTTTGTAGTTAAATAATTGGCCCAGACAATATATTAAAGTAATTACTTTTCATAAGAGGTGGCCATAATGTGGGCTAACATTATAAAAAATGATTGTCGAAATTAGTAACATATCCAGGAATTATGAAAATGATGAAATGTGATTAAATCGATTGAATGAAATAAACAACCCAGACAATATATCAAAGTTATTATTTTTGTAAGTGGGTGATAATGCAAGTTGAAATTATATATAAAAAATGATTATCGAAATTAGTAACATATCCAAGAATTATGAAAAATGATGACATGTAAGTTTATTTATAGGTCTGTTTGAATTGAAATAATCGGCTCAGACAAGTCATTATTTTCGTAAAGGGGGGCGATATCGTGGATATCAAATCTTAAAAATAATTGTCGAAATTAGTAACATATCCAAGAATTATGAAAAATGAAAAATGAAAATGATGAAATGTGAATGAATCGATTGGTGTGTTTGTAATGAAATAAACAACCTAGGGAATATATTAAGGCTATTATTTTCGCTAAGGGGGCGATAATTTGGGTTAATATTATGAAAAATGATTGTCAAAATTAGTAACATATCCAAGAAATATAAAAAAATGATGAAATGTGAGTTAATTTATTTGTGTTTGTTTTTCAATGAAATCATCAAATTAAACAATATATCAAAGTTATTTTTTTGTAAAAACAGCGGGCAATAATGTGGGTTACAATTATCAAAAATGATTGTTGAAATTAGTAACATATCCAAAAATTATGAAATGTGAGTTAATTGATTGGTGTGCTTGTAATTAATTTATCAGTTTCTGTGGGTGGTTAATAATATTTTTCTGAATTTTCAATGTTAACTTCGGAGAAGGACGTAACAGTTGTAGTGGTGAGTAGAAAGACACATGATTATGTTTCTTTTTTAACATGCTCTGGGGTTCTCTATGAATTAACAAACCTTCACTTTTGTGGTGGAACTGGAGAGAGTAATGTCCATCTTGGAGTAACTATGCGATCTCCCACACTGTCATATTCCAAAAATATGGAATAACTATGGAATCATATTTAGGAAATTACATCGTTTCTTACTAATGTGTTGTTGGTGGTTGTGGTAGTAAGGGGGGGGAACTATATCAATATTGAAAATTGCGGTAAAGTAAAAGTTGCCTAATGATCATTCATGTCAATGCATTTATGTAATTATTTGGAAAAGCTGCTCTGTTATGCTCAAGAAATGATATCATTTCACTTAAAATGATGGTGTCAGTAGTAGGGAGAGAAAGAACACAGTAATATGGAATTTTGTAGTGAAGCAAGGGTTGCCTAATCACAAACTTCTTTTTTTTTTTTTTACATAGGCATTACCACATTATCAAGGCCCAGAGGCCACTCAAGGATAAGGGTTAAAGAGTGTACAGTAGAAATTGGTCAATATATTAATCATTAGTAATGAAAATTTGGTAAATTTGATAACTTATATGGAACGGCTTATCAAGAACTTATTTACTTTAGACTTGAACACAACCATGTTGTAGTCAGCCGGAAAGCAGGAAAACGGAACACAATTCCACAGGCGTGCAGTTCTAAGAAAGAAGCTTTGTTCATGGAATCTACGTTTAGGTTTAGGCACAGATAAAGAGTGGGGGAAATTATTGATAGTGTTTACAGCTAGACGAGTGTTTCTTGTGAAAGTTTGGCGAGGGGGGACCATAGATTGAAGCTCAGTTGAACACTTTCCATGAAAATAACGATACATCAGAGACAAACTCGCAACATCTCTTCTGTGAGATAGAGGTTGCAAGGAGGAGAAAAGGACATCTCCTACGAGGCTACAAAGTCTATTTTGAACTCTATCAAAGCAGGACAAGTCCTTTCTAGCAGCTCCTGCCCAGATGTGGCAACAGTATTCCATCCTTGGACGTACCTGGCTCTTATATAGATAGAGAATAGCATCAGCAGTGAGATATTTACCGGATCGATAGAAAGATCCCACCATTTTTCCAGCGGCCTTGGCAACAGATTTGATATACGTGTTCCATTTAAGATCAGGAGTAATGGTCAAGCCCAGAAGCTTGTCAAAACTTGAGGCCCCCTGAAGACGAGAGCCATTCATTTCAATTGATGACAAATGTGGATTAGAATGTTGATGATGTAAAGAGAGAAGCTTGGTTTTAGATGCATTAAAAGTAACCGACCACTCCTTTCCCCATTGTACTACGTGCTCAAGATCAGAGGAGAGAGAATTGGAGAGAACTTGGTCGTTTACTGTCTTAGATGTGCTACCATAAATGGTAGTGTCGTCAGCATAAATGTATACAAATGATGTAAGGATATGATTTGGAAGATCATTAATGTAGATCAGGAAAAGAGTTGGGCCCAGGATGGATCCCTGAGGGACACCGGCATTAATACTGTGAGCTTCTGATTTTTGCCCCTCAACTACTACTCTTATGAACCTATCAGAAAGAAATGATTTAATAATTGAGAAGACTTTTCCAGCTATACCATAGCTAGCGATCTTATGAAGTAAACCTTTATGCCATACCCTATCAAAGGCTTTAGATATGTCAAGAGCAATTGCCCTAGAAAGATTGCCACCGTCGAGAGATTTGCTAATCCTATGCGATATAACTGTAAGCACATCTGCTGTAGATCTAGCAGAACGGAAACCATATTGAGTGTCACTAAGAAGGTTATTTTTGTTGAGATGGTTGATTACTTCTGTATTTAACACAGATTCTAGCAACTTACTCATGACGCACAGGAGACTTATTGGCCTGTACTGAGAGGGGGATGAGCGATCACCTGAATTCTTAAATACAGGGCATACTGATGAGATTTTCCAGGGAGATGGGAAACTATTCTCCTTAAGACAACGTTTAAACAGTTTTGTAAGTATGGGCGCTAGTTCAGGTTGAAGTTTTTTGAGTACATATTTGTTTATTTGTTTGTAAAGCCGGCTGAGTAATCTTCTAAAAATTTCCCAAATTTTGTTGTCGGTAGTGGGGAAAAATGAAACAGAATGATGTGGAATTTGATAATGAAGCAAGGGTTGTCTAATCACTTTACTGTGTCAATGTATTTATGCATTAATTTTAAAATCCTGCTGAGACATCTTCCAAAAATGACATAATTTTTCTTACAATAATAGTGGCGATAGTGAGGAAGGAAAGAAACGCAGTAATGTTGAAATTTATGGTGAAGCAAGGGTTGCGAACTCATTAACCAACAAAATGTATTTATGTATTAATTTGGAAATCCTAATGATCCATCTTCTAAAAATGATTTCAATTTTCTTAAAATTATGGTAGCCTTGGTAGAAAGAGAAATTATTTCATATATGTTGTACAATACCTACCGAGAGTATGTTAAATTGTTTCATATATGTGTATAAATTACCCATCGAAAGGTAGGTGAACATATTTAAATATGTGTTGTAAATTACCCGTCCTGAAAAGATAAAATTATTTCATATACATTCTGTAAATTACCTGTCCTAGAGAAGGTAAAATTATTCCATACATGTGCGATCATTGTCCTGGGGTAGGTAAATTATTCTTTTGCTCGAAATAGCAAATGATACATAGACATTGAAAATTTCTCTCTCCAAAGAATAACAAATATATTCAAAATTAACTTCAATTTTCTCATTGTTTATACGGTCCTGAGCAACACCGAATAGCCCCGCTAGTGTTTAATAAACACTAAATAAATAAGTATTAAGACAAATTAAACAAAGACAAGTTTTGTGAGATCAAACATTTTACATAAATTCTGTATTTTTATTTACACTTACATTATTTTCTGTACTCTGGGTGGGGGGAACGGAAAAATCCTTATGCCAACAAGATCACAGCATAGTATATGTTCTGGTACTACACTTGATATTTTCTGTCCTTGTTCAGTAGAGGAGAAATCTGGCCCTCTTGTACTTTAAAGAAACAAATGTACGAGGAAGTAAAATGGGACATAAGTCGTATTACACCGGTTGAAAGAATGTCATTTGATTGGATAGCGAAATATTGACGTCATTTCATAAATAAAATGGAATATTGAAATTGGCAATATTAGAAAACAGAATTTTTTTTAATAAATGGTTTTTATTAATGTAGGAATGTTTAAAGCAACGCTTTTAGCGCGTAATTTTATAATTAAAATGACAAACATAAAAATCATTAGGAATGATAAAAAGAAACGATATTGAAATTGACAATATACGTCTTTTTTTAAATGGATGCTCCCTGAAAGTGCATGCACAAAACGTTTTCATTGTTTTATAAATAAATAAATAAATACACGCATGATTAAAAAATAAAGTCTTATGAGATTGTAGGGGACTAAAAATTAGAGGACACTGGGGAGGAGTAATCTTCTCCTGCTCTAAGGCTGGTTGTTTTTTTCCCTTTGGTCACGGGCAGACGTGTTGCCTTTTCCCTCTCAAGAAGAGGAGAACCTTCGTTCCACCACGAGGTGAGCTCTGAGAACTTTTTCCACCAGTTGGTGAGTCTTATCGAACTGTCGCTATTGTATTGTGTTTTATTGTAGTTTAAATGTTTGTCAGTGTATAATCAGTGGCGTAGCTAGACCTTTTGCCGCCCGGGACGGTAGTAAAATTGCCCTCCCCGGCATTTGGGTGCCCGGAAAATTCGTCCATGGAAAATTCGTCCATTTTTTGCTAGGTAGGAAAACTGGTCCATTATTATTAAGTTAACATTTATTCTGTAGTTGCTTAATTTTAATACATTGCGAAAATTAGTTCTACGGTATCTAATTTTCCTAAATTCAATTAAATTAAAATTAAAATATGAAAACTGATTTTTAATATTTCTTATTCATTTGAGATTTTATCTGTTTTCCTTTTGTTTTAAGTAGATGGTGGGGGTTGCCTGGGGTGATTTTGTCCGATCCCCCAGCTAGCAATTGTAAAGTTTACAAGGAGTTATAAAAAGTATGCTACAAAAACAAACGTTTGATACTTTCAAAGTCTTAGCCTCATGAATTGGACAGTAATAAAATTAATGAATTCAAACTTTCGCATCTAATGTTATTTCCTCTTTGATGTCGGTGTATATACACCCAAATATCCAACTTTCCTTTCGCACCTATTCGATAAAAATTTATATGAAAGTTCCCCTTTAAGTATGAAATCTTTCTGAGGTCATTTTGTTTTTTTGGTGCTTGGCCGAAGCCTGGGCTTGGCCTTATCCTGTTAGGTCAACCGGTCACTGAGTATATCTCCAGAAATAATTAATGCTTGCATTTTTTAAACTTAGTGATTGAAATGAATTAAAGCAATTTATTCTCAATTAATGGAAATTTTGAAAACTCCAAACTGTTAAACTATTTATCAAGTAATAATTTACAATTGCGTTTGGAGTTTTCAAAATTTCCATTAATTGAGAATAAATTGCTTTAATTCATTTCAAGATCGGTTTTTAATGTAGAAAAAGTCCAACCTAGATTAAAACAAAAAAATTACCTCAATCTTGAAGGATATATTATATATATTTGTTTATATATATATATATATATATATATATATATATATATATATATATATATATGTATGTATCTACATGTATGTATGTATATATGTATGTATATATTTATATTATATATATGTATATATATACATATATGTATATATATATATACATATATATGTATGTATATATGCGTATTTGTATATGCGTATGTGTGTATATATGTATATATGCACGTATGTATGTATATATGTATATGTATGTATAAATATATGTGTATATGCACATATATATGTATATATGCACATATATAGTTATAAAATAAATACGTATTTATTATAATGCTCCCATAATGTTGAGCATGATGAGAGCCGAAAATGGCAAACGGCCGTAAGCGAATATAGCAATGGTCTTGTTTAAAATTAGATCTTGTGTACAATTAGAGCTGAGGTCGGGTTGACAACGACTGCCGATTGTTCCCATTTACTTGCCTCTTTTTCAACATTTTTCAGAACATGTAAAGCAACTGCTTTCTTTGAAAGGTTACATAGAGAATTTATGCAATTTAAAAAAATTGTTTTACAAATAAAATAAATTTACATCGTATTTTGAGGTTATTCTCATTTTCGTTTTAGTGATAATTTAAAAATAATAAATATTTATAATTAGTACCAATAATGAAAAATTAAATTAAAAATTTAAAAGAATCGGTTTTGGAATCGTAAAATAGGGACACATTTTTCCGATTCCGATACCTCCAATACTTCAGATTTTTACAAACTTTCGGTATAAAATTTCAGATTTTTTGTTAGCTTTTATATATTTTTTCTATTTTCATCCTCTACAAATTCCGCCCCTGACATGTGCTGCTCGTAAATAAGAGACACATTTTTCTGATTCTGATACCTCAAAAATTTCCGATTTTTTACAACTTTTTCAGTATAAAATGTCAGATTTTTTGTTAGATTTTGTTTATTTTTTATTTATTTTTTCTACTTTCTATTTGTACTCTCTCAAAATGCCGCCCCCTGATATATGCCGCTCGCAAAATAGGGACACCTTTTTTCGATTCCAATAACTACAAAAGTTCCCATTTTTTACAACCTTTTCGATATAAAATTTCAGATTTTTGTTAGCATTTTTTTCGATTTTCCCCTTTTACCATGTCAAAATGCCGCCACCATGCCGCCCCCCTGACGCTCAGAAAATAGGGACACATTTTTTCTGATTCCGATACCCCCCAAAATTCCGATTTTTTTACAACCTTTTTGGCATAAATTTCATATTTTTTGTTAACTTTTGTTTATTTTTATTTATTTTTTCTACTTTCTATTTTTACCCTCTCAAAATGCCGCCCCCTCAGGTGTTCCGCCTGGGGCGGCCCGCCCCCTAGCTACGCCCGTGCCTGAGAAGAAGGTCGCGAAGAAGATTGTATTTTTTTTTCGCAACCTCACTTCAGGTTAGCTACTCTCAGTTGTATAATTTTTTTTCCAACATTGTGAAAAAAATGTATTCGTGAACAAAATGTATTTGTGACGAAAACAATTCATAAAATATTTGGTTTGAAAAGTTTCATTTTACAAATAAATTATTAATAATTATTTATTAAATATGCTATTATATTGTTTTAAATTTAAAAAAAAGGCCTGCATATTGTTTAAAATAACTTTTTGTTTATTATATATTCAACCTAGGATTTATCACTACATATTATCCACTATATGTTATCTTCTGAAAATTATTATCCTCTTACAAATTCCCACCCATACTCACCTCATAACTGATCCCTTTAATTCACCTTCAGGTCTTCCCCTACCCTACTAAACAAAAAAAGCCTAGTACACTTCCCATGTAATCCACAACCTAATTTGCATTAATCTCGTAACATCACGATACAGCCATATTCCCCTTATAAGTAATGTTGCGATATAAGTTACTTTGATTAATCCTCCTTATTATATACACCATCGCTCTAATTATTCATCGTAACATTACGCCTGAAAACATATTCCGTTTTTAAGTGCTGTTGTTGTCTCGGTTACCGCTGTTAATAAAAACCTTTAGCGTAAGTCCCCTGTATAGAAACTATACATCTTACATATGGATAAAATAGAACCACAACCTAACTATCCCTATACCGCCCCCAGAACCGTAAATACATAAACTACTTAAATTATTTAAAACGCTGATAGAAATCCTGTACTCCTTCTTCCACTTCACTTTATATAGTACGCTCCTCATTTATCTTAGAATTCAATATAGTTTCCCTTAACATAAAGGTTTTATTTATTTCGTTCCTTATGATACCATTGCTAGATGTCACATCCCCATTATGTTACCTAGCACATTCTCTACTCTTCTGATGAGAAGCATTCGACTTCGAAATACCTTGGTATAAAGAGTCCCCTTTATCCCCCTAATAAATGTATGTATATCCTTATTAAATAAATGACTCATTCTATATTTTCCAATATATAGTGTTTCTGAATTCATTTTCAACTTCTATTGTCGCATATATATATATATATATATATATATATATATATATATATATATATATATATATATATATATAAAATTGAAAAATCCATTCATGTATAATCACCTTTTTCTTCACCATATTCCCTCTGTTCACTTTTTTTGTTTTCAAGTAAGATCTTTGACTTACTCGTTGTTTCATCAAATACTTTTGTTGCATGCAAAATCCGATCTCGCATTTTGCTAATTCCTACCCTCTGATGAGAAGGAAAGTATTTCTCCGAAACTCCGCGGATTAAGGACTATCCACTTATCTAGTGTTTCCTTTTTAGATTAAATATGTTTTTAACTCATTTCAAAGTGTTTTTTAACATGTTTTCTTATCTGCTTGTTCATATATATATATATATATATATATATATATATATATATATATATATATATATATATATATATAAAAGGATAGGTCGATTCTTCACTTTTCTCATTATATTAAAAAATGGCACTACTGAAAGTTGCGTCGGACTTATTAAGTACTCATGCAAAAATTAGATCAAATGCTTGAGCAGTTTTTTTAGCGTTTTGTATCAAAGTTGTAAACAAAACAATACTGAAAAAGGTGTGTCTTGAATATTCGCGTGAATAGAACAAAAATTCAGTATTTAAAATCAGGGGATGTCTTTTTATTTAATATAAATAATATTTTCATAACAAATCAAATAATCTTCAAATTGAAAATCTGCTCCCTCCTCCGTTCATTTTATTTTTTTTACTTTGAAGGTCACCACTTATTAAGGCTCTGTGTCAACTCTAGGCTAAGGGTTAAGTATTAAGTAGATGTTCTGCACTTTGTCAAGACCGAAAATGGTATTTCTCAGAACGAAATTGTACAGGTAGAGGATAGTGGCGGGAGTGAGATACTTCCTGGAGTGATTATGGATCTGATGTTGGTATTTTATTTCAGATTCAGGGTAAAAGTGAATCCCAGGGTTCTCTATCAAGGCAAGAGATGTTCATTTCAATTGGGGAAAACTGAGGATACAATCGTTAGTGGTGAACAGATAGCAGTTTTATTTTGGATGTAATAAAGCTGACCAGCCATTCCTTACCCCATTGCAACACACGCTTAAGGTCAGCGGAGAGAGAATCGGGAAACGTCTGATCATTGTCTGCTTTTGTAGTGTTGCCATAGATAGTAGTATTGTCTGCATAGATGTCGACAAATGATCGAAGAATATGGTTTATGAGGTCCTTAATAAAGATAAGGAAGAGAGTTGGGCCAATATGGATCTTTGGGGCATGCCAGCATTAATACTGTGACCTACGTATTTCTGCCCATTAACGGCCACTTTAATAGAGCTATCAGAGTGAAAGGGTTTAATACTTGAGAGGACATTTCCAGCAATTCCGTAGCTAGAGATTTTATGAAGTAAACCTTTGTGCCAGACCCTATCAAATGCCTTAGACATGCTCAGAGTTACCACTCTAGAAATAAAACCTTCGTCAATAAATTCACTGAGTTTATGTAATATAACATTTAGCACATCAGCTGTTGATCTCTCAGAGCAGAAACCATATCACATGTCACTGAAAAGGTTATTTTTGTGGAGATGATTGACAAGTTCTCCATTTATCATAGAGTTGCATTAGCAAACTGTCTTTTCATGTTATGAATGCAGCTATAATATTTCAATATCTTCAAATTGATTTTTTTGTTATATGTGAAAATATAACAAAGAAACAAATAAGGAAAAGACGAAGCATTCTTTTTATATCGCTTAATATATAGAGTCAAATTGCTCAATATAAGAGCCCCTAGACAAATATGACGGTCTCAATTTTTGTCTACAAAATTTAGACTGTGATTTGTTGGTGTCTTCATTGAAAACCATATACAGTTTGTTATGCTTCCTTTGTTAACTTGACTGCCTATTCCATACCCTGAAAATGTGAGGGAACATCTGGCAAGTAAAGCTTGTTCCCATTAAATAATGATTCTCGAAGTTCAAAATCAGAAAAATCTTCGGTCATTGGTGATTAAAAAATATCACACAATGTCAAACCTATTAACTGTGTCCAATGAGTCGCAGTAAAATTAATATTTGGTATTCTTTTTAATCGTTTCTTGGTTGATTCCCCACCCCTGAAAGAATATACAAGTTAATAGAATATTAAAAAACTGCAATGTGTACTGCTTTAATAATTATGGTGAAATTAGATAAAATCTTTAAAAATGCTTGTATAAATTGGAATAAATAAATAATTGATAAATGAATACATCTTTACTTACCTCATGGCCAAAATTCTTTTAAAAGCTTCTTCTCTTACTTCAACTTCCTTGAATATAGGAGGTTTTCAGGCAGTAAACAAAATGCATTACCTTGTATGTTTTTTAATGCAATCTGCTGGAATTCATGAGGCTGCACCTTCATCCTCTAAATCATATTAAAAATGTGCAATTGCCGATTGAGGAATTTTTCTTTTTTTTAATTTAAAACCAACGAATGGCATACACATTTACAATAACATTTATTAACCTCTGAAGTTTTGTTGTGAGCCTTTGTGGGTATGCACCACGAGTCCATAAATACATGAGTCTGATGGCTAAAGTTAGCCACTTTGCCTCGTTTAAAGGACTAATTTTCCACGAAGCATATCTAAAGTCACCCTTACCTCTATAATAACATACCTACTGCGTATTCGTAGAGTAATCTTTGGTCACAGCTGAGGTCATTTATTTCATCAATTTTCAAAATTTAATCCATAGGACTGCTAATAGTGGAAAATGATATTTTGGGTAAATCAGGACACTTATTTCAGCATAATTTCCCCAGGGGCCTGCTGAATATTGTAGGGCCTTTTACGCAACCATCCATTTTTTATAAAGAGCCTTGAAAGGTAGCCTGTTGTGGTGTAAAAACCAACCAATTGTATGAAGATTTTTTAAAATTGTTTTTCTAAAAGTGCAACCATTCCACCTTCACAACCTGCGTTGGCATTAGTGTTGTCAACAAGGATAGCCTTGATAGTCTTTTCACTGTTGAATTCAGGCAAAACATTCATAACTTGCTCTGCATGAACAGCACCTGTTACACCACTGTTAGAAAGAACTCTATGTGTCAGATGTTTACTTTCATATGCTGTCTCTATTGTAAAAATTAAATGGTGTTCTGGTCCCTTAGTTTTTTTCCATAGTGTCTGTCCATTTTCCTCCACAATTTCTTTATAAAACAATGTATCCTTATCCATTCTCCCATCAACTCCTATGGATCATTATGATTTTTTGAGGCAGTTGTTTCCACTTTAGTTTTTGCCCTGTCCACTTTACATTTATCAATAAGAATATTGCTTATCATTCAACCACGGTAGTGGTTGAATATATGCTTAAGTCCGAAATTGAATGAATCGAGACACATTCAAACCCCCACCACTAATTCCGTTCGCAACCAAATTTCAAACAGGTTATATAGTTGGATAGAACACCTCATTAGCTACATTTTGAAAAAAGAATTTCGAAAATTGGTTCAGTAGAAAAAAAGTTACAACAAAATATGTGGGATCACAAACAGGAGAGTAAGTGCATACATAAGTGACTAACGCTTTTTTTTTATTTTGCATAACTTTTTTTTGTATATAAATATTTTTTACTGCAATTTTGCCAATATGACATGTTAGCGTAACGGTTAGAGTACCGGGGGTTGGTGGAAAGATTTTAAGTTCAATCCCGTGTATCGTTTTTTTTATAATTAAAAAAACCGAACTTTTTTTTAATAACTAATTTTTTTTTAACTCTCTTTATGAAATAGATATGCGGTTTTCTTTTCCTAGATGGTTTAGATTTTCAATGCAGCACAGTACGGTTTGGGATCTTACCATACTATTCTCCAATGCTTTAATAGCTGCCTGAATATCTGTAAGGATAGCTATTTCCAGTTGCTGAACCTCTTCCATGATCAGAACCTCAGATTCAAAAGCCTTAAACATGCGCTATCTCTCATTCTTCTTCGGTTTTTGTCGTGATGTTTACCGAATGTTAGAACTGACTTGTCAGACTTAGGTCTGAGATCCTGCTCTTCGGTGAAGGCGGGGGTGGTGTTTGGTACCACATCCAATGGTGCCAGCTCATGACTGGTGTTTGGTATTGTATCCGATGATACCTGTATGGTGAAGACATCTGCCTGGAAGACCGTCCTCAGTTTACCAAGATAATAAGATTTTTGACAGGTGAGGTTGTTTGAGTATTCTATATAAACACTCGCACCAATCCTATCATTCATTTTAGATCCATCAGTATAGCATTTGATTACGTTGCTTTCCAGCTCTTTTTCGTAATCTCTTGCGCCTGTTCTGTCATAAACCATACATGTGAAATGCTTTTCAAATGATCTGGTTTTAATCATAAGGTTACCGGGCACATGCAAGAGCGGTAGTTCCTTCCTAGCCTCATTACACAAATCCACGTGACTCTTTGTTTTTCCAGTAGTCCCAACAGATCTTGACCACCAGACCCATGAGATCTATTCTATAGGATCCCCGTATCGCTTCTGCCTTCAGGAATTCTTTAATCTAAGGGATATTCAACAGCATCTCCAATGCTCCAGTAGGTGTGCTCTGCTCGGATATGCTGAAGAAGTCATTAAACAAGCAAGTCTTTGTACCTTCTGGAGTTTCTTCCTCAAGTAGTTTCTCTGTCCCGCGGATCCAGGAAACACATGCATACGACAAAATGGGACATACCATAGCAATGTATATCCACCTCATTACATGCAGGTTAACTGCCCAGGTTTTCCCCACAATTTGTTTGCCTTGCATAAGGGCTGCAGTCGCCTTGGAGGAACTCTTTTCTATGTGGCTTTTCCTGGTTAGCTTACTGTCCAGGATTACCCCTAACAGCCTTGCCTCCTGCGAAAGTTTCAATTTCGGTCCACTCAGAAAAAGGTCACGAAGTTGGCAATTCCTTTTATATGTAAACAAGACCATTTCTGTCTTATGGCTACTGAATTCTAATTCATTTCGATTAGACCATTTATTAGGAATAATTAATGCCATTTTGGCAATGCGGCTGACCAATGATGCTTTTGAACCCGCGACCAGCACTGCGATGTCATCAGCATCAGCCTGGGCATAAATATTCCTATTTTTAAACTCCTTTAAAAGAGGATTCAGCATACAGTTCCATAGTAAAGGTGATAAAATCCCACTTTGGGGGTTTCATTTAACTACTTCCCTTTTAACAGTTGCCCTCAGTAATTCTACTTGAACTGTTCTGTGCCTCACCATATACTCAATCCATCGGATGAGTACTGGTGGCACATTGAGTTCTCGTAGCGACTTGAACATACTACTGAAGGGTATGTTGTCAAAAGCTCCAACGATATCTAAAAAGACACCGAGTGCCATCTTCTTTTTTGTTAGTTTACGCTCTATACAGATCACGAATTCATGAACCGCAGTCTCGGTAGAGACCCTGGCTCGGAACTACTGTGATTGAATGATAAATATTGCATAAATGTGTGTTTGAGAGCTAATTTTTTTTGACAATCATTAATAAATATTATAAATTTATATATTAATACAATAGCAATGCCTGGAAAAATCATGGATTATATGGAAAAATGCGCGCATGAAAAGTAATATTCTTAAGATTTTATTAAACCTGGAGAAGTAAAGGACAAGAAATTCAACCTGGAAAAGTAAAGAACAAGATATTCTAGGAAAGTAAAAAATAAGAATTTTTTAGACTTAAAATATTGCAGCTAAAAAATAAAATTTGAATATTGATATTTTATTTATTATTTGCTTATGTTGTTGTTTATTGTTGAGTTAGAAATGATGTCAGTCGCTGGATTGAACTTATTTCCCCCTATTATTTGCATATATTTATGTAGTGAAAATTGTTTGAATAAAATTAATTCATTAGTTAGTTAGTAGATGGAATTAATAATTTTATAATTTACATAAAAATGAATTAAATGATCCTAATTATGATATAATAAAATTATTAATTTAATTTAATTAAACATTGCCTCCAAACAGAAACAAACTGCACTTTTCTGAGACTGATCCCCCCCCCCGCCACCTTGCAGAAAAAATCCATTTTTATAGATTTGTCCACTTGGAAAATTTTCTTTTAAATTACGACTTTTAAAGGTTTTCGCCTATGCTGAATAAGAAAATCTCAGTTTGAGATATAAAGACTGCTTCCATCTCCCTTCCAAATTAAATTCAATTTTAACGATATTTGTTAGTTGAAAGTACAGAATAGTTACAAAATACCATCCTCTCACCATGTTAAGTATGCGTTTTACAGAAAATTGGGTGAAAAGGCATTTTTCCTATATGTAAACACTTTGAAGATTGCGAATAAAGAGGACATACTTATCTCCATTTTCGCCATTGTAATGGCTGGTATACCCTTTTAGCTTTATAGCGGTAGACATTTTGTTAAAACTAAAAACACAATAGCAACTGTTCTACTCAATGAATGTCGTAATTTGGCGATATATTACTATTTTCAACATGTCATTGAAGTAAGTACTGTTGTTTTTATTAAAACTTTATATTTAACAACAACAAAAAAAAATCGATTTGTCGACTTTATCTTAAAAATAATTTACGATGCTAGCCTACACATTTACAGAATTATTAAAAGTAATTTTTATGGACAATTAGGGGCAATGGCATTTTTCCTATATGTAACCACTTTGAAGATTGCGAATACAGAGGACATACATATATCCCCTTTCGCTTTTTTTGTTTTATTTTACTTCAGTCGAATTTCTCAGAAATCAAGGTGCCCACAACCTGGGGCTAACACTCGAATTCTATATGTGATACTCGAATGTTCCATTTAGTGTAATGGCTGATATACTCTTTTAGCTTTATAGCGGTAGACATTTTGTTAAAATATACAAGGATTTTGACATACTGGAAATCAACCCAATGATATAATTTACAATTCAGGCGTTATTCCTTGTTCTTACATTTAGATTTGTTTTTGGTATATTGAGATATATTCAATATTTACTTCGTCTCTTGTTTACTTTCTTTTTTTGTTTTCTCATTTTTGTCTAGCATCTAGATTTGTTTTCGTTATATTGAGATATATTCAATATCTATTGGCCCCTTGTTTATTTTTTTATTTTCTCATCATTTTTGTCTAGCTGAGATGGGCCAACCTAGCGGATGACAAGCATTACCATGTTATCTTATACATTCCAACTGAGATATTTCAAAGATTCTAACATTCCCTTTAAGTGCTATTGTTTTTTTTTGTTTTTTTTTACATAGGCATCACCACATTATCAAGGCCAAGAGGCCACTCAAGGATAAGGATTAAAGAGTGTACAGTAGAAATTGGACAATATAGTAATCATTAGTAATGAAAATTTGGTAAATTTGATAACTTATATGGAATGGCTCATCAAGAACTTATTTACGTTAGACTTGAACACAACCATATTGTAGTCAGTCGGAAAGCAGGAAAACGGAAGACAATTCCACAGGCGTGCAGTTCTAAGAAAGAAGCTTTGTTCATGGAATCTACGTTTAGGTTTTGGCACAGATAAAGAGTGGGGGGGAATTATTGATAGTGTTTACAGCTAGACGAGTGTTTCTTGTGAAAGTTTGGCGAGGGGGGACCATAGATTGAAGCTCAGTCGAACACTTTCCATGAAAATAACGATACATCAGAGACAAACTCGCAACATCTCTTCTGTGAGATAGAGGTTGCAAGGAAGAGAAAAGGACATCTCCTACGAGGCTACAAAGTCTATTTTGAACTCTATCAAGGCAGGACAAGTCCTTTCTAGCAGCTCCTGCCCATATGTGGCAACAGTATTCCATCCTTGGACGTACCTGGCTCTTATATAGATAGAGAATAGCATCAGCAGTGAGATATCTACCGGATCGATAGAAAGATCCCACCATTTCTCCAGCGGCCTTGGCAACAGATTTGATGTACGTGTTCCATTTAAGATCAGGAGTAATGGTCAAGCCCAGAAGCTTGTCAAAACTTAAGGCCTCCTGAAGACGAGAGCCATTCATTTCAATTGATGCCATCTGTGGATCAGAATGTTGATGATGTAAAGAGAGAAGCTTGGTTTTAGATGCATTAAAAGTAACCAGCCACTCCTTACCCCATTGTACTACGTGCTCAAGATCAGAGGAGAGAGAATTGGAGAGAACTTGGTTGTTTACTGTCTTAGATGTGCTACCATAAATGGTAGTGTCGTCAGCATAAATGTCTACAAATGATGTAAGGATGTGATTTGGAAGATCATTAATGTAGATCAGGAAAAGAGTTGGGCCCAGGATGGACCCCTGAGGGACACCGGCATTAATACTGTGATCTTTTGATTTTTGCTCCTCAACTACTACTCTTATGAACCTATCAGAAAGAAATGATTTAATAATTGAGAAGACACTTCCAGCTATACCATAGCTAGAGATCTTATGAAGTAAACCTTTATGCCATACCCTATCAAAGGCCTTAGATATGTCAAGAGCAATTGCCCTAGAAAGGTTGCCTCCGTTGAGAGATTTGCTAATCCTATGTTTGAATATATTTGGAACTTGGTGCATCGAATGTATTTGCTATATAGTTTTGTTTTCCGTTTCAATTAACTAAAAAGGTTTACAAGATCAACGGAATCAGTTTTTATCAACCCAGTTGCATTTATCACAACCGGGATAATATTAATTTGCTCCGAGACAATACCGTTTTAAAATCGTTCATCAAGTCTTAAAATGTTGTTATTTTTCCCGTACATATTAAGGCCATAGACACCAATAATAGAATGTGTGATTTAATCAACTTGTGTTTTACGTATCTGCCCGCCTCTATGCATTTGTAATAGAACACTGTCATCTTTTATTTGATTGATATTGGTGGTCGTTTATGTTCCCAAATGTTCAACGATCGGTCAAGCTGCTATAGATCTTCCAATGGAGGTATTTACAAACTTTGTTATGGCAGCTAGTGTAAAAACCATCTGCCAATAGGATTTGCCATCCACACATTAGGTGGCTTTGGCTCTCAGTTGCTGAGTCGCAGAACTTGCACTAGCCATTTTCTTGTAGGCGAGACATTTTTTTAAAATCCATTTGTGAGTAAGCTCTGATCTTGACTGGCAACAAGGAGTCTTTCTTCATCAAATAGAAGTCCTCCAATCTGGGGGCACTGCAGTGAAGCATCACTGTATATTTCTGGTTTACTTTATATTTCGCTTATGTTGTTTCCATCCTTGTTGTGGCTATCTTGATTTCTGTGAATTTTTTTCTTCTGGCAATCTGTGTTGCTGGTTCATTATCGACATTATTTTCCAGTATGACATCCTACAAGTGTTCAACAAGCTTTGTGACTGAGATTTGTTTGAATAGACGTTCATGGTGATAACGCACAATTTCCATTTCCTTTCGAACTTTTGATGTACTAGCCAGTACTCGACTCCATTCTTTTTGTTGTACTCACGTATTTACATATTTAACAATTGGTATTTTCTTACACTTTATGTACGAGAACACAAATATTAAAATAATGGACAAGAATATAACTTTTCAGAGTTTTATTTTACATGAAAAAAGTTGGAGTTTATATTTGATTCCATTACTATTAAATTATATACCAGTGTTTTTTTACGTTTAGACGTCGCTTTTACAACATGTATCTTTTTTTCACAACATTTTCGGTCTTCCCTGGATTGTGTCAAAGTCTTTTATTATTCCATTTGCTATTACAAGAATCAGTGTAAAGTTAATATCTTTTGTGATTTTGTTTTTAAACAATTCTTTATTTCCTTCTATTATTTTATATTCTACACTTTCGCTTATTTATAAAAAATATTTCATTTAGAATAGTTTCATCAACCCTGATACTTTACAGGTGTGTTCTATGTAATACTGTCTTGCTTGAAGTTATCATATCACAGATTGTGAATTCTAAGAATAAGAATATAAAAATATTTTCTAAGAATGGCATTCACTGCTTGTGTGTTTTTATATGCCTCACTAAACTTGATTTAAAAAAACAATTGTAGAAAAATGTCTTTTCCATTTTTTTTCATTTTTCTTCATCTTTTTCTTCTAGGGAGTGGGACATCCAACCAGATGTCTACCCTATTTGAGTGAGTCCAACCAAGTGATCTTTTCAAGATTCTAGCCGTCCCTTTCAATGCAATCGTTTGTATTTCACTTGCACTTGGTTCACCGAGTATGCTTGCTATGTACTTTTTAAAGTTCGTTTTCATAAGCCCAGTTGCTCCTATGATGGTGGGTATAATTGAAACTTCTTTTAATTTCCAATTTCGTTTCATATCATACATAAGTTCTTGATACTTTGTTATCTTTTCCCTCTCAGCGCTGTTAAGACCTGCATCATTGAGTACACTGACCTCTATTATGGTCGCTTTTTTATTTGCTCTGTCCCAAATCACTATATCTGGTTTAACAGCTGCGTTTTCTAGATATGTACCAGTAGGGATTTTGCAGTCATAGTGAATGGTGTAGTTGTCATTTCCAACTGTTAGTTCGGGTATATGTTCCTAGGATTTTTTTACTACACTGAACGTTTAGTTTCTTACATATCTTCCAATGAAGGTATTTGCAAACTCCGTTATGGCGATCTGTATAATAACCATCTCCGTTATGGCGATCTGTATAATAACCATCTCCAAGTAGGACTTTTCAGGTGACCCACACTCTCAACCTCAGTGCTACAGAACCTGCATTTATTATTGTTGCTTAGACCACACATCTTTTTGAAGGCGTTTGTCATGAGGCCCTGGTCTTGTGCAGCCAATATCAACCTCTCTTGGTCGTAATGGAGTGATCCTCTTTTGAGCCAGTGCAGGAAACCATCCCTATCGATATATTCTTGGGATAGTTCAGTCGGTAGGTATTTTGCCTGTTTATGGTTGGCCCATCCTGTTTTAACGCTATGGAACTGGCTATGTCAGTGGCAGACTTGTTTGGGTTCTCAGCATCATTTGTAAAGCAATCCTTTCCAAAATGAGTGGCAAGTTGTATTATAGATGTTGTACAACTTGCTCGGTTCTCATGATGGTCTTTAAGTTTCATATGCTTGGGGTTACAGGAACTTACGTACTGACCTATGCTGACGATTGTGGCTCTGTGTTGATGATTGACTTCCGAGAGTCCCATACCTCCTTCTCGCCTGGGTAGGTACAAACGAGGCATGCACTGATTTTTATAAAAGTTACAAGGTTAACGTTTTCCTTGTCTTTGTGTCAAGCCTATTTATGTCTTTCTGAGGCCAGTCAATAATGCCAAAACTATATGTTAGTACTGGCATGGCAAGTTGGTTGCCGTAACTTTGTTCTTGTTTGTGATTTCAGTTTTGCAGATTTTCCTTACCCGGCGTAAATATTCTTGGCTTAGTTTCTCTCTCATCTTGGAATGCTGGATGGACTCATTTTCATCAATGCCGAGGTATTTGTATGTTTCCTCTTCATCCAATTCTCTGATTTCATTACTTTCATCGTGGTGCATGTTTTCAGTAGATATCTTCTTCCTAGCTTTCAGAGTACACTTAGCACACTTATCGAGCCTGAGCTTCATTTTGATGTCATTGGAAAACGTGTGAACAATTTTTAGTAGATGATCTAAATCCTTATCCGAGCTAGCATATAACTTCAGATCATCCATGAAAAATAAATGGTTTATTACCTTGGAAGTTTCTCTTTGGCGGCTGTAGCTTAGATTATATGCAACTTGGCAGTTCTTTAAGAGTTTACTGAGAGGATCAATTGCTAAGCAAAATAGTAGAGAAGATAAGCTGTCTCTTTGGAAGATTCCTTTTTTTATTTTTATATTTGCAATGGATATCCTTCCCCCCGTTATGGTTTAAGGTAATTGATGTTTGCCACTCCTTCATTTGGGCAGCTAAAATTTCTCGTATGGTCGGGTGGATCTTGTATAATTCGAGACAGTTTAGTATCCACGAATGGGGTACACTATCAAATGCTTTCTGATAATCTATCCATGCCATATTTAGATTTTTTCTTTTCCTGCAATCTTCCAAAATGGTCTTATTAATGAGCAATTGATCTTTGGTTCCCAGGCAGTTTTTCCTGCATCCTGTTTGTTCTTCCTCAAGATAATCTCCAGATGAAAGATGTTCATAGCTGTTGTCAGTAAATTAATAGCAAATAATTTGGGGTTTGAGATTAATAGTGAATTAATAGTAAATACGTTATGAGTTGAGAAAATAGTAAATTAATAGCAAATAATATGGAGTTTTAAATTAACAGTTAATTAATCTAACTATTATGTCTACAAAAGTGGAATTGTCTGTGTGTGTACATTTCCCTAGCAAACCACTCTGTCAATTCGTAGTCTACAATCTCGAGATTTGACATAAGGGGTATTGAGATTTCGGCCAGAAATTTGGTTATCAAGTTCAGCAATCTGAGCTTTGAGAACTCTACCAAACTCATCCGCCAATTTTAGGTCGGGACACTTGAAGTTTTAGACGTCGGTTACCTGGACATGAGTACAAATTTTTATCATATATATATATATATATGCATATAAAGTTATTAACAGTACACAGGGCCCGAGCAAAGCCGGGCTGCTCCGCTAGTAAATAGTTTCCCTGCTTTTAACTATTAAGCTTGTATCGCCTTTTAATAGCCATGATGGTGTCGCTTCATAAGCTTTCAACATTCTGGTGAAGCGTCTGCTGTAATGATCATGTAGTGCTGTTAGCTGTTTTAACCAGAAGTTAGATATGTTGTCAATGTCAGGTTTCTTGTGATTTGAAGCTTGTGCCAGCTTTGCTCTAATTTTTTCTGATGTTACTTTGCTCTAATTTTTTCAATCTGAGTTCCTATATATTTGACGAAGTCTGAATTTTGAGAACAAGAATATCTACATAAACTGCAAGCATATGGCCTTTCCTTAGAACGCACTATTCCTTGTAAAAGCTAATGTTAGTTAGCCATAGAAGAGAGATCTAATTTGGGCTGCGAATACTATGTGATTTTTAATATTTGGTCAGGGTTTATTTTTTTAGAGTAACCCATCCTCATGCAAGATTGACCTGATGTAGGCATTCAATATCTCTGTCCAGTATGAGTTCTTATATGCCCTAATAATGTTGATTTTTCATAACAAGTATATCCGCACAATTCACAAGAATACAGCTTTTCGTTTTTTTTAAAATTTACTTCAGTCAGAAGTTCTCAAAAATCAAGGGGCCCACAACCTGGAGCTAACACTTGAAGTCTATATGAGATACATAGATATTCGAATGCTCCACTTAAGTTCTTTATTTCTCAAACACTGAGTTAATAAAGAAGTTGAGAACATAATTTTCCTCTCCCCAATTGACCATTTTCATATATTATATTATATCTTTATTTTGGTCTCTTGGTCTTACTGAATTTCAGGACAAGAATTTATCTAGTCTCGTGGAGTTTCCAGTTTCGTGCTGTTACTTGAGGTAACATCACTTGGAGAAGGTGCACCATTCCTCGTACAAGCTAATATGGGTTAGTCATAGCGAGGAGATCTTATATGGGCAGCGAATACTATGTGATTTTGAATATTTGGTCAGGGTTTACTTCTTTGGAAAAAGTATCCTCATGCCAGATTGTTCTGACAAACCCATGTACAGAGAGACCTTAGACATTTGAAGACCGTGTCTAGTAGGCATTCAAGTTCTCAGTGTGGGTACTCATATGTTTAATTAATGATGCTTTTCTAGAACAAGAATATTCACATACTTCACAAGAATGTGGCTTTTCCCCAGTATGAGTTCTCAAATGTGTAATTAAATGTGATTTTACAGAAAAAGAATATCCACACAACTCACAGGCATGCGGTTTTTCTCCAGTGTGAGTTCTCATATGACTAACTAAAGATGATTTTTGAGAACAAGAATATCCACAAACTTTACAAGAATGTGGCTTCTCCCCAGTGTGAGTTCTCATATGTTTCACTAAAGATGATTTTTCAGAACAAGAATATTCGCAAAGTTCACAAGAATGTGGCTTTTCTCCAGTGTGAGTTCTCATATGTCTCACTAAAGATGATTTCTGAGAACAAGAATATCCACAAACTTTACAAGAATGTGGCTTTTCCCCTGTGTGTGTTCTCATATGTTTTACTAACTTTGATTTTTCAGAAAAAGAATAGTTACACACTTCACAAGAATGTGGCTTCTCCCCGGTGTGAGTTCTCATATGTGTCAATAAATTTGATTTTACAGAACAAGAATATCCGCACACTTTACAAGAATGTGGTTTTTCTCCAGTATGAGTTTTCATATGTGCCAATAACGATGATTTTTGAGAAAAAGAATATTTACACACTTCACAAGAATGTGGCTTTTCTCCAGTGTGAGTTCTCATATGTGTTACTAATGTTGATTTTTGAGAACAAGAATATCCACATACTTTACAAGAATGTGGCTTTTCCCCAGTGTGAGTTCTCATGTGTCTCAGTAAGTTTGATTTTTCAGAACAAGTATATTCACACACTTCACAAGAATACAGCCTTTTCCCAGTGTGAGTTCCCATATGTCTCAGTAAATTTAATTTTTCAGAACACGAATAATCACACACTTTACTAGAATGTGGATTTTCCATAGAGGGAAATATCATGTGTCACTTTTTCATAGTTTGATCTGTTTAAAAATATAATAACAAGAATGTGGCTTTTCCGTACTCTGTATCAGCATGTTTCAATAGAATTTATGCTTAAACATAATTACATATAATATAGTCTTTTTTAAATCCTAATTAATTTTTAAGCAAACTTAATTTCATGCAAAGAAAATACCTCACAAGAATATTGCATTTATAAAGTGTTTCTTTTCAACAAGATATTTCTTATTATTTTAGTTTCCAGTACTGTATAAAATATTGTCTTTTTAAAAGCCATACAGTTTTCTGCAATTTGAGATTCCCTCTCTTCTTACTGGCCGCAGATATCTAAATAAGGTAATGATACTCCATTGAAAGTCAATAATCGCATTCCATCAGGAACATCTGTAAAACATTAATAAAATTCGATATTTTAGTATTTGCATTCATATATTCCGAATATTTATTATCAGTATTACTGGATTAAACTTACAATCGCTAGATTAACTCTAAAAATCTCATATAACTAAATATTTTCTAACTTTACTCAGAACCGGTCGACACAGGTGTTGCTTAAGATATAGTCTAGTTGATAATGTTTTTTTTATTTTCTTATACTGAGAATTGAAACATTTATACTTATATATTCCATACTACAAAATAATATATATATATATATATATATATATATATATATATATGTATATATATATTTGTAGTCATCAGCATACAGTCCTGTTTTGTTGTATCACAACTCATCAGTGCCGCTAGACTAGCACCTCTCCAAAGCCAAGGATTGAACCTAGAACCATCGTGTTGACAGTCGGCAGTTCTCCCACTCAAACATGGAATCAACCCGCGTAAATAACTCGTCAGAATGTCTATTAAAATAGACACCCGCCACCACTTTTATAGTGCTCAAATCGCCTGTTCGTAAACAAACAATATATATATAAGACACACACATATATATATATATATATATATATATATATGTGTGGTACTATCGCTTCCACGGTGCGTTACTTGGTTGAGGAACGTCCTGGGAATGCAACCAGCTCCCTGGATGAATAAACGATATCCAAAGATATCCAACGATAGGCACATATTGGAAAACATTAAAAAACGGGTTGATATATCGTCAGCCCTAACTGGCTGGCATGGGTCGCTTCTTCGTTGTGTCATTACAGGCATCTTCCCATTGTCGGCATAATTGGCATGCTGCAATCGAACGCTTGTACAGAAATAGCAAACAAATGCATTTTTATAAAAAAATATATAATTTATTTAAGATTTAACAATGAGGAGCATATTTTTATAAAGACCAGTTGAAACCAGATGCATGCTATGTCACGCCTGCCGACCCCAGAATGCAAGCGTCAACTGTTTAAAACAATGAAATTATATTTAATTCTCTCTTTCTTCATTGGAAGAGAGAAAAGGGGAGTGAAAGAAAGAAATAGAGAGAGAGAGAGAGAGAGAGAGAGAGAGAAGGGGGACATTCATACATAACGTTTAAACATTTTGTTTTTGTATTCATGATTGCTTTCGGGTTTGAACTTTCAAATTCTAAGGTCTTATAGCATTTTGCCTTGGTTCAATATTATACACGAGCTGTCATCCTTGGCTTGAGTCATAGCAGAACATTTTTAAAATGACAAACACCTGCTTACACATCTGCACCTCACAAATACAGACCAAGTTAGGCACAAGGTTTATTAAAGTAGAAGCCCCTTCCTCGCTCTCCCAAAAGGGGCGTTTTCCATTGTGCCACATATATACATGTATCTTAATGTAACAATGAGAGTAAATTACATAAAAATATATTTATTACATACATTGTAATTAAAAAAATACTTGTCAGTTTGCATACGGCATTCTAAATTCTGACTTGCTCAATTCAGATCCAAGAACAAAACTGCCCTGTACTGTTAACTTTAGGTTTTTATATGGCTTTTTTTTGGGGGAAGAGGAGTCTCATTGATATGAAAATTCAATGCACATCGCACAACATTTCGATGATCCTTAAAGTTCACCTCATCACCCATGTCAAGATCTGCAATTATATCAACTTCAAACACCGCTAGACATTACTAGCCTATCAAACACCACCAGACACTAATATCCTAACAATGCTAGACAGTACTAGCCTCTCAAATTTATGCAAGAATCATTGCTAGACTTTACTCACCTCTCAAATGCTGCTAGACTTTACTCACCTCTCAAATGCTGCTAGACTTTACTCACCTCTCAAATGCTGCTAGACTTTACCCACCTCTCAAATGCTGCTAGACTTTACCCACCTCTCAAATACTGCTAGACTTTACCCACCTCTCAAATACTGCTAGACTTTATTCACCTCTCAAATACTGCTAGACTTTATTCACCTCTCAAATACTGCTAGACTTTATTCAATTCTCAAATACTGCTAGACTTTATTCACCTCTCAAATACTGCTAGACTTTATTCACCTCTCAAATACTGCTAGACTTTACCCACCTCTCAAATACTGCTAGACTTTACTCACCTCTCAAATACTGCTAGACTTTATTCACCTCTCAAATACTGCTAGACTTTATTCACCTCTCAAATACTGCTAGACTTTAGTCACCTCTCAAATACTGCTAGACTTTAGTCACCTCTCAAATACTGCTAGACTTTAGTCACCTCTCAAATACTGCTAGACTTTAGTCACCTCTCAAATACTGCTAGACTTTAGTCACCTCTCAAATACTGCTAGACTTTACTCACCTCTCAAATACTGCTAGACTTTAGTCACCTCTCAAATACTGCTAGACTTTAGTCACCTCTCAAATACTGCTAGACTTTACTCACCTCTCAAATACTGCTAGACTTTACTCACCTCTCAAATACTGCTAGACTTTACTCACCTCTCAAATACTGCTAGACTTTACTCACCTCTCAAATACTGCTAGACTTTACTCACCTCTCAAATACTGCTAGACTTTATTCACCTCTCATTTCTTGCGGCTTTCAGTTGTCATTTTAATCTTTTCATTTCTTTCACCTTTCAAATATGACACAAATCATTTAATATTCCCATTTCTCAACGCTTTTAGTTTTCAAAGTTTATGCATATCGTTTTATATCTCCTTTCAAGTTTCATTTTGTCTTTTCTTTTATATCATCTTTCAGGGTCAAAGTCTTATTGATATGCAAATATGCAATGAATATCACACTACATACATGTTTTTCCATTTTTCAAGCACATACATATAATAGATATATTATAAAAAATTATCAAAAATATTTTAACTTATCAGTGTATTAATATTTCAGCTATCTTTAAATATCTGTACAAACTATTTTTAAGTTTACTAATTAGTAAATGTATTTGCAAATATATAATAAACATTTAACCTAAATGTATAATTTAATAATATCTCAATAGTTTTGGTCCCACATAGTAGCCCCATGTATTCGAAAATGCATTGTGAGTTGTTTGGGGTAAAAAAAAAAAAAAAAACAGAAAAAAATATTTGTTCATGCTTAATTTAACTTATCATTTTGATGTTTTAAATATTAGTAAGACAAAATATTTTAAATGAAACAATTCATTTACAAATGTCTTTGTTTGCCAAAACCATGTCTGGACAAAATATTTTAAATACTAAATAGGGAAAATAAACATACTAAGAGCTGTATATCAGTGTGTGTATGTATATATGTACCAAGACTGTATATCGAGATGTTGACATATATCGGGGGTGTATATCGGAGGATGGGACATTTATATGACACTGTTATACAGCAATGACAATGTTATTTGTATAATGGCGTAAACAGTGTCAATGATGGCAATAATTTTATTTGTACATATTATTAATACAGACTGAGAGATGACATGTTAGTCTTTTAACTCATCAGAGAGGAGATACTTCTTTATGATGATAGTGGTGGGGACACATAATACTTGGAGGGAGTTATTATAAAATTCATTTACAGATGATAGACAAAAATACATTTACCTTTCAGTCGTAATGACGACGACAAAGACAAGTTTACAAATATAAATGATGAACCTTTTATTCTACCAGCTGATTGATTGATAATGGTCAGGGATTCAAGCCTTTTCAATTACATTTCTTATCTTCTTCCCTCTCGCCTCCAAGAGGGCGTCAGCTCACAGTGTGACTGACTCGACTCTCTCTGAGTCTCTTCTCTGGCTCTCTTGCTCTGCCTCTGACTCTCTGGTTCTGCTTCTATCTGTCTCTAAGTTGTAACCCCATCTCAATATATTGAGAATTTTCTTTTTTTTATGACGTCAAAGCATGCTCCACAATTTGATTCATTCATGTGGATTTCACCTATGTATGTCCAAACATGCTTTTGGCAAACAAAGAAATTTCTAAATGAATTGTTTCATTCATAACCTATTTATTTCATCATTATTTCAAAACTGCATTGTTCATATCTAACTCAGGCATAAATAATATTTAGTTATTTCCAAGAACAATGACATTCGTTCTAAATTCCTAACATTTCAATATGCTTTCTTTTTTAAAACTTTCCTTACTGGGTTTGATTCTAACCTTTTCCAAATATCATTTTTTTTTTTTTTACATAGACGTCACCACTTATCAAGGCCGATAGGCCACTCAAGGATAAGGGTTAAAGAGTGTAGAGTAGTCAAAAGGACAATATAGTAATCGATAGTAATGGAAGTTCGGTAAATTTGTTAACTTAAGTGGAACGGCTCATCAGAAACTTGTTCACGTTGGACTTGAAGACAACCATATTATAGACAGCTGGAAAGCAGGAAAACGGAAGACAATTCCACAGGCGTGCAGTTCTAAGAAAGAAGCTTTGATCATGGAATCTATGTTTAGGTTTAGGTACAGATAAAGAATGGGGAAAATTATTGATAATGTTTTCAGCTAGTCTAGTGTTTCTTGTGAAAGTTTGGCGAGGGGAGACCATAGATTGAAGCTCAGTTGAACACTTTCCATGAAACTTATCTAGTTTGCTCTTTTACTTACTGGGGTCTGCCCCTTTTTACATAACACATTCGGACTTTAATTCAATGTAAAGGTGCATATGTTTGGTTTGGGGCATTTGTAAATTATTTACTTTATAAATAATTCATATTAACCCCAAAGGAAACAGGGAAGAGGAAAAGAATTACAAATAATTTTAAATTATTTTTTTTTTCCTTCGTGGATAAGTCACAATTAAAGGAGAGAGTAACAACATATGGGACCTAATCCACATCCAAAATTTTGTAATAAAACTAAGAAAGCAAAAACAGATCTAAATCTTCTCTCCCCCTTTCCATAAAAATTGGAAACTCCTAACGATTACACTGACTTCTATCTGGTCATGAATTTCATACTTATTTTACTTTAAATTTATATAGCCAACTTATACCTCACTCTAAAATCTTGGATATTATTATTATTATTATTTGTGATAATTAAATTGATTGACTTACCGAGGGTGGCTCGGTGGGAAGGGAAAGACACTCATGGCTGTGAACGGCCCGGCCTGGTGTTTGTTAATGAAGAAAATAAGATGTCTATTCCTTATAGCTTAAATAGACATTCCAGTCTCGTTTCAATCTCGCTGAACGAGAGATTGAGACTATAAAAACAGTCACCTTTGTAGGCTTGTTGTTGTTGTAGTTTGTTCTTGTCGTTGTTAGAGATCAATCAGACCGGTACGACAACTGTTAACAGTGCGTTATATTTACAAGAATATGTTTGCTTGTAAGCAACGAGGTAATTTTTCGTTGCAAGTTAAACGTCTTTTCTCCCCCCCCCCCCACTCGTCGGTAGGAAATATCGACATATTATTATATTTATTATTATCATTATTATTACTTAATTCTTTTTCCGGATATTTTTAAGGCTCTTGAAACCTAATAGCCAACTAATATGTTTTTTTAGGGGGTAAACTAAATATTTACAAATATGTTTTCCTACATTAAGTTACTGCTTACTTGTGATGGCCAAAAATGTGTGCATTTTATGTAAATCTTATAAAAGAAAGTCATCCCCATTCTAAAATCGTAAATATTGGGATATAAAAAAAAAAGAATTAAGCAAAATTCTCTAGTGGTATAATAGGTAAATGTAAACAGAAATTTTGAATGTAAAAAAAAAAAAAAAATGATGTACGTGTGCGCTTATTTTACCGTGCTAAAATAATAATGTTATTATTTAAAAAGCAATTCTTAACATAAAGAGGATGGCGTTTTGTAGCGATTTTGTACTTTCATTTTACAATTTAATAAAAAAAGATATCGTAAAACTTTGATTTAACTTGAAAATACAATTTAAAAATAGCATGGAAACATAAGTGCGGCATAACCAACAATAAAATAACGAAAAAGCAGTCCCCCCCCCCCAGTTGTCTAACAATTCAACAAACTTCGAATTGAATTATTATTTCTCAGAAAAGACACAAGTTTTACTTATTTTGGACTTACATCTAAATATCAGACTGAATAATATATTTGTCAGAATTTTTTTTTTTAATTCGGAGATTCATACTTTTTTTTATTCACATCTATTATAAAACATAATGGAATTATTTTTTTTTTTATTAGATTGCAATAAAAATGAATTTTTATAATGTTAAAAATTATTTAAAAGTTATTGAAAATAATTGTTTTAATGTAAAAAAAAAAACAAAAACAAAAAAAAACAGGCTTACTTTTCATTCATTTTTAAAAAAAATATTTTCAAGTTATTGGGTATTATTAAAAGTGTAAACAAAAAACAAACAAACAAAAAAACAAACAAAAAAAAAACAAAAAAACAAAAAAAATCTTACCTTTCATTCCAGGAATTCAATACAAAAAAAAAGTGCGATTAATTCTGTGTTCTTTTGTGTTCAAAATAGAAAATCTGTTTTGTTTGTTAGGATTTCTTTAGTAAATTGATACAACTTTTGTTTTATGTGTTCAATTCATTAAGAAATAAAACATATGAAAATATAAAAGAATCAAAATTAACATATGAAAAACATGATTTAAACGTGAAAATATTTAAAAAGAAAATCAACTGCTAAAGAACAATGAATTTCGGTCAGCGTCTAACGGTGTAATCATTAATCCGTTCCTCGTTTAAAAATGTCTGTTTATTAGTGAAGTGTGCCCAACTGCCGAATGGTAATCCGGCATATTCCTCGAGAACCCTATATATACTCTTTAAACCCCACATCACATAAAAGGAACAAATTCCCCAATTATTGGTACGTTACTATGGAAACGAACATACAAACAGGACATACGCAATATAAACAGAACTATTTTGGGTAATCCGGAAGAAAGAGAGACCCGTTTCCTCCGTTTGCCTATAGGTGACGTTAATGTCTCTCTACCCAGTTACGGAAGCACAAAATGTATATTATGGCACCCTTGAAATAAGAATAAATGTTTTTGCTATATTTTAATTTTAAACATGTTTTTGTTTTTATTTTTTTTTTGCAAACATATTTAAATTTTAGGGTTTGTATTACTGTACACATAGATTCGAAAAAGTGGTCAAAAATTAAAATATACAACAAAGAAATACTAACAGTAGCTATAAAAGTTACTTTGCAACCTACCTGAATCATTTATTAGTGTTTTTAAGTAGTTTTAAACGCTGTTTATTTGATACCAAATATTAACTTTTTACGAGTCGTAAGAATTCAAGATGGCCAAAATTAATATCCCCCTTCTTCTTCGCAGAGAGAAGACTCGTTTTCAAATTATAGTTCGCACATATTTTGGTGGGGAGGAGCTTGCCTCGTTTTCAGCACGTGTCTCTGCGGACATATGTCTCTGCGGACAGTTTGCGTTTAAATTTTTTTTTTTTGTTTACATTTTTTAGAAGTTCCGTCCTCGTAATGAAAGTATTTGTAAACATTACATTTAATTTAGATATTTATTGCGCACAAATACTTTTTAGTTTTTTTTTTTTGTTTTATTTTGGGAGGGGGGAATAACATATAAAGTGGTCAAAACGGTAAATATTTTTTTAAGTTTACATTTTTAAGAAGTTTTGGTACTGCTGCAGAGAGTGACCTGGACGTAAATAATAACGCTATTATTTAAAAAAGCCAGTCTTAACATGGGGAGGGGAGAGTGTTTTGTACCTATTCTATACTTTAACCTTACAATTGAATAAAAAACACACCATAAAACTTTAATTAAACTTGGAAATACGATTTGACACGGTAAGTTTGGGAAAAGGAATTATCATTAAAAAACTAGACAAAATACGGTTAAAAACTCGCTCAATATATGTTTCCGTGTACAGTAATACAAACTCGAAACGTGTTTTCGAGGGATTTTCGGGTGTGCTGAAAACGAATATCACATTTTCACGATTTTTCTGCATGTTTTATCCAGTAATATACGCTTTTCGGAAACTTAAATTCATATCATACACCTTTCGGAAACTTAAATTCATATCATACACCTTTCGGAAACTTAAATTCATATCATACACTTTTCCGAAACTTCTTTTAAATTTATATCCATCGATTCCTGTATTTTTCTGCAACCTAACAACTTCCAATTTCTGAAAAAAAAAAAAAAAAAAATGGCTCAAGCGCAGATTGCTTATAGGGATTTCAGTGAATTGTCACTGATGTCAATGGGCACAACCTTCCGTTTCGAGTTTGTATTACTGTACACATAGATTCAAAAAAGTTGTCAAAAAACAAATATATAACAAATAAATGTTATCAAAACAAGATAAGTTACTTTTCTACCTAACTGGGTATGTTTTAGTGTTTTTATTTAATGTAACATGTTTATTCAGCTCGAAAAATATACAATGTTTATCGATGTATTGGAAAATTAAGAATGGCGACCGACTCTCTCTTTAACACGGTAAGTTTGGGAAAAGGAGGTAAAAATAAAAAAAATATGCAAAATACTGTTAAAAACCCACTGAATACATGTCAACCTATGTCACGGAAACATATATTGAGCGAGTTTTTAACCGTATTTTTTCTAGTTTTTTATTGATAATTCCTTTTCCCAAACTTACCGTGTCAAATCGTATTTCCAAGTTTAATTAAAGTTTTATGGTGTGTTTTTTATTCAATTGTAAGGTTAAAGTATAGAATAGGTACAAAACACTCTCCCCTCCCCATGTTAAGAATGGCTTTTTAAATAATAGCGTTATTATTTACGTCCCGGTCACTCTACTCTGCACTAGTACCAAAACTTCTTAAAAATGTAAACTTAAAAAAATATTTACCGTTTTGACCACTTTATATGTTATCCCCCCCCTCCCAAAATAAAACAAAAAAAACTAAAAAGTATTTGTGCGCAATAAATATCTAAATTAAATGTAATGTTTACAAATACTTTCATTACGAGGACGGAACTTCTAAAAAATGTAAACAAAAAAATGTAAACGCAAAATGTCCGCAGATACATATGTCCGCAGAGACACGTGCTGAAAACGAGGCAAGCTCCCCCCCCCCAAAAAAAATATGCGCGAACTATAATTTGAAAACGAGGCTTCTCTCTGTGAAGAAGAAGGGGGGTATTAATTTTGGCCATCTTGAATTCTTACGACTCGTAAAAAGTTAATATTTGGTATCAAATAAACAGCGTTTAAAACTACTTAAAAACACTAATAAATGATTCAGGTAGATTTCAAAGTAACTTTTATAGCTACTGTTAATATTTCTTTGTTGTATATTTTAATTTTTGACCACTTTTTCGAATCTATGTGTACAGTAGTACAAACCCAGAAAATCAACTGCTAAAGAGCAATGAATTTAAGTCATCGTAACACGGTGTAATCATTTTTTCGTTCTTCGTATAAAAATGTCCGCTTAGTGTGCCGAATTGTTTCCCTATCAAGTTTTGATTGTATTTTTCAATCCGTTGGGATTTCATTATAAAATGTCTTTTCTTTTTTGTATGTCTAATTTATTAAAATAAATAGGATACATGAGGCTTTAAAAATCGAGTTTTTTTTTTTTTTGAAAATTGTCATTTCATTATTATTTGAATTAGGTCAAACCATTGTTAACATCCCAGATGAGAACTGTAGACAGAACAATCGGCAGATTTGCTGTTTAGTTATACAGATAGCCTTGAACCATGTAATCACTAAAAGTCTTAAATCTTAAAGGTTAACACCGGTATCGAGCAGAAGTTTGTTTACATGTTTCACAACTTTAGATGGGCAAATTATAATCACATAATTATTGAAAATAAAGAAAGGCAAAATAAAGTAATAATAATTAAAAAAAAAAAATGTTCATAGGGAATATTTAATAAAAATTTGGAGTTTTTTTTTTTCGTAAATATCTTTTTAAGTATGAACTTAAGGATCAAGTAGAGATTAGATACCCCGGTAGCAGACGACAAAGATAGGCGCACATTTCAAGTGAGACCGGTTGTTCGACCTTAACATTGCCGTTGGTTGTTTGTAAACACGTCAAATAGCAGACATGTCCGAATGCTTTCGAGCAAGATTTTTTAAAAAAATATTTACAAAACATTTTCTTTAATATTAAATATTTACAAAACTTTTAAGGATTAAAAAAAACAACAACTTTTTTTCTATTTAAGCAAAACTTCGCAGTAGTAAGTAATAAAATATATTAGTAAGTAACAAAACTTTTTAATGTAAGTAATAAAATATATTAGTAAGTAACAAAACTTTTTAATGTAAGTAACAAAATATATTTAAATAAATAAGTGTCTTTCTGTGTGAGTTCTTTTTATATATTTACAGAACTTTTTAATACAATTATTAATAAAACCAGTAATAATAATAATAATAATAATAATAATAAATGGTAAATTTTTACAACGTGCCCGGCCTTAGCATATTATAAACACTCCAACCTCCCTATGCTAAGAACGTCTTTCAGAATAACACCCCTTACATCAAAAGCTGTTCTTAACGTGGGGAGGTGTTTATTCCGAAAGCCGTTCTTAACTTGGGTGGTTGGGGGTGTTTATACTATGCTGGGGCAGGTCGTAAAATAATACCAAATAAATAAATAAACCGACGTTATAACAGATAATTTCGGATGATGTCAATTAAAAAATACACAATTAAAAGAAAAAATTGAAATGAGATTATCATAACCAAAGTATTAATGGCAGAAACAAAGATAAAATAACTGACTTGTTCGGATTTTTGCGACCAAGATTAATTTTTATGTACACTGTGTGTGTGTTTATCTTTCTTTGTGCGTTTTTAATACAATTCAAGATTTATTTAAAGTGCGATGTAGGTAGGAGGTCAGTAAAAAGAGAAATCCTTCTAGACCGAGGCAATTTTTATGCATAATAAAATCACAAGATAAACAATCGAGATTAATATATATATATATATATATAAACTCCGCGGATTAAGGACTATCCACTTATCTTGTGCTTCCTTTTTTAAAATTAAATATGTTTTTAACTCTTTTTCAAGATGTCTTTTAACATGTTTTATTAATCATTTGTTCATATATATATTTACCAGTGGTGAAAAAACCGGACTAGAGTGCTCAATGTGTAGTCAGAGCATATATATATATACGAGCAAACAGTTAATAAAACATGTTAAAAAACACTTTGAAAAAGAGTTAAAACATATTTAATCTGAAAAGGAAACACTAGATAAGTGGATAGTCCTTAATCTGTGGAGTTTCAAAGAAATACTTTCCTTCTCATCAGAGGCTAGGAATTAGTAAAATGCGGGATCGGACTTTGCATGCAAAAGTATTTGATGAAACAACAAGTAAGTCAAAGATCTTACTTGATAACAAAAAAGTGAAGCAGAGGGAATATGGTGAAGAAAAAGGTGATTACATGTGAACGGATAGTCTGGTGGAAGATAAATAATCCAGTGACGGTAAAATCCAAATATATAACTTCATGAATGTTAATTGAATTTCCATTTGCACAAGTAGAATCCAAGGAAATCCCGTAATTGGAAGATGGTCCAAAATAATCCAAAGGCAGAAATCCATGGAAAAATTCACAAAAATGTGTACAAGGGGGAAAAAGGAAAAAATTCCAATAATATTAATAAAAGAAAAATAAGATATGCTTTTCACTCTACTGCTGAGACATAAATATTTATGCACAATAAATGCCCGTACAGAAAATGTGCACACACTACTGCAGACTCACATGCAAAGACAACGGCAATCGGAAACCCGTTCAACACAAATGAATGCACGACAAACGCCCATACAGACAATGTACACACACTACCATGGACTCATTTGCAAAGACACTGCCAACTTGACACACGATGTCAACACGAAACAAAAATTTTCCTTCCAAACGAACAATTCACTTCACTTCACTATCCAAGCAATTCATTGCACATTTCAGCACACAACAAAAGAACAAACAAAACAAATGTCAACCTAAAAACAAAAAAAAAAGAGTAAGCGCCTTTTTCACGCGAAAGTAAATACTTTTTTTACAAACACACTCCGTTTTTGACGTTTTTTTAAACAACCACACTAACATAAAAAAAAAAACAAAAACAAAAATAAACAGGACGAAAAGTCAACTGCCGAAAATATTACTTACAAATATCTCTCTCTCTCTCTCTCTCTCTCTCTCTCTCTCTCTCTCTATATATATATATATATATATATATATATATATATATATATATATGTATATATATATATATATATATATATATATATATACGCTGCATATTTTTTTCCTAAGAAGGGGAGTATTGTGAGAGCCTTTTCTAGTGTCACACAAAAACATGCGTTCACATCTCAAGCCATATTTCTTGTCATATACATACGCACACACAAACATATGCGCACATGTACACACAAATAGATATATTAACGTTTGCATATATACACTCACATTCACGTGTATACACACACACACTAACGTACACACATGTACTCACATACGCGTACATGAACCACCACTACAAATTGGTGACACTCGAATGTGAGATGAACACACATTTCCTTCTATACCCTACACCAGTCCACCACAAAATGGGGGCACCCGAACGTGAGACAAACACACATTTTCTTCTAATCCACAAGTCCTGCAACAAACTGGCGCTCGAGTGACCTGAAACGAACATGCATGGTGACCTTTCTTTTTTTGAAAGGAATTGTTTTGAGCGAGAAGCGCGTTTTATTGGATAAAAAAAAGAACAATTCAACAAAGAAAGACAAGTGACCTACTACCGACAAGAACCTCAACGAACTACAATGACGAAACCTTTCGTCAGACTCGGCAGAAAAATAAACACGGAGCTGTCAACTTCATACCGAATTAAAAAAAAAATTTGAACTCGACAAACATTTTGTATGGTTTCCTGACATTACCCTGCAACAAACGCGAGGAGCAAAATCACATAGGCTTATGCAATTCTCTCCCGCACAGCAGACGCAACAACAAAGAAACAATTACAGGATATCCCTATCAACACATAGGAAGAAGCCGAATTAACAATGAGTTGAGATGCACCACGCACACGGATAAACTCACAACTGGAAGTTTCATTGACACTGGCAACTGGAAACTCGTTCAACACGAATGAATGCACAACAAACGACTGTACAGACAATGTACACACACTACCGCAGACTCACATGTGAAGACAACGGCAACTGGAAACCCGTTCAACACGAACGAATGCACAACAAATGCCCGTACAGACAATATACACACACTACCACGGACTCATTTGCGAAGACACTGTCAACTTGACACACAACGTCAACACGAAACAAAATATTTTCCTTCCAAACGAACAATTCACTTCACTATCCAAGCAACTCGTTGCACATGTCAGCAAACAACAACAAAAAAAAACAAACAACACAAATGTCAGCCTAAAAAAAAAGAGTAAGCGCCTTTTCCACGCATAAGTAAATACTTTTTTTTATGAACACACTCTGTTTCTGACGTTTTTTTAAACAACCACACCAACAGCAAAAAAAAAAAAAAAAACAGGACAAAAAGTCAATTGCCGAAAACAACACTTAAAAAAAATATACACTGCATATTTTTTTTCCTCTCCTAGGAAAAAAAAAACAGGACAAAAAGTCAATTGCCGAAAACAACACTTAAAAAAAAAAATATATACACTGCATATTTTTTTTCCTCTCCTAGGAAAAAAAAAACAGGACAAAAAGTCAATTGCCGAAAACAACACTTAAAAAAAAAATATACACTGCATATTTTTTTTCCTCTCCTAGGAAGGGGATTATTGTGGGAGCCTTTTCTAGTCTCCCACAGAAACACGTGTTCACATCTCAAGCCATATTACATGTCATATACATATGCGCACACAAACATATGCACACACGTCCACGCATGTATATATATTCACTTCGCATATATACACTCACATTCACGTGCATACACACACACACACTAACGTACACACATGTACTCACATATGCGCACATGTACGCACATTTCAAAGGAAATCCACACATGCGCAAAAGACCACCGGAAACAACTATAAAAGCAAGAGACAAGCTGTTTCCAGCCCTTTTCGGACTAGCTTCCGAGCTGAACGGTTCAACGAACCAGCCGCCTCCCTTTCGGGAGGTGCGCGCGCCCACGCACGTCATGTCCCCTGTTACTGTATGTGTGGGGGCAAGAGTTAACAGACAGTATGTACACCTTATATGTTTTCTATCTCCATGGCCTGGATCGACTTTTTCTCATTTTCTCTCTCTCTCTCTATACTACAATAAACTTTCCTTCTCACCAGCTAACAGCGAGAGACACACACTGAACTGGATTGACTTTCTCTCTTTCTCTCTCTACAACAATAGACTTTCCTTCTCACCAGTACACAGCGAGAGACGACACACGCCCAACTAAACGTGTGCGGTACCCTTTTCATTCATGTGTTTCTTCATGAAATAAATTCTAGTTCGTTTAATTCAATTTAACACGTAGTTCGTCTCTTTCTCAATGCAATTCATTTTCCTTATTTTGCACCCCCAATACAAATTGGCGACACCCGACCGTGAGATGAACACGCATTTCCTTCTATACCCTAGACCGCTACATGATATAATAGAACCATCTTATGCGATAGTTGTCGCTACTATTTCTTTCTGTTTTCTGTAAAAATTTGAAAAATACTAAACCTTCATCGCGTAATGAAGAACAATTGCTTTCCATTTGTTGTTGTTAATGTCTAAAGCAATGAATAGTGTTTAGAGTTTGTCCATTTCTTCCAACGAATGCTGGTTGTGTGTTCTGGTCAGCATGCAAAGTCAATGTCGGGAACCACTGTTATGTCCCTTGGATCGGTGGGAGTTGTCCCCCTTTGTTCAATGTTTATAATGTAAACTCTCGGACGTAAACGTGAATAAACGAGACTTGGTCAGTCGGCCATGTTGGTTTGAACGGTCACATATCCTTGTCCTATTATTATTAATAGAAACCTGACATAACAACCACCACTGGTCATTATTAACTTCTTACCTTTTTTTTTTTAAATTGTTGTTTTTTTTTTTTAACCCTGAGCTGTTCCCTAAAAAAAAAAAAAAAATACAATCGCTTGTTTGTGATTTCATTTTTATCTATCTTTTCGTTGCCCGATGCAATGCTGTCAAATTCCTCGGTTTGCGGGTGAAAGTATACGTGCTAATAAAACAGAACATATAATTAATAAACTCGCCAGCTTTTTCCTCATTTCTATACCGTAAGTAACACTTTTGGATAGTTATGTCCCTTTGATGACAACATCACCGGATGATGCAACTCATAACAAATTTCGGTACTTATACAGTTTAATGACGACATTAAAAAATGGAAATATTGAAAAAAATTTTTTTTGTACGTACCTGTTATAGACTGAAGTTCTTCGAAAAAAAATTTCACTTCATTTGATCAAGTAGTTTTTATTTTTTACAGCGAAAAACAATTATTTATCACGGCTACGTCAACGTGGCCATTTTGGAAATGTTATCGCAGCGCCCAGGAATTTCATAAGGGCAGGTAACTTTCCCCAAGGGCAGGTAACTGCCCTACGTAGCAGAATACCTCCATTTTAGGCCAATCTAGCCCTTTTTTTTTTCCACCAGAATGAGAATTTTTTTTTTTTTTTTTTTTTGCGAAGACAGATGCCATTTTTGGAGTGTTTTTTTTTTTTTTTTTTTTTTTTTTTTTTTAATTTGTAACAGAAGAAAATAAAAAGAATAAAATATTAGAAAAATTAGAAATGTGCAACCGAAATTTTCGAATTTAAAAAAAAAAAAACTTAGGGTTTGTATTACTGTATATGGATATGTTTTTAGTGTTTTTATTCAATGTAACATGTTTATTCAGCTCGAAAAGCATACAGTGTTTACCGATGTATTGGAAAATTCAAAATGGCGCCAGAGTCTCTCTTTAACACAGTAACTTCAGGAAAAGACGTTATAAATAATAAACTAGACAAAGTACTGTTAGAAATTCGCTCAATATATATTACCGTGACATAAGTTGACATATATTCGGTGTTTTTTAAATAGTATTTTGTGTAGTTTATTATTTATAACACCTTTCCCAAACTTACCATGTTAAAGAGAGTGTCGGGCACCATTTTGAATTTTCCAATACATCGGTAAACACTACTGCGCATGTTTCGAAAATAATCGCGTAAAAAATTCTTCAGTTCTTTGCATTCTTCAATTTCTTGGCATATTCAATAGTATTCTGCTTTAAAAATAAAAAAAAAAAGCGGAAAAAAATTGCAGATGTGATGTGCGCATCTCATTCTGGCGAAAAAAAAAAAAAAGGCTAGATTGCGAAATCTGGCCTAAAATGGAGGTATTCTGCTAGGTACATTTCCAAAATGGGCACGTTGACGTCGTCGTGGTAAATAATTGTTTTTCGCTGTAAAAAAAAAAACAACTACTTGATCAAATGAAGTGAATTTTTTTTTCGAAGAACTTCAGTCTATAACAGGTACGTACAAAAAATTTTTTTTCAATATTTCCATTTTTTAATGTCGTCATTAAACTGTATAAGTACCCAAATTTCAACAAAATATGACTTTAAATTGCTATGATAATGATAATACGAAACATGCTTGCTATGAGTACATAAATGAGAAACAGTTGCTACACTTCCATTCTAGAGTATTGCCTTCGGATTCATAAACATTTTATAAAAACGTGTACAAATCTCGACAGTCAAATAAACTAATTTCAAAACAACCAAAAATACTTAAACACTATTTTACACTGTGAGTAAAGGTGAATCTATAAAAAAAGCAAAAAAACAAAAAAACAAAAAAAACAAAAAAAAACAAACAAAAACAAAAAATTTAAAAAAAAGAAGAAATAAGTGTCTTTTATTAGTTTATGATTCTCCGAAGAATTTAAGCATTTAACGTTTAATACGGAAACAGCTTCAGAGCGTGGGCGTGGCTCACTTGAAAAAAAAAAAAAAAGAAAAAAAAAGCTGGAATTACCTTGTTTCGGCGCCATTTTAATTAGTTACTTCTTTTTCAAAGAAGGAGTTAATGCCTTTTATTAGTTTAAGACTCTCCTAAGAATTTAGCTGTTTAATGTTTAACATAGAAACATGACTGACATGAGCATAAAAGTCAGGAACAGATACTACAGTTTTATTGCTGTTCGCGGCGTGCTGATTGTATGTTGTGGAAAAAAAAAAACTATTTAGAGGGTAAAGTAGATTACCCGGTGATAGCGTAAGCTCCGAGGGGTTGCAAAGGATGCCCTATGCGACCCCCCCCCCCTACTGGGTCGAGTAACAAGTTTTGTAGTACGGCGAGCAGCGAGTAACTAATTTGTGCCAACCGTTCACCAGTAAGTCATTAACAGAAGGTATTTATTTTCGGAAAATTTACAAAGTAAAAAATCAGAAAAATTTGGCACAAGGCCGAAGATGGGGGAGGGGAAAGGACGGTCTTCTCTGACTAGTGCTAACTAATCTAACCTAACTAGTTCCTACTTTCACTCTACTTACACCATAATACCACATTCATACTATACATCCATCAGCGTATACATCCTTCATCAATCACCATAAGAACATCATACCATGATAACCTAATTAAAACCCATAAGAAAGGGGGGGTTTGGGAAGATAAAAATTTTATATACAAGATACAAATGAGATATTTACAATGTTAGTAACAAAAGACCCCCCCCCCCGTTGTTAAACTATGGCAGATGCACCGATTCGCCAGTCGAAAGGGTGATGCGGGTCCGAACGCTTTATTTAAAACACCTCTTACGAAAACTTCGAAAGGGAACCCGCATCTCTGGCGAATCAAGCGATCTGTCACCTAATTTGGAAGGGGAGTGGGGTTAAAAAAAAAAAAAAAAAAAAAAAACGCAGGGGCAAACTTAAAAGGGGCCTAATGATCGCTATCACACACTAGCTAGGTTATGAACAAAGAAGCCTAAATAATTGTCCTACTCTTGCCTATATCGTGACCTACTCTGGACTAAAAACGAGTCAGGGCTGACGTTCGTTCCTGTCACTTGCTTCTCTCACCCGACACACACGCGCAACTGACACCCACTTTTCAACAAAATCTGACGGAGAGAGTCTAACTCTCTCGGCCTTGATACGATCCTTAAAATAATGACGGAAGAGTCGTATAAGGTCGAGGGGAGCAAAGTCCTCAGATCCATAGACCACTTTCATACGTGTGTTCCAGATAACACCTCTCATCACAGCTAGCAAGGTCAAACACAAATCTTTTCTGAGCCTATCCGTTGTCGGAGCCCAATTTCTACAGACATTAATAGGAACCAAAGTTAATGAGGATGTGTTTAGTATGCGGACCATGAGACCTGTAACAAACTCAATCAGCGGCGTCACGATGCGACAATAAACGAAGGCGTGACATAAAGTCTCGTCCTCATCGCCGCACCGTTTACAAATAGGCGAGTCCACCAAGCCAGCTGAGTGGAGTCTCTTACCGACCCAGAGAGCATCCCGAATTACCAGCCAGGTCAGGGAAGCCTCGTCGTTAGTGAGGCATCCTGACCCAGGCGCCCAAGGCCAGATTGAGCGGAGCTGCTCCTTCGTCAAAGGGAGCCTCCCACCGATGACATCCGTTACGGATCCCCTCACTAAAACCCGATATAATGCCTTTCGGGACAACAGCAGAGTGTTAGAGAGGCTTTCCTTCACTCTTAAGAGGGACTTCAGTGCGCGCCGGCACTCGCGATAGAAGGGACATTCACCTCGGGGCAACCTGTGTGCCTCCCCCTCGGAGTAGTGCACCCCTCTCAAAGCCGGGAAGGCTTTCTTAGTGTCCTCCATCCAGAGGCCACTGTTTTCCCTATCTTGTGTGCACATTCGATCTAGGTAGTAGAGCCGTAGCGTGTATAGCCGAATCTCCACGTTTGGCATACCTAGACCGCCTTCAGAAGGATGTAGGTAGCAGACATCGCGACAGACCTTAGGGGCCCTTCCAAGCCATAAGAAGTTGAAAAGAGCCCTCTGCAAATATAGCAGTGTATCTGACGGGATTGGAAGCACTGATAGACGATAAATAGCGATTGGATAGATGTGGGTATTACACACCTCTGCTCGCCCCTTTAATGAAAAGTTTCTACTGATCCACCGTGAAGCTGCAGACCGTACCGCTTTCAGAACCTCCGACCAATTTTTCTCCAGCTGGAGGTCAGGACCAAACCAGACGCCGAGTATCTTGCAAGGCCCATCGCTCCAACTAAAGGGCCCCTGAAGGGGCATACCCCTCCAGGCACCAATGCGCAAACCCGAAGACTTGTCGCAGTTAATTTTGGCCCCTGTTACCGTTTCATACAATCTGATTTCTACACCAACGACACTAATCTCAGCACTGCTCGTTACAAGCACAGTTACGTCGTCGGCATAGGCGGAGTACTTCGCCTGGGCATTCACACCTGGCAAAGTGATTCCGCGTAGGACCGGATTCACCCTTAGCCTGCGCAAAAATGGCTCGATCGCAAGCACATATAGCATGGGTGATAACGGGCACCCTTGACGAATGGAACGTGACAAACTGAAGGGTCTCGACCTCTTCCCATTTACTTCTACCATCACCGCGGGGTTAGCATAGAGAAGATGAACCCAAGAGCAAAATTGCGGGCCAAAACCGGCCGCCGATAAAACAGCCCCCAAGTACCGATGGTCAACCCTATCGAAGGCTTTGGACTGATCTAAATTGATCAGCGCGGCCTCAGTGTCGACTTTTTCTATCATCAGGCGTATCGAGTGCAAGTTATCCTGGATTGTCCTGCCTTTCACGGCACACGTTTGCTCGGGGCTAATAAGACGAGCCAGGACAAGCTGCAGACGATTTGCGAGAATCTTGGCCAAAATCTTTAACTCAGCGTTAAGCATCGTTAAGGGCCTGAAATTACCTAACCCATCCCCACCATCTTTGCTTTTACGAACAAGCTTTATCACACCCATGGTAAAGTACTTGGGGATTGAGCCGTTCCTAAACCATGAGTTAAACAAAACCGTCAGTAAGGGGACAAAGATGTGCGACAACCTCAAATACACTTCGTAGGGAAGACCATCGATCCCTGGTGACTTAAGGCCGGCCCGCTTCAAGGCTTCAATGACTTCATCCTCCGTTATGCCACCTTTGCACCTAGCCGCTTCGGTCGTCGAAAGACGAGAAAAGTCAGCCAAATAGGTGTCGAACTGTTCTAATGACAGACCGGGTTCCATGGAAAAAAGCTCCTGGAAATGAGATCTAAACGCCTCCAGCACACCTTGGTTTGTGGTCACGGTACGCCCGTCCGGCAATGTGACACGAGCGATGTGCCTATCAGCCGCTTTCCTAAGCTCCTCTGCACGCAGTTCAGCGGCCATGTTTGTTGCTTCCTGGGGCATTCTTTTTAACCTAGCCCTAATCGCTAAGGCTTGGTGCTCCTTTTCAGCAAGGGAGGCAAGCCGAGCCCTAATTATATTAACGCTAGCACTATCCCCCTCCTCCACCGCCCGATCTAGTCTAGACTCTAGTGTCACTTTAGCTGCCCTAGAATCTAGTTTGAGTCTTTTGCTAAAGTCAGCAGCAAAGGACCTAATGGCTTCCTTAACTTTTACCCACCACTTATTCCCAATAATTGCCCCCGTCAATTCCCGCTGTAGGGTTAGTAATAGCCCGTCACGGAAGCCCTTCACATCGAACAACGACGTGTTGAGCTTCCAGTAACCAGCTAATCTAGGCTTAGGTCTATCTAAGTTTACCCGTACACGAACAAGTCTGTGATCCGAGTAAACTATATTGTGGAAACTTGGACAATCCAATACTCCTACGTCGACTCGCCTAACTAAGAACCGGTCGATATAGCTCGAGAGCTGTATCGAATCGGAGCCGCCTCTACCTGTCCAAGTCCACACTAAGTCACAGGGCTTTTCATTTCGGAATTTGTCGATAAGATCAAACTTATCCACAAATTCATGAAATACAACAGCATCCCGATCTCTGTTAGTTCCCCTAGATGTTAACCCAAATCGATCTAACTCGGGATCCAGGACGGCGTTCCAGTCTCCCGCTAAGATAACCGTTCTGGAAACATCTATGAACTGCTCGATCCGCCGAAAAAAACCAGCCAGCTCAGAATGGCTATTGGGCGCATAAACCCCAATAAGACGTAATGCCCTACCCTTTATGGTAACATCCAAAACACATAGTCTTCCCTCCGGATCCAAGTAACACGGGTCACACGACGCATCTAGAGACCTTTTAACTAGCCAGGAAACCCCTCTCGAGCGAGAATTATAGTGCGCTGAGTAAGCCTCAAAGGTCTTAGACAGTGCACCCAAATGGTCACCAGGAATAAGGTGGGTTTCCTGCACACAACAGATATCCACTCCAAGGTGCTGCAGGTCCAAACTCAAGCGCCATTTGCGCGAGTCGGCCCTTAGCCCTCGGACATTTAAACTAGCAAGCTTGAGATCCATGGTGGTGCCTTAGGGTTGGGAACCAGGAACGAACATCGCGGTCGTGAGCATGCCGACTGCTCTCGTGAGGGAGTAAGTACCCATCGTAGTATCGATGAGGCCGTCACGAGAGATACCACCGACATGCAAAGGATAGGTTAGTTTTGCTATCCTATATAGGGAGGGGTGCATTTTAACCGGGACCCTCCCAACACAACATTTTTTCAGGTTTTTGATATCAGTGTCTTTGAATATAGCTAGGGGAGGGGAAAGATTAAATGACTTGTTTGCCTCCTCCAGCATTTGCCATAAATCTTTGGCTTCTTCTTTTTTCCGGACTACCGTTAAAATACGTTTTGCTTTAGGGAAGTTGGAGGGGATGTCTATTAGTTTTCCCCCTACCTCCCTGAAATCAATTAATTTAGTGAGGTCTGCACCCTTGAAATTCTTATTATTATTAATGGCAGCCGTGTTCAATATGCATATATCTTTTCCAGGGAGGTAGAGGGTTTTTTTCTTTTGTTCAAGTGAAGGGGTGATGTCCATGGCAGTGTGTGCGTTAGTAGGGTTAGTAGGGGTTTTTACAGGAGATGCAGGAGGAGTATTGTGAGGGGACTTAGAGATGGCTGGAACAGGAGTGGAGGATTTGTGTTTCTTAAGGGGGCTTAGTGGTATTAGTTTCGGCATTTTGGGGAGGATAGGAGTTGTGACTGGAGGAGGTATTTTGCAAGGGGAAGGAGTTTTGGATGTTGTGGGAGACTGCGTGATGGGGTTGGTGATTATTCTTTGTTTAAGTGAAGGTGACTTGCATGGGGATTGAGGTGTTTGTTTTTTTGCGCCCAGTTTTTTTTTAAGGTTAACAATCTCGATATATTTCTCCCTTCCGGGGTCGTGCTCAAGCATTGCTGTTTCTCTCATTTCGTCAAGGGATATCCGTCCAGGGGTCTTTTTCCCAGGGGCGATCTGCCAGGGTTCTCCTCTGAGAGTCTCATATGTGGTGTTGGTTGCTTTGGCGGTAGGCTGGCCGGGAACACTTTGTGGTGTGTTGGTTCCCAAGTGCTGGCCTATTAGTTTCTTGGAGTTAGGCGTCGGTCTTTTAATGGTGCACTCGGACGTAAGGTGTCCGATTTCGCCGCAACTCCAACAGGTGGGTCTCCTGCCGGCCACTATGATGGGGAGTTTTTCTTCTCTTACCTCAAGGAAGAAAGGGATGTTCAGGAAATCTTCTCTGTTCAGCAGAATATCGAACGCCCACACGCCGTGGAACTCGTCTACCTCAACGTGGACCATTTCTCCAAATTTTAGAAAAAAGGCGCCGAGGTGTTCGCCGTCTATGTAATGTGGAACATGGAAGACAGAAACTGTGGTGCGTCTTTTCCCCAAGTATTCAGTTCTCAGTATAAATTGTTGGGTGATGATTTCCTTTTGGGAAATAGTGAGGCACTCTTGTGGGGAATTGAAGAGTGCGCTCCATGTATTGTATCCCTTGCACTTAATTACGCGTAAGGGCCTTAGTCCTGCATTGGCCAGAAGGTTTATGATGATGTCGACGGATGCTTTTATAACCTTCTTTGTCTTCCTATCCACTACGAATAATGTTAGGCATCTTTTCTTAATTTCGTCTAATTTCGGGATGTTTACGATGAGTCCTGTATTGGTTACTTGATCCAGGCATTGTTTTGCCTTCTCAACAAACTGGTTTACGTCAATGTCTATCTTTGGAGGTTTGGTCCACGGGTTCGGTGTATCAGCTGCGATGTTCTCCGTCTCCATGGTGACAACAACGGGCGTCTGGCTCGCGGAAGCGGCCATAGCCGAACCGTTTAAAAAACGGTTAAAAAAAGTTCCCAAAACTTAAAGAAAAAAATAACAGTAAAAACAGTAGGAGAAAGAAAAAGTTGTGTAGAAAAAAAATCCGTCTCAGTGAAGAGGAAGAAAAGGAAAAAGACAAAGAGGAGATAAACAACTTACAAAATAATCGCAGCAAATAATCGTAGCGTTGAGAGGGAGAGAGTCATTAACAGAACTGGTACTAGTCAGAGACACAATTCTTTTATAACAGAAGAATAGTGCCTCCCCCTACTCCTCAAGTCTGTAAGAGACTCGTTCTCTCAACCACTCAGATTAGAATTCCGCCCTCGAGGCCGGCGCCACCAAGTAAGCAATCTTCTTTTTTTATTTTTATTTTTATTTTTATTTTCTCACACACTCCCGACAAAAACGAGAAAAGAAAACAAAAGGTAGAAGAGAGAAAAGAAAAAGAAAAAGTTACATAAAAATGACAGACCACCAAAATACTTAATCAAAAAACAACTGTTAGTACAATATAGCAGTAGTCGATCAGTCCAGATATCAATCAAGCAGGCAGCAGGCTAGGTCTACCCCGTCGTTTTTTAAGGGGCGCACATTCTGGGCAATACCACTTTTGCCTGTTGGGAGGTTCTGAGTCGATACCGACACATCGGAAATGGTACCAATCGTCGCACGAGTCACACCCGATCATATTCTGATTCTGCTGCGGAGAGCTGCACAGGGGACACAACCAGACCTGCTCTTCAACACTAGGGGGTGAATCCAACGTCTCCCCTCCCTCCGCAACAGGAGGTCCTTCAGGAGTCCTAGAAAGCTCTAAGGGGTACAGATGTTTCAGGGAATGTACTTCCTCCAAGCCCTCCCCTTTTTGTACACGTGCTGCTCTAACGACACCATCATGGCCTGGAATCAGTTCAGTAATAGTTCCTAAGACCCAAAACGGTCTGGGTTTCAAAGGACTCTTAATCAGCACATCATCCTTCTGGAGGCGGGTTCTTGTACTGAGTCGGGATCGACCAGGAATCTTCCTTCCCAGCTCTAGCAGGTACTCCTCATACCATAGTTTGTGGAAATCTGTCAGACATTGGTCCCTAAGTTCCAAGGTTTGAATTAGCCTCTCCCTGCTGGGAGGCAACAAGGTTGTTCTATCCTCTCTATCCAGTCGTATCAATAGCCCGGGGCTCTGATTGGGCTTAAGGAACATATTAGGGGTAATTGGAGTAGCATTTTTGTCGGCTGACACCTGGTAAGTAAGAGGCCGGTTATTAACAGACCTCTGAATATCCGATAACACTGTCAGAAGGGTAAAGTAATCCAATCTACCCCTGCCAAGAATCTTAAATAGGCAATTCTTCATGGTCTTGATACATCGCTCCCATGTTCCTCCATACCAAGGAGAGAACAAGGGAATGGTTTTAAGTTTTAACTTACAAGGACCGTATTTTCTTTGATAGTCCGTAAAAAGAGAGAGACGATCGAAAATCTTTCCACTTCCTATAAACGTTTTCGCGTTGTCACTATAAAGGGTTTCGGGAACGCCATATCGGTTAGTAAATCGAACCAGTGCCTGGAAGAAAGCGGGTACGCTCATGTTGGGAACTACTTCAATGTGTATTGCTCTGATATTCAAACAAGTGAACAGGAGCAAGTACATTTTCGTATCTCGTTTACCATCACTCACCCAAAGATGGCCAGTAAAATCAATCCCAGTGTGTTGATAGGGGACTCTGAAATCGGTACGGTGTGACGGCAGGGCAGCAGCAGCATTCGGCGTCACTGGCGTTGAATTATAACGTTTACATCTGGCACAAACAGCCAGTACCTTATTCACAGCTTGTCGACCCTGCGGGACCCAATAACCGCTTCACCTCAACTCCGCTAGAGTTGACCCAGTTCCAAGGTGGCAACACCTTTCATGACAATCTAAAATGATGAGTCTGGTAACAGGATGATGTTTCCCTATCAGAATGGGGTTTTTAACTTCATAACCAAAGTGGGAAGATTGGTTGATTCTTCCCCGAGATCGAATCAAACCGTCAGGGTCCAGAAAAAGATCCAGAGCACGAACCCTAACTGGCATGGGTTTACCACTCGGCTCCTTTAGGTACTCCACTTCCACGGGAAATTCTTGCCATTGCACTGTCTTCATAAGGTAGATCGCTGCCTTAGAGTTGTAGTCCCATTGTCGATTAAATCGGATGGCTAGGAACTTAAACACCAAGGCAGTAACAGTCAGTAAACCAGAGAATGAGGAAAACCTCTGAAAAGGTATGGCCGAAGTGTACTCTTGATCATGGATCAAAGAACAATTTGCTGAACTGTGGGTCATTCGCTGGCATATCTCACTCAAACAGGGCATATCCTGTCCTGGCCATTGAGATATTCCTTCGCATAGCCAGGAAGGGCCTGAACACCAAAATTCCATCTTGGATTGGAACTTTCTCAATGTTAATCCTCTTGTTAACAAATCCGCCGGGTTGAGTGTACTATCAACATATCTGAAGAGAGTCTTCAAGCCATAGCGAGACTCCAACTCCACTTTCATCTGCAGAATGTCTTTAAGTCTATTTTTTGCAAAAACATTTTTGCTAGCCATGTTTTGAGATAAAATCCAGGACAAGACCACCTGTGCATCCGTGGCTATACACAAATTCTCGGGAACAAATCCTTCACAATTGTCCAGGATTGTGGGGAGACACTTGAAGGCGAGGAAAACGGCCATTAGTTCCAACACAGGCAAAGTCTTGTCCTTCATAGGTGCCACCTTAGCTTTCGCAAATAATAAGGATGACCGACCATTTTGTATGATATACATGGCAAACCCATATGCTTCCTTGGACGCGTCGCAAAACAGGTACATATCTCCAGGCAGCCCTGCCATAAGCGCCTTGCGCAAAAAACGGAAATCACTCAAGCCTGAAAGGTCCCTGGTTAGTTCTCTCCAATCGCTCAAGATCGCTGGCTGGAGTGGATCATCCCAACCTGCACCATTCTTCCACATGGACCTGATTAGCACTCTACTGCAGATAGTAACCGGGAGACATAGGGACAACGGATCGAAGACCTTAGCTGACTCTGAAAGAACACCTCTCTTAGTTGTCACGTCAGGATTGCACTTTACCGGGGCGACATACAACTCCTCCGAATGTGGGGAGTATCGGTAGCCCAGTACTCTCTCCCACTCCTCTTCATGGATACTTAGAGTACCATCCTCCTTCATCCTATTGCGGAGCGCCTGACTGTTTGAGTTGCATGACTGGATAATAAAGCCCCCTTCCAGCAAACGCTCTCTAACAAGGGAATACAATGTAGTAAGCTCACTCGCGTCTGCCACGGATGCCACAAGGTTATCCACATAAAACCGGTCCTCCATCATTCTGCGGCAAGCATCCTGAGGGTATTTTGCCGCATGCAATTTTAAGATGCACCCCAACACAAATGGGCTGGAGGTAAACCCGAATATCAAGGTGGTATAGCGGAAGCAGCGCAAACAATCTCCTTGTTTAAGAAAAAAGCAAAACCGGTTCCTATCCGCCTCCAGCTTAAGCCGAATCATTAGGAATGCTCGGCGAATGTCTGCTAGTAGCACATAATTGTTGGCTCTAAAGGCCAGCAACAACTTTAAGATGTCCCCTGTTAAGTTAACGCCAGAATATGCTGCTTCGTTCAGCGATAATCCATCTCCTGTCTTCAAACTACAGTTAAACACTGGTCTGATCCTGGTAGTTGCCGTAGGGTCCGACTTGAAAACTGGTCTATGTGGTATCCACACATATTTGTCGAACTCCTGAGGGGAGACAAAAATCTCTTCAATTATACCGTCCTCCTGTTGCTGACGAAACACCTCCAAATATTCATCATATATTTTTCTTTTAGTCAAGTTTGCTGCTACCCGGTCTAAAACATGCAAGGAAGTTGCATGATTAGAGGGGACTCTGGCTAATCTATCATGATGCCAGGGGAGCTCCACATAATAGCTTCCATCCCGAAGCTCTATCGTTTCCTCAAATCGCTTCATCTGCACTTTATCGTAATCAGAAATGTCCTCCTGACTGGGAAGCCCCAGAGATTCCAACGTAAACATTTGTTCTAGTCCTCTTTGTACCATACTGTCAGGAAAGCACTCCGCCATGGGATCCAGGTATGTTGATTGTGTTTCAAGGACAAAACATAAATGTGATGAATCGACCTGGGGGGTATGTTCCATTACCGAATTAAACGAGAGGTGAGTAACCTCAGAGAGGGGCTTATCTTCCAAGAAAAAAGAGTCCACTGCTCCAAACGGGACCAATCCAGGCGGGGTTGCAAAGGCCCATCCATTCAAACACGGGATCAGCTTCAATGAGTCCAGGTGTTCAATCAGGTCTAACCCAATTATTCCCTTGATCGGTATTAAATCCTTTCCGGTCTCAAACTGGCCGGCCAAAGCATATTTTGCATCCTGAAAGACACGCAATAGAGATTCCAGGTTGGCCACTCGAACCGACAAGTCCATACCATCGCCTACCAAGACAGGAGATGTCACAGTCCTTCCAGAACCCAAGTCAACTCCCAGGACTACCTCTGTGAACCCACGCTGACACTCACCTAGAAAGGTAGACAATCTCAGCAGACAATTGACACCAAGGGTTTCGATTGGGCACAAAGTTCTCAGTACATCTGCCGTCAGATATGTCCGCCCGCTACCCGTGTCCAGTAGGCAATTCACTGACACTGTCTTTGGTCCACAAGAGAATGTAACTGAGAGAATGGGTGGCAACGTGCGGGAATACCCGGTTGAAGTTGAATTGTTCACATCCACATGAAAAGAAGGAGTAATAGCGTTCCTCCTACCAAACTTTTGAGACGTATTCTGTCTTACTGTTGATGTAAATGCAGTGGAGACACCGCCCTTAATCTGCAATCTCTTTATTGCTTCTCCAGTTAGTCTCAATATGGAGGACAAAGGTGGCACCCGTCTATTTGTTAGCGCTATTATCTCCCCTTTCAGTTCGAGAGGAAATTTCCTAAATAGAATCTTAGCCATCAGTCTGGCTCCGCCAGAATCGTCCACAGAAAAGTCACACGAAAAGGAATTCCCCAGCTCTTCCAACAGCGATGCCGTCCTAGAAACGAAGTCCCCCAGCTCAAAAAGGGCTCCACCTTTCTTTGGTATATAGTCCAGAATATCCTGGAATATTTGGTCAATGATTTCATCCAGGTCCAGATACTCCCTCTTCAGTATAGCCATGGCTTGCTGGTAATTGGTGTCAGTGCAACTCAGGTGATTTACCAGCCTCAAGGCTCTGTCTGAGGGTGAACACTTCAAGAAGTTCAATCTCTCGGCATCATTGGCCATGCCGATCACGCAGTTCTCAAACCTAGTCAAGAAGTTTCTGAAACTCATTCGGTCGGACTCCATTTCCTGTCCGCTAAATGTAGGCCCTGTGATCTGTATACGTGGGGGTTTAACAATGAAGGAAGAACCTCTCCCGGTAGTTGCAGAAGCCCTTGAGAACTCAAAGGCAGATTCCGAGTAAGGGCTGGGCTCTGGCTGTCGGTATGCTTGATCCAAATCGCCCAAGTTTTCATAATAATCCTTTAGTTGAGGCAGCCAAGCACCCTCAATCTCGGCAGGTGTACTCTCATCAAAGGAGCCTAACTCCAGCTGTGTGATACAAGTCTCTAACTCGACAATGAATTGTCGAATCTCCGTCCTTAAGAATGAGTACGCCGATGGCCTAACTCCATCACGACACATCTTCAGTCGTCCCTGAATCTTCTGAGTCAATGACTCCCTTCTGCGTAGGAGCTGCTCTTTCGTGACGTTCATGACAGTAGTTAACAGACGAAAGAGTAAGCAGCACATCCTTTGCAAGATGTGGAAAAAAAAACTATTTAGAGGGTAAAGTAGATTACCCGGTGATAGCGTAAGCTCCGAGGGGTTGCAAAGGATGCCCTATGCGACCCCCCCCTACTGGGTCGAGTAACAAGTTTTGTAGTACGGCGAGCAGCGAGTAACTAATTTGTGCCAACCGTTCACCAGTAAGTCATTAACAGAACTGGTACTAGTCAGAGACACAATTCTTTTATAACAGAAGAATAGTGCCTCCCCCTACTCCTCAAGTCTATAAGAGACTCGTTCTCTCAACCACTCAGATTAGAATTCCGCCCTCGAGGCCGGCGCCACCAAGTAAGCAATCTCCTTTTTTTTATTTTTATTTTTATTTTTATTTTTATTTTTATTTTTATTTTCTCACAGGCAGGCTAATCAGCAACATAAGTTTGAAATAATAAGTTTAAGCGAATCAAGTATGATAATAAATCTAAAAATCAAAACGTCTGCCTGCTTCCCTCCGGACTACAACTTGGATGTCTTCAAATCTAATGAACCGCCCCCCTAATTAAACACTTCATAAAATCTCCTCACTAACGTGATGTACTTGCAATAACCCTTATCCCTGAGTGGCTTCCGGGCCTTGATAAGTGGTGATCACTGTGTAAAAAAAAACAAAAAAAAAACAACAATATGTTGCAAGTTTTATAATGTAATTAAGTTTACTTTCTTGATTCAAATCTATTTTCATAATTTAACTGACTCAGCCGTTTGAAATATTTTTTTGTATTGTTTATATTTGTTGTTGTTGTTGTTGTTGTTGTATTAGGATTATTCGGACAACAGTTCTCATTTTACGTGCCTCCTTGCGAGGGCAGAGTTAGATACAAGGTCGGTTTTTTTAATGTGAGGAAAAATCCAGCTCCCCAAAAAGTGGCACTCAGGATATGAACAAAAACAGAAACGGTCTCAGTCAAGAAGCATTTCTCCTCGACTGATTGTAGTATCAGAACAGGTACTTCACTTCACTCTTGGTTGTTAACAGTAGTACGACTAATTCAAATAATAATGAAATGCTCAGTCTTCAAAAATGAACCTGATTTTTATATCTTATCTTACTTTATTTAATTTATTAAATGAACCTTACTTTATTTAATTTATTAAATTAGACATAAAAAAGGAGTTGACAAAAAATAAATGGAAAAAAGAGAACTTCATGAAAGAAATGCCAACAACGCTGAAATATTGGCAAATATAATCTAAAGAGAGGAAAAAATTTGGCACACTTGACTAATGAAGGAACATTTTACACGAAGAACGAAATAATAAGTACACCGTTTCATGATGACCTAAATTCATTGTTCTTTAGCAGTTGATTTTCTTTTTAAATATTTTCATGCTTAGATCGTGTTTTTCATCTTTTAATTTGGATTCTTTTATATTTTCATATATTTTATTTCTTAATGAATTTGACACGCAAAACAAAAGTTGCATCAATTTAATAAAGAAATCATAGCAAACAAAACGAATTTTCTGCTTTGAAATACAAATTCATCCAGAATCCTTTTCGTATTCAGTTCTTGGAAAAAAAGGTAAGTTTGCATCTTTTTCCTTTTTTTACATTAATATATATATATATATATATATATATATATATATATATATATATATATATATATATATATATATATATATATATATATATATATGCACCTGCACCGCCAAAAATGGCCGAAAAATCAAGTTGTTGTTGTTTTTTAAAACAAAATTACATTTATTAAAATCCATTATTTCTGAGTAACTTTTTTTTTCCAGAAAAATAAAACCCTGAATTTTATCATATAGAAAACAGAATAATGTAAAACTTTTTCTACTATTTTTAATTAAATTTTAAATGTTAAATTTTCCCCCAAAGTTAACAATTGACATTTTTTGTCTTGCACAAAAAACGTACATAAATATTAAAAAAAAAAAAGGGGTTTGAACTAATTAATTTATTTATTTGTTGTCTAACTAAGATTTAGGATGATTTTCTAAGAGAATATGCAAAAATATTATAATATAATTACCTGGATTTCAAATAATTCCACTTATTCATATAGGCAACCAGTTATTTCGCGTCGATGTAGAGTCTAGATCGACACTGTTTACGTTTGCATTTGATAAAAAGCCCACTATGGAAGACCAAACAGGCCAAAAAAAACTTATTTTTCAGTGACGAAAATTTCAATGTATTATTAAGCTGAGGCTGGTCAGTACCAGATGGGTGACCATTTGTATGAGTTTGGTTTTTAATGTGTATGTGTGTGGGGGCCATGCTCCCCAAAATGGGGGGGGGGGGCAATTTAAAGCAGAATAAAAAAAAATTTATTTCAGTGCGTTTGGTCCACCGTAGTCGAAAGGCGGCAAACGTTTTCAAACGGGATTGAAAAAATGATGCTATTTTTAACACAAAGGGCACAATATTTATCGATTTTTTTTGTATCGATTCTTCAAAGCATACCCTGTTTAATAATGGTCATGCATTATTCGGCTCGCTAAAAAAAAATTGTTAATTTATTTATCAAAGATTTTAAAATGGCTTTTTTCGTATAAATATTTAAAAAAATTTTTTTTTGTTTTGCTTTACTTAAATTAATTATTTTACTTAACATATTCACCGAATTTCACATATCAAAACTCAAAAGCGGGATAATTAAACAATCGAAG